>NC_068938.1:104773524-105120399 GCF_016801865.2 Culex pipiens pallens
CGAGGAAGATCTTTTTGTTTGGCCAGAATGACACCCTCTCGTATAAAACGGCCTCCGGGAGACCTCGTGTGCGTTAGTTGTGGGAGGACAATACAAGGAGATGGGTCTTTGGAAGGCGGTGATCTGCCTGGTGGTTCTGGCCATCGACAGCAGAAGTGTGTTCAGTGAAGAAGCTCGCTATGACAACTATCGGGTTTATCAGGTGACCGCGAAGACGAACCAACATCTGGCCACGCTGGATCAGCTGAAGTTCTCGAGTGATAGTTACATTTATTTGGAGAGTGGCCACAAGGTGGGCGATAAGTTCAACATCGTGGTGGCTCCGCACAAGTTGTCCGACTTTGTTGAGACGCTGGAAACGGAAGGAATGTGCGGTCGGCTGCTGTCCACGAACCTGCAGGAGTTGATTGACGAAGAGAAGAACCGGATCAAGTCGAAGCGAAACAATGAAGTGTTTGATTGGAATGAGTTCCACGATCTGGACGCGATCCATGGGTGGCTGGACAAATTGGCCACGGAGTACAAACAAGTGGAAGTGATCGAAGCTGGACGATCTTACGAGAATCGTACGCTGAAGGGTGTCAAAGTGTCGTACAAGTCTGGCAATCCCGGCATCTTCATCGAGGGAGGCATTCACGCTCGCGAGTGGATCTCCCCGGCCACGGTGACCTACATCTTGAACCAGCTGCTCGTCAGCGAAGATTCGAGTGTTCGCAAAATCGCCGAAAATTACGACTGGTACATCTTCCCAAGTGTCAACCCCGATGGATACGCTTACAGTCACCGGAGAGATCGTCTCTGGCGCAAGACACGAACCCCGTACTCAGGAGGATGCTACGGAGCCGATCCCAACCGCAACTGGGACTTTTACTGGGCCGAAAAGGGAGCCAGCCATCGGTGCACATCGGAATCCTTCGCCGGACCGTACCCATTCTCCGAAAGTGAAACCAAAGGCCTGTCCGAGTACCTTGATTCCCTAAAAGGCAAAATCCAAGCCTACATCGCGTTCCACTCGTACTCCCAGATTCTACTCTTCCCGTACGGACACACCACCGAGCACACGCCCAACCACAATGACCTGAGTGCGATCGCAAAGGCAACGGTCACCTCGCTGGCCAAGCGTTACGGCACCAAGTACCGGTACGGAAATGTCTACGACGCAATCTATCCGGCCAGCGGAGGAAGTGGGGAGTGGGCGTACGGAGTGCAGAACATCAAGATCGTGTACACGTACGAGCTGCGACCGGCCGGAGGTTGGGTCGGATTTGTGCTGCCCCCGGAGCAGATTGTCCCGACCGGGGAGGAAACGCTGGACTCGTTGGTGACGCTGGTGGAGGAGACCGAACAGAGGGGGTACTTTAAGATGTGATGGGGTGAGGCAGGGGATTGCGTGATGACAAATTTAAAAAGTACAATAAACTTCAATTTTTTAATATGTTTCTTGAGCTTTTTTTTTTCAAAGATAATGAGATAATTTTTTATATGCAGCTATTCCCTACTAAAACTGCATGATTTGTAAAAAAGTTCTCTGATAATTCAGAGTCACTCTAATGAGTGACCTACAACGTGCTAGGGTGGTCCAAAAAATGCCAATTTTCGTAGATTTTCGCAAAAACCACATTTTTCAAAAAATCATAACTGTCTTGGACGCAAATTAAAGGTTATTAAATAGGCTTTTTAGGAAAAATAGTTTAAAGTTTCAAAAAATTAGCCTGGCATTTGAAAAGGGCGTATGAAAACAAAAAATGCTGTTTTGAATGACCAAAGAGCATATGTCTGAAAGTATTTTGATCGGATACCTCGGGAAAATTTGCATAACATATAAAAATCGTGAAGTGGTAACAACAGGATCCGATATATTGTTTTTTGAAAATAAATACTGGGTTGGCAAAACGAAAAAAAAACTACTTTTCTCAGTAAAACTGCGATAATTTTAAAATTTGAGCGATGAAATATAGTTTTTTGGATGCTGAAATTTCCGTAATTAAAAGACGGACGGTCATTACTAAAATTTTAAAGTTATCGCAGTTTTAGTGAAAAAAGTTGATTTTTTCCGTTTTCGTCATTTGAACCGATTTTGATTGTGTTAAGGGATGAGTCAATGTCAGAATGGTCACAAGTTAAAAATCCAGCACAAACTAGAATTAGGCTCGTTATGTCCATAACAAGTAAGCGCTCTGCAAACAGTTAAAAAAGAGTGTGGGTGCGATGTAGTTAACATTGACTAGTGCAGCGATTGTTTACTAAATAATTTATTATTAACCAGCTATTCTATTCTATCTATTTTTGAAAAAAAAACATTCTGGAGCTTAAAAAAGTTTGTTATACGCAATATTTTTCATAATTTTCTATTTGGTTGTTTTAGAATACGGTTGTCTTAAGGGGTGTTCAAAAAACACCAAAAAAATCATTATTTGATTTATTAGACCTAGAAAAAAACTCCGGCATTATTCAAACATACAGAGAATAAACAAACAAAAAACTCCCTACAGTCTGAAAAGGGACAGTTGATAATGAAGCACTTATAATCATCATATCTGAAAATGGCTGTACACAGTTGTAAATTCAAAAATTGTTAGAAATATTTGTTTTTTTTACTAAACCTTAATAACACAACTCGACATTTTTGAAGCTGCCAAACTTAAGTTTTGTCAAGGTATGATAGATTTGGGCTCCCTGAACATGCCCCAATAGGGTGTAATATGGTTGTATGGAAAAAAATAAAGCTGTCCAAATTTAGTGAGCACAGCAACTTTTCAGTTCTTTTTGGGGTCCTAAACAACTCCCCAAAGTTTGAGAACGATTGGTTCAGTCCTCACTAGAGCGTCCAATTTCCCGTCCCGGGAAAAAAATCCCGAGAATTACCGGGATTTCCCGAAAAAAAAAAAACAAGCGGAATTTTCCTACCTTTTTGGCACCAATGTTTTGAAATTATGCAAAAAATAATAATTATATAACTTGATTTGATTTTATTCATTCTAATCTACTGTTCATATTGAACAAATCAGCTTGTCTGTAAATTTCATGTCAAGGTTTGATTCAAGCAATATATATTTCTGAAGCATTCACAACTAGGAATATTGTTTGATTATATGTTGGGCAACAAAAATTACGGTGTTATGGAATGAATACTAAATATTTTATTTTCGACAACATATTTTAACAAAAAAAAAATGTTATGCTTTTGAAAAAAAAAGATGTTCACCTTTTCCTGCCAAAATCAAAATTGAGATTTCTTTGACATTTTTGTTAACCTTGACCAAATTGAAGAAAATTGAATTGATATAATTAAATTTTTCAAAAAGGGTTGTTCGAGAAAAAATTGTTAAAAGTATTCGAGAAATTACTGTTTGAAGTTATAAATCTATGAAGCACGGGAGCTACCAAGGGTGAAAGAGGGTTAAATATGTAAAAAATATCGTTTAATTTCAACCACTTTTACACTGTGAAATTTTGTTTAATCTAATTTATTTATCAGGCCATATAACCATATAACTAAAATCATACCATAAATGGAACCATGATAAATCATTTAAAAAATAAACAACTTCGTATCTAATGAAATTTACCCGAAGTATGCAAAAATATTTCAAAAATTCGCTTCAAATATTTTATAGCTTTGAGTTGATGTGATTTCATGAAACAGTGTTTAAAATAGCGCTAGAAATTAGATTTTTGAGGCAAATTCAATGATTATCTATTTATTCACAAGTTGAAAGACTTGTTTGGGAATAAGTTGTTAGCCATGAATAAGGCTACCAACTGTACGGATTTTTTCCTTACCATACGGATTTTCGAACCTCTTCGCGGATTTTTAACAGGCCGGAATATTTGTAGGGAATTTTACGCATAATACGGATTTGTACGGAATTTTAACAACTTTTTAATCATTGAATTGCTTTTTTGATTTGGTCGAAGCTTTTGTTAACTAGAAATTTTTATTTTTCTGTAAATTTGATTTAAAAAGGGAGAGTTTTCCGGGGTTTCCTCCAACTTGATTATCAATAATTCAAGAGTTTTGATTCAAATCACGGTTTATTTTATGAATACTTTTAAACGTGCAAGTCATAAGCACTCTGATAGCATTTTGTGAAATTTGTTAGCTGTAAAAACGACACAGTTTTATATTTTTAATTCTCAAATTTATTTAATTTAATTTATCTAAATAATTCATTGACAGTTTTTGTTATACCATGGTGTCATATCGGCAAAGTGTACGGATTTTTGCTCAGCAAGAGTTGGTAGCCTTAGCCATGAAAAACATTATTTCTGCATGATTTTTTTCCATTTCAACATTTTGGTCACTGAGACAAATTTAAAAGTAATTTTATTGTTGTGGAGCATAGATTATCACTGTCCAAACATTTCGATTTAAAAAAGTACTTCTCAACAAAAAATACTAATATTTTTGCCTTTCTTACTAAAGAAAGGTATAGGTTTTACTTTAAGGCTGGACGTCATTTTCATCTTCGTAAATATGTCGATTCAGCATGAATTTTAAGCGGAAAAATCGCCAAAAAATCACACTGCATCGATTTTCGACGCTTCGTAACTCGTCGCTTCGTCGACAAGTTGTCAAGTTGAGCTTCGAATACTGGCGCGAGAATGCTGGCGCATTTATTTTGTGGCTCGACTTATACTCGTTTTGTAGTAGCTTGTGTACCGATGTTTCCTACAACATGTAAGATATCGTAGCTTTTCGGTTTCTTTTGCCCTGTCCGTTTTTGCATAACTGTCCAATGTTTATGCAAAAACTTTTGTGACATAGGACATTCATCCGGCTACAATCAATTTGTTTCCCGTGCACTCCTAAATTCGCCTAAATGTAGACTTTATTTTCGTAAGTTTATTCAACAGGGTTCGTTGGATTCCAATAGGAGCATTCTAAGCTTTTCATCGTTTATATCGTTTTCAAAGTTTTCAATGCTGGCGACGCCAATGGCTTTCTACCTAAGGTTCTCGCGATTGAGTGTGTAGTGGTACGGATGTTAAAAATAGCTATCTCTGACTCTGTCACTTTTGTAGAGCCTGAATGGCTAGCTTCTCTGCACCGTGCGGCACACGCGGTTCACTTGTACCTCGGTTTTGCTTGGCTTGGTGCGCTGGAACGATGAACCAAAATACCAACACACAAAAGGGCTCGTACCGAAGCTAGAAAACCAAAACCGCGGTGTGCGTTGGCGCATGGGAAGCTTGCTATGATCACGTTTGTCATAAACGCTTGTTTGATTACAAACGTACAAACATATTGTACGATTGAAAATATTGTTTTGGTGAAAATTGTGTTTTTATTTTTTTTTGGAAATCATATCATTTATAATACATTGCTTTCATCATAAGACATTCTTTTGTGCTGACGTTATAAATAAACAAAGTCGATGTTATGCATTGAAAAAAGTTCTACCATTGTTATATTCTTTAGTAAGAAAGGCTCTATCTCACCCCAGGTGGGATTAAATCGGGTTTTTTTATTTGGTACGATTTGAAAGGCTGCATACAAAAATAGAAAATTTATATATTTCTCAAAGTTGCATGATTTTGTACATGCAGTCAAGCCATTAATTGAGCCTCACACTCATTTTGACCATTAAAGTTGCTGATCGATACAATTCTGTTGCAAAATAATAATCAGAATCAAGATTAGATTAATTTTCGTTAAACTTAAAATTTCCCGGGAAATTTGTTGAAAATTTCCCGTTTCCTGGGAATTTTGTAACCCCGGGAAATTGGACGCTCTAATCCTAATTTTGCGCAAAGCGATTAAATTTTCCATATAAACCTGTATGGGATTTTTTTTTGATTTTGATGTTTCAAAAACCCACGTTTCACGATATATTAAAACCGGACTCATATTCGGATGCTCTGAAATAAAAAAAAATAAAATAAAAAGATTTTTCCTATACAAATTAATATGGAAAATTGAATCGCTTTACGCAAAGTGAGGGCTGAACCAATCGTTCTCAAATTTTAGGGAGTTGTTTAGGACCCCAAAATGAACTGAAAAATTGCTTTGCTGGAAAATCGATTTTGTTATGACACCCTAATGCCCCAATCGACAGAAACGAATTTTAGTGATATAAATGCTATGGTAGTTATCATCTTAAACAACCAAGCGCACCCTCTTACAAGCTACCATGCGCACCCCCTTAGTTTTACTACCCGCATAAATAAACGTGAGGGCGCATGGTTGCTAAATTATTTAACGTGTTAATGAAAAAAATCAAATTTTGTGTTACGTAACATTTGAATGGACCCCAAAGTTCCTAAATCCTCAAAATCCGGAATCAGAATTGTTTGTTATTTGTTTGTTTATTTCATTCAGCAGCGTAAGGCTTAACACCTTTTGTAATTGCTACCACCGGTGTCATTCTTTATTTTAAATTACAATGACAAGAATAACTACACTAATTTTACGGGCTGCCCACAAGATAAAGCCGTCCTTCTCGGAGTTAGAATTAGCTAATTTTCAACAAGTTTGTGTTTGTTGTTGGAGTCGGGTATTTTAAAGAGCTTGATTCTTAATCTAAGTCGGAACCACTAAGTTTTCAGAACTCCAAGTCAAACTATAGTCGCTGAATAAGATGCCCAATCCTGCAGCCCTTTTCCTTAATCTGCAGACCACACAAGTGGAGACGCATGGTACAATGGAAAATATTTCATAAGTTTCGGTTTGGCAGATCGATTCTAAAACTGCATGTAATCCGAACGAACATTCTACCGCTTACACGCTCCTAGTCGTGACGGCAAAACATTCATTCATTGCATCAACGTTGTTGTTCGACTTTCAATGCTTTCCCGATTTGACCCCGGGTCCTCGTGTATGTGGTGTTGATGTTTTGATTGAGATTTCCGTCTGCGCTTCCACCCAACCAAACTAATCCAGTTTTCCAGCTGCACTGACGCGTTTCAACCGAAACTACTAAACTACAATCTAATCACCGCCTTCCGCGGACCGCTGACGATCCGGTTCGATCCGGATTTTCAGAGAGATCCGACACCGGCAGCGTGGTCTTATTATGCAAACAGAGCGTTACTCTGTGTCGAGTGGCACCAATTACGAAGGGCCTCTAATCACTTACACCAACTGAGTAGCGAGCTGCTGCTGCTGCTTCCGAAACCGGTTCAAACTTGGATCGGAAATTTGCTTACCCGATTGATTGGTGCCGTCGGTCTGAGTCTCACGTCGCGTGGATGCTGAACAAAACAGCTGTTTGTGGCATGGTCACGAGCCCTCCAACTGATAGAGTGATAGTGGCTTCTCAGTAGCCTGTCCCATTTTGAGGTCATGTCGAGTAATTTCAGGTGCTCACTTCTTAAATGATAGATTATGATGTTAGGAACAATGTTTTCTTAGACAAGAAAAAATAATAAAATACTTTCTCGCACCCCCTAGTCGATTTACTGAAAAAAGTCACTTTTTTGAACAAATTTTCTAAAATCGCTTGGAATCAATACAAAAACTGTTTCGATCACGTGTGTATTATCTCCAAACGATAGGTTTTTGTCCATAGATTAAGATGCACTATCAATATTGGACCAAAATTTAAGTTTTTGGACTCTCCCAGGCGGATTTGTGTCGAAAAAATCGCATTTTTTCGAAACTTTTTTCAGAAATGTTAATTTAATTCAGGGTAGCCTATTTTTCCCAGTGAAACCAATACATGCAGCTTATAGGAAATTTCATGGCAAACATTTTTCCCTCTGAGAAAATTCAATTTCGACACTCCAGAGCCGAGATATTTGAGTTTTAGTGAGGAAAAAAGTGCCAATTTTCAAAATTTCTTAGAATTCAGAAGCAAGGCCTACTAATTACACGATGTAGCAAGCATATGTCTCAAAGGTCAGGGTATGCTTTTTTATAGTAATTTTGGCCGCTGAATCCGTATCTGAAATCAAATTTCGTGTAAACAGTGATGTTTTGGAGCTACACCCTTTTGGAATGTTATTTGCGTGTTTAAGAGGCAGTTTTTGTAAATATTGCTCGGTTTGTTCTAGAGGTCGTATCGAGGTGTTCCGATTTGG
The DNA here is from genome assembly GCF_016801865.2 of Culex pipiens pallens. Classification (NCBI taxonomy): domain Eukaryota; kingdom Metazoa; phylum Arthropoda; class Insecta; order Diptera; family Culicidae; genus Culex; species Culex pipiens. Next base: position 104,781,547 of record NC_068938.1, read on the forward strand.
ATGAAACTTTCAGCGTTTGTTTGTCTATACATGAGATGAACTCATGCCAAATATGAGCCCTCTACGACAAAGGGAAGTGGGGTAAAACGGGCATTGAAGTTTGAATTTTCCGAGGATTTCGAATATGACAAAAGTGAGACTAAAAAGTGCCGCTATGGATGCCTACAGGACAATAACTAACGTTGTAAAATGTTTGTTATAGAAAAATCGAAAAACTATGAGAAAAACAACGATTGGCCAAAAAGTTATTACCGTAGGCTTATAGTCCATGAAATTCCCTAACTTTTGAACTAAAAGAGTTTGGGTGTTGCTGGCTGTTGCAAAAAGATATTGAGGTTTAAAAAAACATTTTTAACAGTAATTTGCAAAAGCTATGAGAAAATGTTAAACCAATCCTCGATGTCAATGGCTCATTTTGAAGAGACCTTTCGAATGCATCTAAGAGAGTTGGAATTGATGAAGTTTTACTAAAATGCGAGCAATTTTAAGATGTTTTATATTTTTTGGACCTCAAACTTCAATGCCCGTTTTACCCCACTTCCCTTTGTCGTAGAGGGCTCATATTTGGCATGAGTTCATCTCATGTATAGACAAACAAACGCTGAAAGTTTCATCCAAATCGGAACACCTCGATACGACCTCTAGAACAAACCGAGCAATATTTACAAAAACTGCCTCTTAAACACGCAAATAACATTCCAAAAGGGTGTAGCTCCAAAACATCACTGTTTACATGAAATTTGATTTCAGATTCGGATTCAGCGGCCAAAATTACTATAAAAAAGCATACCCTGACCTTTGAGACATATGCTTGCTACATCGTGTAATTAGTAGGCCTTGCTTCTGAATTCTAAGAAATTTTGAAAATTGGCACTTTTTTCCTCACTAAAACTCAAATATCTCGGCTCTGGAGTGTCGAAATTGAATTTTCTCAGAGGGAAAAATGTTCGCCATGAAATTTCCTATAAGCTGCATGTATTGGTTTTACTAGAAAAAATAGGCTACCCTAAATTAAATTAATATTTCTGAAAAAAGTTTTGAAAAAATGCGATTTTTTCGACACAAATCCGCCTGGGAGAGTCCAAAAACTTAAATTTTGGTCCAATATTGATAGTGCATCTTAATCTATGGACAAAAACCTATCGTTTGCAGGTAATACACACCTGATCGAAACAGTTTTTGTATTGATTCCAAGCGATTTTAGAAAATTTCTTCAAAAAAGTGACTTTTTTCAGTAAATCGACTAGGGGGTGCGAGAAAGTATTTTATTATTTTTTCTTGTCTAAGAAAACATTGTTCCTAACATCATAATCTATCATTTAAGAAGTGAGCACCTGAAATTACTCGACATGACCTCAAAATGGGACAGGCTACTTCTCAGACAATGCATCTCGCTTGGTTTGGTTTGTTTACATGACGTCGTGTGCTGTGTAGTGGTTCGGATTAGCTGATAATAATCGTTGAATCCATCGGATGTAACCGGTTCACAGGATGACCGACTGTTGTCCGATTGGATCGGGGTATTTTTGTTTGTGTTTTTGTCGTAAAACCGGTTTAGCTACAGGACTCAGCTCCTTGGGTCAGCAACTAAAGGGAAATTTCCAGTAGTGCTTGATCCAGATTTCATGACTTTAAGTGCTATTTAGTAAATAGGATGACTTTCAAAAGTCGGAGACTTGTTTAATTGTGACACGCGTATGATTTTTGTTCTCTTTAGTCTAATGAGATATCTAAATTGGTAGTATGAATGCTTTAAATTGATGATCAAGCAATTTTTAGGATCGCAGTGAGTTAAGGGGTTACATACATGTAAATCGTCAAAAATGTCCAAGGTAGGTATGAGCACACATTTAATTTTTTTTAAATCTGTTTGCAGAGCATTAATATATACATCTTCATCTATTGCCCAATTCATTTGGTTGTATCATGGCCGAGATATAGCTATTTTAAGTTAGCAGTTTCAAAAACCGGGTGCCACGAAATCTCAACACTGCTTTGACCAAATCGGCTCAAAATGTTGGTAAAGACTCGTTAAAGCAGTCCCGTGTGCATGACGAAGGCCGATTTTCAAAAAGTTTATTTTAAAAAAAAGGGTCAACATATTTTTCGATTTTCCATATTAAAAATCATAAGTTTTTGAATTGTGTATTTTTTTTAAACCAAAATTTAAAAATCGGGCTTCGTCATGCACACGGGATATATCTTGAGAGTATTCACCTCACCTGGTGTTTCGAGAAAAACGCTCAGAAAGTTTGACAGGCCGCTTTGCGCATGGCAAAATTTTGAGCTTAAATCGTCTCTTACTCAGTTTAATCATTAAATATCTTTGTGAAACTTTCAGGAGTGATTGAAATTCATTTTTTTAGTAGATTTAAATAATTTCCAGTAATATGAAATTTTGGGATTTCCTATGTGTATGTAACCCCTTAAGCAATTTTGTCCTTTTTCTATCACATTAGAAATTTTTGGAAAAACAGCTGCTCTTGTTTTGTGATCTTCTTTTTTTAGATATTTTAGATACATTTATATTGTTTTTTTTTTTTACATTTTTATATCTATTATTCTATAAAACTGACCGAGCCACGTAGCCTAGTGGTAACGCTCCCGCCTAGTAAGCGGCAGATCGGGGTTCAAATCCCGGCTCGGACCAACACAACTGGTGATCGTTTCTCTTCTGGATTCGATTGCTTAGTAAAGGGAAGGTAGTGTATCGTCACAAACTGGACCTTATCACAACACCTTAGGGAGGCGACCTATGGAATGTTAACATTAACCTTAACATGTTAACATTAAGTTGAGAATGAAATTGCCACTGAATCCGCTTTGTAAATGCCGGCCCCGATACTCTTCAAGCGTGTTCCCCTCAGGAACTGGGAAAGATTTACTTTACTTTATTCTATAAAACTCAATAAAATCTTTATGTTACACATAACAATACTTAAATCGAACCTCCTTAATCCGAATTCGGAATCTACCGGTTGATTTTCCCAATTATCAAAGAGAACCGAGATATTCAAGATGGCCTCCAGTATGTCAGCAGAATGGGAAAAAAGTAGAGGAATTATATATTCAATCAACTTGGGACATTTAAATTATTTGAGATTGATGGCTTCTTTTTTTTTATTTTTTTTTATGGGCTTCTAGAATCAGACAGAATAGAGGTTAATTCTCCGCCAACTCACACAGCAGTTGCCACGACCCCTCTTCGATTTGCGTGAAACTTTGTCCTAAGGAGTAACTTTTGTCCCTGATCATGAATCCGAGGTCCGTTTTTTGATATCTCGTGACGGAGGGGCGGTACGACCCCTTTCATATTTTTCAATAATTTGCAGCCTGAAACGGTGATGAGATAGAAATTTGGTGTCAATGGGACTTTTATGTAAAATTGGACGCCCGATTTGATGGCGTACCGTAAAACGGGGTGACTTTGATAGGTTTGCGATTTTTTCGCAAAATGAAGAGTACAATTAAAATACGTACGGAATGGTTTAGAATCATACTGACCGTGATAGAGAAGTGTTGAAAGCACCTCAAAAAGAACTTTTCATAAAATTTGAAAAGTTAAAAAATTTAGTTAACTATAGTTAAGAAAATGTTGATAAAAGTCATTATTTTAAACTTCTCATAGTGTCATGATTTTCTCAATGAACATGATTTTGAATCGAAAAACGGAATGCTATTTCGGATTCTTTGGACAATTTTCCACTAGGAGAAGGTTAAATAAGTTTGTAAGTAATGAATATTATGTGTTTTTGAAACACAATAAAAAAAATCTCAAAAGTTATAGGCAATTTCAGTTGAACCAATTTCATTTAAAATGTGAAAACTTGTGATTCGTGCTTCGAATTCAGTATGTAATGCAATATAAATCGATAATTTTATAATCAAATTTAGTTTAAACAAATATCAGGCAAAATTCCGATTTTTTAACATTTTTTTTTAACAATTTTACCTATAATTTACATGTATTTTGTTAAAAAGCTTAGTTAACTAAATATAAACATTGATTTTTTTTCTTCAAAACCATATCAGCTACTTTAGTGATGGTACATTTAACGTACAAGTAGAGTTTGAACATTTTAAATTTGATTTTAACAAGAAAAACTATGACTATCAAAGTCACCCCGGAATTTAAAATAAGAATTTTTAACGCAACTATTTTTCTAAACACTATTGAAAAATAGTGCATGGACTTTGTGTTGCCTACCCCAGTACATGTTTTAAAAATAATAATCATGAGAAAAATCTTACCTGTTGGAAAATATTCCAAAAACAAATTGAAATCCTATCAAAGTCACCCCGGTTTACGGTACTCAAAATTCCGAAAAAAAAACGTATTTTTTATCGAGAGAAAAACACAGAAAAGTTTTAAAAACTCTGCCATTTTCCGTTACTCAATTGTACAAAATTTTGGAACGTATAATTTTAAGGGAAACTTGATGTACTTTTCGAATCTACATTGACTCAGAAGGGTCATTTTTTCATTTAAAGCTAAATTTTTCATTATAAAATTTCTTTTTTTTCTAACATTGCAGGGTTATTTTAAAGAGTGTAATGATGTTGTACAAAGTTATAGAGCAGAAAATTACAAAAGTCTTAATATATAAACATAAGGGGTTTGCTTATAAAAATCACGAGTTATCGTGATTTAACGAAAAAAAAGTTTTGAAAAAGTTGGTAGTCGTTGATTATGGCCGTTCATGGTCACCCGCGACAGACACGGACGACGACACAAAGAGAAACGCAAAATAGTAGTTTATGCAACATGTTGCAAAAAGAAGATTTTTTCAGCACGAGTCGTACATTTATCCAACGAGGTTCACCGAGTTGGATAAATACGACGAGTGATGAAAAAATCAAGTTTTGCAACAAGTTCCATACAACGTTTTTTGCAATTCCGAAAAACACCCTTTGAACAAAAATTATAAGACAAATGCCCATGAATTGAGTCAATGCATCGTTAAATCAAAAAAATGTTGAAAAGTATAACTTTTCCTAACAAGTGCTGAAAAGTTCAACTTTTCAGCATCCATTTTAGTGCTGAAAAGTAGAACTTTTCAGCATTTATTTTGAAAAGGGTTACTATTCGATTCTGTTATTTTTGGTACAGAAAAGTAGGCTGTTTCGTCGCTCAAGAATGACAGGAAAAGTAAATAGTTTCACGACGGAATTGCAAAAATAACTTTTTCAAAACTTTTTTTTCCGTAAAATCGTGATAACTTGTGATGGTTACAAGCAATCGGGCGTCCAATTTTACATAAAAGTCCCTTTGACATCAAATTTCTATCTCAACTTTTCAGGCTGCAAATTATTGAAAAACACGTCATTTTTCGCATGTTCAAAAATTGAAGGGGTCGTACCGCCTCTCCGTCACGAGATATCAAAAAACGGACCTCGGATTTGTGATCAGGGACAAAAGTTACTCCTTAGGACAACGTTTCACGCAAATCGAAGAGGGGTTGCTGCAACTTTTCCTGATTTCGTGTGAGTTAATAGAGAATTACCCAAAAGTAATCCATGGTCTATTCAGGAACTCGACAGATTTTGCCAGATTTTTTATCAGTAGATTTTCAATTTATTTTTAGCTTGAAACCGGTAAAGAGATAGAAATCGGGTGTCAAGTGTTTTTATTTTAAAATTACGTGTCTTTGTAACTTTGGAGGGTTACTTTTCAGAGTGTACCAAATGTCCTACAAAATTGCAGAGCAGTAAACAATAAAGTTTCGATGTCTGAATAGTATTCTTTACGAGTTATAAAAAAAGTTTTTAAAAAAGTGAGAATTTCACCAATTTTGGCCAGTTTTCTGAAGTTTTTACCACTAAAACTCAATCGTGTGGTTTTGCAAGTGTTTTTTTTCGAAAAGTTCAGCAAATTTTGCATTATATTTTGAACGTTTGGTTGCCCTTTTTGGGTTATTGCAGATTCGAAAAGTACATTAATTTTCCCATAAAATTACATGTCTTGATTTTTACAGTAACGGGAAATGGCAGGAGGGTCATTTCGCGCCAACTGGTACACCACTCGAAATGCACTTTCTCTGATCAAGCTCAAATTTGGTGGAGCTATTGGTACTATCAAAACATGTAAGAATCCCGATTTTGGACCACCCGTTCTATTTTCAAATGGCCTTATCTCAGAAATAAAAAATGATTGAGCAAAACTCGACAGCTATTTTTAAAAGGAAATTGGACGCTGAATCGAATGGTTTCATCAGATTCTGCAACTGCAAGCCTAAAAATTCGTTATCTCAAGAGATTTCAATTCGCCCAACATTCGAAAAATTGATTCATATGTAAAGTCGTCTGGGAAACACGATGGTGAAGTTTAATGTATATTGTATATTGATGTATATTGAGAAAATTGCGTGTAAAGTTTTCAATTGCGCAAAAGGCATCAAAGTTCGCCATTTGGCAGCGGCAACATTTCAACCGGCATCAGGTGCATTTTGACACTTTCTGGATTATTGCATATTCTGAAAGAACTCTTAATAAGCTGCCTTTTCACCAAAAATGAGGAAAAGTTACTTCAGTAAAGTTTGTTTTATAAAGATTATAAATAAATTGATATAAGCAAAATCGCAAGCAACAGCAATCCTGTTCATAAAGTCCTTCCAACTTGTCAAAGAAAAGATTACATGAACCTTGCGACGAAAGAAAAGCATCATGAAAAAGACGCCATGTATATTTGGCGAAGAAAAACGAATCATAACAAAACCTCACCTCCAATGACAACAGGGTGATATAGACGTTTGTGATTTCAAAACGAGTCTTAAATAAAGTTTTATTGAATATGGATGATCAAATATCGATAAAAGCATCGTTTTCCATCGTTTGTTATCATTATAAAATCTTCTTTTGCTTTTGTGTTGAATAGGAATTAAAAATTTTGCTAAACTTTCGAATGCGTTTTTGTACATGATGTTTTTTGAAATATTAACGTCGAAATGTATAATTTGATATGAACATCCAAGAGAGTGGGTCTCGTGGCGCAGGGGTAGCGGCTTCGGCTGCCGATCCCGATGATGCTATGAGACGCGGGTTCGATTCCCGCCTTATCCACTGAGCTTCTATCGGATGGTGAAGTAAAACGTCGGTCCCGGTTTCTCCTGTCTCGTCAGAGGCGCTGGAGCAGAAATCCCACGTTAGAGGAAGGCCATGCCCCGGGGGGCGTAGTGCCAATAGTTTCGTTTTTATCCAAGAGAGTAAAATGTGTTTCATATATTCTAAAATTTATAATTTAACGCATAACCAAAATGCTTTCTTCAGAACTTCAACTCAACTGATACGAGGCGTCGTCGTATCAAAATAAGCCGTAAATATGATCCCCCAGACTGTGTTATTCTTTCGCCGAAAAAAAAACCACCTCACACAAGTCCTTCCAGCAAACGACGACAACAACAACAAACCCCAAAACATCGTAACGACTGAGACTCTGTATGGCTGCCACATAATACGTTTGCCGGTTGTTGATAAGGTGTCGTGTATACGGCACGGGTGTGATCCCCATCGTACCGCAAGGAAGCTGTATAAATGACGGTCTACCGCTGGGTCAGTGGATCAGTCGTCGGACAGGTCTACAGTTGACCGGATCGTGCAAGCGCCCCCAGGGAGGAAAGCATACTCTTATCGGACACGGGGAATGAAGTTTTTTGTGTGTTAATCAAGGAGGTTCTATTCAGGGGCAGTTTATGCTCACCATTCAGTGATTAACGAGTGTTCAAAGAGACTAATCTAGAAGATGAGTGCGGCAAGTGTAGCAGCAGTGGCAGCTGAAGCAAAAACTAATGGACATGTTAGTATTTTGGATTTAGTGTGTAAAGTGATAGAATTTCACCAAAAAAAATAGAGTAATTGATTGCATTTTTCAAAAGGTTGAAGAAAATTGTTTAAAAAATCGTGAGAAAATCAATTATAAACTAAACCAACAAACGACTGAAATTTGTTCCCAAAAAACAACCGTAAAAAACTAAATGTGAAGCCTTAAAAGAGACGTTACGCGTTGCATTCATCCAATGTCATGGAGATGAAACCTGATCCGGCATTCCGGCAGCAGCAGTGATCGTAAACTTGGTGGCACGTTTCGTATAAAAAAGCTTGTGAAGACAAAAAATAACTTGTTTTAATGATGGTTACGACTCTTTAAATAACATGTTAAGTGGGTGGTGATTAAGTTCAAAAGTGTGATAATGTTAGTGTTTTAATGAATTGCAAGATATAACTCACAGTAGTAAGAAGAAGAATTAACAAGAATTTTGAGGATTTTTGTCTAATTTTTTTGCTTGCGTAATATTTAATATTAAACCTTTATGAGATGTTAGTCTTGATTCCAAAATTAAAAAATATATATTTTGTTCAAAATGTGATTTAAAGTTGAATCGAAAACCAAAAATGCCCTGATTATCTCTGATTCTGAAGTAAATTATGCTCGCTTCCAGGCAGGAACGCCACACATTAGTTTTTGGAAATATATTTTTTAGTAGTGACATGAATTAATTTTAAAAATCTACGAAAATATTCCATCTTTGATTTGTGTATTTTCAACATTAAGTTTTAGATAAACAAGACAAAATGCTTTTTGTTCCAAGTCAGTTGACCTTTTTAGCACTAAAATGGGTGCTATAATAGTAGTTTATGCAACAAGTTGCAAAAAGAGGATTTTTTCAGCACGAGTCGTACATTTATCCAACGAGGTTCACCGAGTTGGATAAATACGACGAATGCTGAAAAAATCAAGTTTTGCAACGAGTTCCATACAACATTTTTTGCAATTCCGAAAAACACCCATTGAGTGAAATTTTAAGTAAAATTTTCATGTATTTTGTCAATAAATCGTTTACATCAAAAAAATGTTGAAAAGTGTTACTTTTCGAAACAAGTGCTGAAAAGTTCAACTTTTCAGCACCCATTTCAGTGCTGAAAAGTAGAACTTTTCAGCATTTATTTTGAAAAGTGTTACTATTCGATTCTGTTATTTTTGGTACAGAAAAGTAGGCTTTTTCGTCGTTCAAGAATGACAGGAAAAGTAAGTAGTTTCACGACGGAATTGCAAAAATAACATTCAGCACTGTTTCTATTTGGTGATACTTAAGGCTACCAACTCTCGCTGAGCAAAAATCCGTACACTTTGCCGATATGACACCATGGTTTAACAAAAACTGTCAAGGAATTATTTAGATAAATTAAATTGAATAATTTGAGAATTAAAAATATAAAACTGTGTCGTTTTAACAGCTAACAAATTTCACAAAATGATATCAGAGTGTTTATGACTTGCACGTTTAAAAGTATTCATAAAAAACCGTGATTTGAATCAAATCATTATGTTCTTCATTTTTTTTGTTAAACGTTTAATAGTTTACGAAATATCAAGTTTGCTTTTACGAATAATATCGTTCTCAGTGTTTTCACGAACACATTTCCAGAGTGTTTTTTTTATTGAAAAGGTCCTATAACATGTGAAACACAAAAGTTTATAGGACCTTTAAAAAAACTCTAGATTTGTTAATTCAAATGTTCAAAGGATCTTGGAGTTGGATCTTTTAATGGATAAATATGTTTAGTAAGGAATTTCTAAAAGAACAATTCTAGAGTTTTTTTAAAGGTCCTATCAACATATCAAAGACAATAGTTTATAGGACCTTTTAAATAAAAACTCTAGAATAGTTCTGTATTGTACGGATTTTTTCCTTACCAAACGGATGTTCGACCCTCTTCGCGGATTTTTAACAGGCCGGATTTTTTGTAAGGAATTTTATCCGGCCTGTTAAAAATCCGCGAAGAGGGTCGAAAATCCGTTTGGTAAGGAAAAAATCCGTACAGTTGGTAGCCTTTGTGATACTAATTAAGCCAATTCGTTGGCAGATGATCGTTGAAATGGGCCTACTTTGTTACCATTTCGCGTTCTAATGTTTGACCTTCAATAAACAAAAACCTACCCGGGCAGAAAGTTGCATCTTGGAAAAATCTACCCATGTTCGTAAAAACACGAACAAGTCAAGTTCACCCCAGGGTATGGTTAAGAGATAACCGAACATGGCCACGAACATAAATTGTTCGAGGTGTACCTGCGAAAAATCTTGTTGAGTTTATTTGACCAACAATGCCACATCAAGTTGAGTTTATAGTAGCAAACAACTGAAATCTTCCAAAAATCATATCAAGTTCATAAAGTAGATTTTGATCCCAAAAATAATTTTATTGGTTTTTAATGCACCCCGCCACTATTCAGACCCGCCCCCCTTCTTTCTCTTCACAAATATGAGTAATATTGCAGGAATATACGCACTTACATCAAAACAAGATTTTTCAAAGTTGAAAAATTATTTTACTTTAAAAACTCATTAAAAAATTGTGGAGAAAGCGTTGAATTGCCAAAATGTCACAATAATTTTCTAAATCACGAAAAATCCAAAGTCTCTATATTCCATTTTTTTTTTAAATTAAAAATAAAAGTCTATGAAAATATTCCTAAAATTGCATAAGTCCAAAAATCCACAGTAAAATTTCAAAAAAGCCTGGTAATGTTTCTTATCAAAATAATTTTTCAAAATGTTGAAAAATATTCAACTGGCTGAGAGCAAAAATTTCGCAAAGTCCTGAAAATCTAATAAATTCTACCAAAAATCTTGTCGTGATACGGATCCCGTAAATTTTTTAAGTGCCGGAACGATTTTTGTAGGGGGTATATCAATAATTATTAAAAACCGACTTTCGAATTTCAAAATTTCAATGAAGACGTTTTGTTAGGAACATTATTCTAGGAACAAAGTGATGTTTTTTTCAAAAATCGGACGAAAATTTCCTGTAATTTCGACGAATTTTCCGAAATTTTGGTTCAAAGCAAAAATAAACATCAAAATATTTTATCATGTTTCCAAATTCCCAAAAAAAATTTAGGTCCCAATTTTTTTTCGGTTTCCTCATCTCGAAAAATTTCTAAGTGTTGAAAATATTTTACTAACCGAAAGCCAAAATTTTGCTAAGTCCAAAAAATCAAATAAATTCTACCAAAAATCTTGTCGTGATACGGATCCCGTAAATTTTCTAAGTGCCGGAACGATTTTTCTAGGGGGTATATCAATAATTATTAAAAACCGACTTTCGAATTTCAAAATTTCAATGAAGACGTTTTGTTAGGGACATTATTTTAGGAACAAACTGATGTTTTTTGTAAAAATCGGATGAAAATTTCCTGTAATTTCGACGATTTTTCCGAAATTTTGGTTCAAAGCAAAAATAAACATCAACATAATTTATCATGTTTCTAAACTCTCAAAAATTTTCTAAGTCCCATTTTTTTTTTCAGTTTCCTGTTCTCGAAAAATTTTAAGTGTTGAAAATATTTTACTGGTCGAAAGCCAATATTTTGCTAAGTCCAAAAAATCAAATAAATTCTACCAAAAATTTTGTCGTGATACGGATCCCGTAAATTTTCTAAGTGCCGGAACGATTTTTCTAGGGGGTATATCAATAATTATTAAAAACCGACTTTCGAATTTCAAAATTTCAATGAAGACGTTTTGTTAGGGACATTATTTTAGGAACAAACTGATGTTTTTTGTAAAAATCGGATGAAAATTTCCTGTAATTTCGACGATTTTTCCGAAATTTTGGTTCAAAGCAAAAATAAACATCAACATAATTTATCATGTTTCTAAACTCCCAAAAATTTTCTAAGTCCCATTTTTTTTTTCAGTTTCCTGTTCTCGAAAAATTTTAAGTGTTGAAAATATTTTACTGGTCGAAAGCCAATATTTTGCTAAGTCCAAAAAATCAAATAAATTCTACCAAAAATTTTGTCGTGATACGGATCCCGTAAATTTTCTAAGTGCCGGAACGATTTTTCTAGGGGGTATATCAATAATTATTAAAAACCGACTTTCGAATTTCAAAATTTCAATGAAGACGTTTTGTTAGGGACATTATTTTAGGAACAAACTGATGTTTTTGTAAAAATCGGACAAAAATTTCCTGTAATTTCGTCGATTTTTCCGAAATTTTGGTTCAAAGCAAAAATAAACATCAAAATAATTTATCACGTTTCCAAACTCCCAAAAATTTTTTAATTCCCAAAAAAATGCTTTTTCTGTAAAAGTAAAGAATTGAAAAATATACGCAAAAATTTCAAAGTCCAGCATAAATAAAATCAAACTTTAAAATATCAGCTCATGAAAATTATTCTAAGTGTCGGAAATTGAAAATTCTGTCAGTTACTGCAAATTTTGCTAAGTCCAGTATAAATTTGAAATAAAGTCAAAATAATCATTTCATGATGTTCGGGTAAAATTTTGGAAAAAAATAAAATTTTCGAAATTTTTGCTAAGTCTAAAAAAAACTACCACTAACAGCTCAATATCAACTGTAGATAATGCAGTATGATCATGGAATATACTTTCCATGATACGCAGTCGGTTTCAAAAGTCGTCATAACTCGAGGAGTTTACAGCAAGATGCGAATAAACAAGCCAAGATAGTTCGAAGTTATATCCACCAACTCACTTTCCGCCCGGGTAAGCTCTCAATGTAAACAATAACAAACCCGTTTTGTTTGGCTGACCGTTCTGTGAATTGTCATGAAGTTTGGTTGAATTTGGTTTCAGGAGTCTCGAGTTATAATTAAAATGTTTACAGTAGTCGGGCGAGTACGTTTGTCAAACGCATTCTGGCTAAAATCCCTTTGACCAGTGTTCGCACTTACAGCCATTTGCAGGGTGTGCCAAGATAGCACGATCAGATCTTTAAGGAAGGAGGGGCAACAATATGGAGGTTTTGAAAAATACGTCATTTGTGGACTCCCCCTGACCAAATTTAGAACAAATTTCTGAGGATGGTGGGGCAGTTGCCCCACCCTGTGCACGCTAGTGCCCTTAACCCAAACTAGCCAAAATCAACAGCAGTTACATAAAGAAATTTCTAGAACTGCTTGAAATAGACGTGGACGTAATGTTTTTAATTAAAGAATATTTTTTTCATTTTCTTCCCATTTTTTGCATAACATTGCAACATTGAAACATCTCCAAATCACATTTAAAAATGCAATCAAACTCGCTTCAACCATTACGTAACATAATTCAACCTTGACCGAAAGGTCGTTCCTCCACTTTGATTACCACCCAGACATGCTCTTATCGCTCCTCTCCACTCCAATTCCAGCACAATGGTAGCGATCGCGTGGAGGACCTCAAAATAGCCATCATCGGCCAGAGCAACTTTGCGGCCGAGGTGCTGGAAGTGCTGCTCGAGCGGCACCACATGGTGGTGGGTGTGTTCACGATCGCCGATAAAGGCTCCCGCGAGGACGTGCTGGCCACGACGGCCCGCCAGTACGGCATTCCGGTGTTCAAGGTCGCGGCATGGCGCCGAAAGGGCGTCCCAATTCCGGAGGTTTTGGAGAAGTACCAGTCGGTGGGGGCGAACTTGAACGTGCTGCCGTTCTGCAGTCAGTTCATCCCGATGGAGGTCATTGACGGGGCCAAGTTCGGCAGCATCTGCTACCATCCGTCGATCCTGCCGAGGCATCGCGGGGCGAGTGCCATTTCGTGGACGTTGATCGAGGGTGATGACACGGCTGGGTTTTCGATCTTTTGGGCTGACGACGGGTTAGATACTGGGCCGATTCTGCTGCAGAAGCAGTGTCCGGTGGTTGGGGATGACACGCTGGATTCGCTGTACAAGCGATTTTTGTACCCGGAAGGAGTGACTTCGATGGCTGAGGCTGTGGACGCGATCGCCGAGGGAACTGCTCCAAAGATTCCGCAGACGGAGATTGGAGCGACGTACGATCCGGCGCTGTTCCGCGAGGAGAACCAATACATCAACCTGAACCAGCCGGCGCTGAAGATTTTCAACTTTATCCGGGGGCTGGACTCCGTCCCGGGAGCGCTAGCGATCATCGAAGAAGACGATGGATCGGAGAGTCCGGTGCGGCTGCACGGTGCTTCACTGTGTGGTCCGACAGCGCTGGAGAATGCCAGGCCGGTTCGTTTCAAGGGAGCGGCGGGTCCAGCGTTCGTCGATCGGGAAGGTATCTTTATCACTGGAGTCGATGGACGGTTGGTTAAGGTGAAGCGGTTGAAGAAGGGTAGCAAGATGATTCAGGCGAGTCAGTGGTTTGCGCAGGTTGGGAAGAAGATCGTTCCGTTGGAGTTGAATGAGCGAGAGCAGGAGATGGAGGGCATTTTGAAGAACATCTGGAAGTCGATCCTGAAAGTGGACATTGAGTCGGATACGGATTTCTTCGCTTGCGGAGCTGGATCAATGGATGTGGTTCGGTTGGTAGAGGAAGTGAAAGATGCTTTGGAGGTACCGTTGGAAAACGAACACCTGTTCATGGCTCCTAGCTTTGTAGAGTTTCTAAATGAAGTAATCAGTAGAACTCGAAACGGTGCTGGAGAAGCGAGTGCTGGTCCAGCTTATGACGGAGTTGTTCTACGAGAAAACAAGAAAGTGATCTCCGTTCCAACGCAGATGTTTGTCAACGGACAGTTTATCGATGCAGAGAACAAGAAAACGTTGGACATTGTGAATCCAACGACGGAGTAAGTGATTTGCAAGGTAGCAGCTGCATCCGCTTCGGATGTAGACTATGCGATCAGGTGTGCTCACGAAGCGTTCAAAGGCAGCTGGAACCAAGTGTCCGCAAGGGAGAGAGGCCTGTTGATGTACAAGCTGGCGGATCTTATGGAGCAGCACAAGGAAGAACTTGCCACGATCGAGTCGATTGACTCTGGAGCAGTGTACACGCTGGCGCTGAAAACGCACGTCGGCATGTCGATCGATGCGTGGAGGTATTACGCCGGATGGGCTGACAAGATCGAAGGTTCGACGATTCCAGTGAATCCAGCGAAACCGAACAACGTACTAACGTTTACGAAGCGGGAACCAATCGGGGTTTGTGGACTGATTACTCCCTGGAACTACCCGCTGATGATGTTGTCCTGGAAGATGGCAGCCTGCATCGCGGCTGGTAATACCGTGGTCATTAAACCTGCCCAAGTATGTCCGCTGACGGCGTTGAAGTTCGCTGAGCTGACGGTGCAGGCAGGATTTCCAGCCGGGGTGATCAACGTAGTCACGGGAAGCGGATCGATTACGGGGCAAGCGATATCCGAACATCCGCTGGTACGGAAGCTCGGGTTCACTGGATCTACCCCGATCGGAAAGAAGATCATGGCGGCGTGCGCAGAGTCGAACATCAAGAAGTGCTCGATGGAGTTGGGTGGAAAGAGCCCGCTGGTCATCTTTGCCGATTGTGACCTGGACAAGGCGGTCCGGTTGGGAATGTCTTCGGTGTTCTTCAACAAGGGTGAAAATTGTATTGCCGCAGGACGGCTGTTTGTGGAGGACGCCATTCACGACGAGTTTGTGCGGAAGGTGGTGAAGAACATCAAGACGATGGCGATTGGAGATCCGTTGAACCGAGGTACTGCACATGGTCCACAGAATCACAAGGCTCACATGGACAAACTGATCGAGTACTGTGAGATCGGAGTCAAGGAAGGAGCCAAGCTGGTGTACGGAGGCAAGCGGGTTCCGAACAAGAAGGGATTCTTCTTCGAACCAACGGTGTTTACGGATGTTGAAGATCGCATGTTCATCGCCAAGGAGGAGTCGTTCGGACCGATCATGGTGATCTCCAAGTTCCACAGCAGTGACTTTGACGCGCTGGTTCAGCGGGCGAATAGCACCGAGTACGGACTGGCCAGTGGAGTGTTTACCAAGGACATTCGGAAGGCGCTGCTGTTCGCGGAGAAGGTGGAAGCCGGAACGGTGTTTGTCAATACTTACAACAAAACTGACGTGGCTGCGCCGTTCGGAGGGTTCAAGCAGAGTGGATTTGGCAAGGATCTTGGTGAGTTGCAAAGATTTCTTGTATTGTTTGACCATTCAACATGTTCTCTTCTCATTGTAGGAAAGGAAGCTCTCAACGAATACCTCAAGACAAAGTGCGTTACTATTGAATACTAGAAAGAGGGCTACTTTCGAATACCAAATAATGAGTTTCACCAAGTATTGCTAAGAAGACGTGCATTTATTACATTAAGTCGCTTTTCGTGTGAACAAATAAATTATAGAATATCACTGTTGTCCAAACATTTAGTAAAGAAAACCTCTCCCTCGTTTTCAACCTGTTCGGTATCAAATGGTAATTCTTCCTCAGCTGGTTTTGACTCGGCGTCTTCCAACTCCGCGTCCACATCACCAGCTTGTTCCGGCTCGATCGCCTCTTCGTCCAACTGGTTCAGCTCACCATCCCTTCCACCAGTCTCATCCCAAGCCGTCACCTTGTTCAGAGCCTCGACTAGCTCTTCCGTTACGCCCTCGTCGACCTCGATCAGCTCCAACTCGTTCGCGCTGGACTCTCCGTTAGTGGCGATACTGACCTTCCGGCTCAGAATCAAGTACTCGTCAAACAAACTGTTCGACAAACGGCGCTCCAGCTTGCGGCAGGCCTTGTCCAGGTTGGAGGCCGTTTCCTGCTGATCCTGCTCGCAGTGACAGCGGATAAACTGGCGGAACTTCTGGATGATGGGATGCGAGTCCAGGTTTATGTTCTTGCGGAAATCGTCAATGTTGTCGTACTGCTTCCAGTATTGGTCCACTTCAGTGTTCAGGCACTGGGTAATCGTTGAGTCGCCGGACAACTCGCCGGCGGCTTCGGTTACAATGTTGTACAGCTCATCCTCGGTGATTTGGTCGATTTCCTCTTGGATCTCGATGAACTTTTGGTAGACTGGATCCTGGGCTAGCCCTTCAATCACTGGTTCTTGAATTGGAATCGGTTTTGGGGAGGATAAAATGTCTAGAACGGTGCGTTTCGGGAGTAACAAGGCGGCCATATCATCGTCAGTTAAATCTTCTGAAGAGTCAGATGAGCTGTCTAGAATCGGTGTTGGTGCACGGAGAATCTCATTCTCGCATCTATTTATGATGTGCTCTATCATTTGTTGGGCCACTTCTTTGGCTTCTTCTTTGGGGTCGCTCTCGTCAGAGGTCTCTTCTACCTCCAACTCTTCCGGAATCTCTTCAATCTCTTCAGCAAAATCAAGTTTCTTTCCCGTTTTGGGGAGGTCATCGTTTATGTTCTGAATCAAGTCGTCAACCTTCCGAAGTTTCTCGCTAATTTGCTCGTAATCATCCATAATATTTGCCATCTGGTCGTGAATCTGATCAATGTGGGCGTTGTAGCGATCCTTCTGGGCGGTCACCCGATCAATCAGTACTTGCAGCTTGTCCTGATCCTTGCGGAAGGCATCCAGACGGTATTTTTTAAAGTTGTGCACTTCTCCACCGATTGAAAAATCCTGCTCATCCAAGTCCATATCGACCTGCTCTTGCTGAGCGATCAATCGATCAATAATCTGCTCCTTTGACTCTTTCGCTTCAGCACGCGCCTCATTGATCTTTGCTTCGTTGGAGTTCTTCTCCATCGTCTTCAGGACTCCCTCGTAGATAATCGGATCGGTTCGCTTATTCTTCGCCGTCTGCGGTCGATCCATACGGGTTTTGTTCGGCGGACTATCAAGGACATTTGCAGCACGGAAGAACTTCTTGTACTCGTCAATGTACTGAGCGATAGACTTGTCCCGTCGCACGTTATCCGGGTAATTTGGAGGCGCCTCTTCTTCCTCCGAGTCGGTAGAAGTCGTTGAATCCGGTTGGTAGCGAGTCGCCAACTTGCGGTTCTTAACCGGAACGATCTTATCGAACATGTCTTCGTCTTCAGATGAGTCCGTACCTGAGGTCACCGATAGGCTGCTGCTCTTGCCGTCCCGATCGTCGTTGGTTATTTCCGTGGGTTCTGAGTCGGAAGCGTTCACATCAACGACGGTGTACGTTTTGCCTTGGGACGACGATGGGCGCGATTCGACCTTGCTGATGAGTTCGCCTTCCTTGGTCTCCAGCGAGATCGAAATGTCTTCCTTGTTCTCGATCACCACGTTCAGCGTGTCGTCTTCCAGCTCCGTAGACTTGACCTTGTCCATGTTCTTCGGGATGGGAGCTACGGGTGGATCATGCTCAATCTCTTGCTGCGGCGAAGATTCCTCGCTTCCCTCGGTATGAATCTCTTCAACGAGCGTCTTTGGTTCATTCTGAGATTCACTTTCGGTTGGAAAATCGGAACAATCTTGATCAAGATCGTCATTAGACTTGTCATCATCATCAAACTGCTTTTCGTCATCTGAAGGAATCTCCTCGATCAACTTCTTCTTTGGCAAGCCACCAATCTCGTTGATCGAAGTAATAGTCTCCTGAACAACGATATCTTCCTCACGATCACATTCTAGATCTTCCTCATCATAGTCATCGGTGCCACAGACACCGCCAGGGCGGTTCGGCTTGAAGCGTTGGAAGATGTTCATCGAGCCTTCGCTGCTCGGGGTCTTGCAAAACAGCTTCTCCACGTCATCCCAGGCTTGCTCGTTGCTCACCTCGTTTATTTCCAGCACCGGTTCGGCAGCCGGTTTGCTCTTCTTTGCCGAGCTCTCGTCCTCTTCGTCGCTGCTTGTTTTGAGCTAAAATGAATTTCGTTTAGTTAGATATTTTCGGAACAATTTTGAAAGTAAATCCTTACCAACTCCGGTTCTCCATCGCCCTTGTGTCGCATTCTTAGTGTTGCTGACATAAATTTAATCAAAATTATACTCAAAATACCACATTCAATTAGAAACTTACCGTTGATGCTGCGTCGAATCTTCCGTTGCTCTTCCTTCTGCCAGCGTTTCAGCTCCTTGCGCTCTTCTTCGAATCCGCCACGTTTCCTGTGGAAATATCATCAAGAATCAACTTGATTTTTATTCCATAAAAATAAGATCTTACCAAGCTTCGGCGCAAGCGCGATCACGATCAAACACGGGACGTGAGTCCAGATAGGTTAGAGATTTCTGAAAAGAATTTAGATGTTTGGCTATTTTTATCGTAAAGCATGAAGTTCCAAATTACACATTCCAAAATCAGCGTCTTTCTATAAGAGGGAATTTCATTGACCACTGGATTTCCGGTCAAGGTAAGTACACGGAGGGACTTCATGTCGCTCAAAATCTAAAACAAACATTGCCGGTATACAAATTAAACGATTTTAAAAGATCACGAATCAAGCATCTCACCTTTACAATGGCGATGTCCTCGATTCGGTTGTGGGAAATGTCCAGCACCGAAACAAAGTGGCAATCTCTAAGCTGGTCCAGGCTGTCAGCCGCTTTAAGATAATTATGTGATATGTTCAGAGTGTTGAGAACGGGAAGGATCTCTGAAAATTTCAAAATAACGAAAATGTAGTTGATTTGTTCCGAAAAATAATATATCCTAACTAATAATTTACTTAAAAGTGTACAAATTTATGCAAAAAATTAGAAAAGAGTAAATTACTTATTTCAATCCTGATTTTCAAAATCTTCAGGCGAAAAGTATTACAAAATCATCAAAGTTGTGCTTCTGTATCAAAATTAGCAAAATATTAATGAATTTATGAAATAGTAGTTTATGCAACAAGTTGCAAAAAGAGGATTTTTTCAGCACGAGTCGTACATTTATCCAACGAGGTTCACCGAGTTGGATAAATACGACGAGTGCTGAAAAAATCAAGTTTTGCAACGAGTTTTATACAACATTTTTTGCAAATTCGGAAAACACCCATTGAGTGAAATTTATCAATAAATCGTCAATAAATCGTTTAAATCAATTTTTTTTTGGAAAAGTGTTATTTTTCGAAACAAGTGCTGAAAAGTTCAACTTTTCAGCACCCATTTATTTATTTGAAAAGTGTTGCTATTCGATTCTGTTATTTTTGGTACAGAAAAGTAGTCTATTTCGTCGTTCAAGAATGACAGGAAAAGTAAGTAGTTTCACGACGGAATTGCAAAAATATTATTTTCAATATTTTCATACATTTTTGCGTTTAAAACTGATCTTTCGTCTCGATATTCAAAATTAGTCAAAAGATTGAAAAGTTGATTAAAATATATTAATAGGTAAGAATGTTTTAATATGTAGTATATTTTTTTGTAAATTTGAAAGCAGAGCAACTCTCTACGAAATCGGCCGATTTCGACCATTTTTATTTTTTGTATTTTTTGATTTGACTCAAACTTTGTGGGGGCCTTCCCTATGACCAAATAAGCTATTTTGTGTCATTGGTTCACCCATACAAGTCTCCATACAATTTTGGCTGCTGTCCATAAAAATATGGTATGTAAATATTCAAACAGCTGTAACTTTTGAGTGAATTTTCTGATCAATTTGGTGTCTTCGGCAAAGTTGTAGGTATTGTTGAGGAAAATTGAGAAAAAAATAGGTACACGAAAAAAAAAATTGCAGATTTTTTTATCAACTTTTTTTTCACTAAAACTCAATTTCCCAAAATACGTATTTTTTGATTTTCGAGATTTTTTGATATGTTTTAGGGGACTAAAATCCGCAACTTTTGAGCTATAGAGAAACATGGTCAAAAAATCTGCCGCCAAGTTATGAATTTTTGAAAAAATAGTGATTTTTGGAAAAAATCCAAGTTTCATGCAAAAACAAATTTGAAGTTATTTTTTAATGCAAAATTGAATTTGCAATCGAAAACTACTTTACAATTTTTTTGATAAAGAGCTTCGTTTTCAAGATATAGGCACCGAAAGTTTGATTTTAGCAAAATATTTGCAGTTTTTCGATTTTTAAAAATAGTGACCATGAGCGACCATTTCTAAAAATATTTTTTTTGAAAAGTTCAGAAAATTTGCTATAAAATTGTCTAAGAGACATTGAAGATTGGACCTCGGGTTGCTGAGATACAGCCGCTTTAAGAAAAAGAAACACGAAAATTGAAGTTTTCTAAGTCTCACCAAAACAACCCACCATTTTCTAATGTCGATATCTCAGCAACTAATGGTCCGATTTTCAATGTTAATACATGAAACATTCGTGAAATTTTCCGATCTTTTTGAAAAAAATATTTTGAAAAAAATTAAATCAAGAC
The DNA here is from genome assembly GCF_016801865.2 of Culex pipiens pallens. NCBI lineage: Eukaryota > Metazoa > Arthropoda > Insecta > Diptera > Culicidae > Culex > Culex pipiens. Next base: position 104,802,509 of record NC_068938.1, read on the forward strand.
TAACATTTTAAATGGGCGTAATATTCAATGTTTGGCCCTTTTAAAATGTTAGTCTTGATTTAATTTTTTTCAAAATATTTTTTTCGAAAAGATCGGAAAATTTCACGAATGTTTCATGTATTAACATTGAAAATCGGACCATTAGTTGCTGAGATATCGACATTAGAAAATGGTGGGTTGTTTTGGTGAGACTTAGAAAACTTCAATTTTTGTGTTTTGCCTTCCTCACTGAGGTAAGGCTATAATCCTGCTCTAAAATTGAACTTTTTATTAAAAGCTCGAAAACCCACCTTGATGTATACATATCGACTCAGAATCGAAAACTGAACAAATGTCTGTGTGTATGTGTGTGTGTATGTGTGTGGGTATGTGTGTGTGTATGTGTGTGTGTATGTGACCAATAATGTCACTCAGTTTTCTCAGCACTGGCTGAACCGATTTTGACCAAACCAGTCGCATTCGACTTGGCTTAGGGTCCCATACGGTGCTATTGAATTGTTTGAAGTTTCGATAAGAAGTTCAAAAGTTATGTATAAAAATGTGTTTTCGCATATTTTCGGAAGTTGAATGAATGACAGTAAACTGAACCAAACATCATCATGTTATACATCGTTAGTTAGGTAATTGAAAGAACTTTCCAACGAGTCCAAAACATTGGTAATCTGGCAACCCTGTCTCGAGTTATAACCACTTAAGTGATATTTATGTACTTTTTTTGTAGCCGGATCTCACTTAAATGTATGTAAACAGTGTCCGGATCCATCATCCGACTCACCGATGGTAAGGTAATCGAAAGACCTTTCCAACGAGTCTAAAACATTGAAGATTTGGCAACCCTGTCTCGAGTTATGACCACTTAATTGATTTTTATGTACTTTTTTGAAGTCGGATCTCACTTAAATGTATGTAAACGATGCCCGGATCCATCATCCGACCCATCGTTTGTAAGGTAATCGAAAGATCTTTCCAACGAGTCCACAACATTGAAGATCTGGCAACCCTGTCTCGAGTTCTGACCACTTAAGTGATATTTATGTACTTTTTTTTGTAGCCGGATCTCACTTAAATGTATGTAAACAATATCCGGATCCATCATCCGACCCATCGTTGGTTAGGTAATCGAAAGACCTTTCCGACGAGTCTAAAACATTGATGATCTGGCAACCCTGTCTCGAGTTCTGACCACTTAAGTGATATTTATGTACTTTTTTTGTAGCCGGATCTCACTCAAATGTATGTAAACGATGTCCGGATCCATCATCCGACCCATCGTTGGTTAAGTAATCAAGAGACCTTTCCAACAAGTCTAAAACATTGATGATCTGGCAACCCTGTCTCGAGTTATGGCCACTTATGATGCCACTTATGAGCCCTTGAGTGATATGTGTGTTTTTTGTATTCCGGAACTTGACGAAATTAGACCAAATTTGTGTCCAAACTCATCATATCACATATCACTAGGCTTAGTGATTTTTCACGCTCGAAAATAGCAAATTTCACGGGGACCTCAATTTCAAAACACAAAATTTCACGCAAATTTCGCGGAACGTGAAAAATGTTAAAATAACTCTGAAAATCTTATGTTAAAATCATGAGCGAGTTGTGGCGCTATAACTACGGCAAATAGTGTCCAGGGCATTTGTGGAAATACAATGTCCCATCCCAGAGGGTCCCGGAGCACCAAAACTTCTTAGCATGGTGGCTCCCAACGATTAACTGCCTAAACAAACAGGAACGTGAGCGGGGGATCCCCACGTTTCTTCCTCCCCTGTAGATTCAGAACTGTATTGTTGTTTGAACATTCGTGTTCATACTCAATCCAATTCAAAGAATCATCTTTGCGGTTAACTTTACGCAGTTGGCCTGGCCGCTTCGATGTTTGTGATGTTTCAATGCATTCTAATGCAATGGCGCACTGCAAATGTTGATAATGACAAGAAGATGCTAGGCGTCAATCAACCTAAGGCATTCTCCAGGATGCCCTCGAAAGACTGGCTGCGATAGGGTTAGATTAGATTAGATTAGATTAGAAAATCTTATTTTAAAATCACAGAAACAACTTTTTAAGCCTCATTATATATTATTCTTCAATAAACTAAAAAAAAAACTTCACTAAATTTTAAGGTGACACATATATTTTGAAACAAAATAAAGGGCATGTGTATTCTCATTTATTGAACTGCTTTTTTAATATTCGCTAAAAAGTTTTCGCTGATTTGTTTCTGTTTTATCAGTTTACATTTATATTTTCATATAAAAGCAAAATTTAACAATTTTGTCCAGCAAAAATGAGTAAAATAGTTTGAATTTTCTGTGGCATTTAAAATATGCCCATTCAAAATATTTTTTATGGTTTTCATCTCTCTCTTTTCAAAAACTAAATTTAAAATCAATAGACAAAAATAAAATAATTTGTAACGAAATCGAAATTTTTATTCAAAATTAGAATAGAAAACAAAAAAGGTGGTATTTTTTAACTTTCACGAGTATCATCAACCCAAATAATCAAATATTGATAAAATTAAACAGGACTCAGAAAAAAATATGAAATGAAATGTTTTTAAAAGGTGATTTGAAAGATAAAAATATTCTTCATATTATTTTGAATAAAACAAAGCATGATTCTTTTAATTTCTTTTGAAATTATACCTTCCAAATAAAAAAGTAATAAAAGTTTTACTACGGCGAATGAAAATATTACTAAATTTAGTTATTTTCTAAAAAAAACTGAAAAATCTAAACAATTCTTCAAATGGTTCATATAAAGCTTTCCAATTGAAAACTAATAAAATTTCCAATTGAAAACTAATAAAATTTACTTAAAAAGTCTTTATGGTTGAAATGTTCATTATGATTTTATTTGAAAAAAAAAATGTGAGGAAATTGATAAATAACCCCATATTAATAATTGAACAAGGGTATTCACTCGCTTAATTCTACTGTAGTTCTCAAGATTATTGTTATTCCTATTTAAGATAGATACAATACTTTGAGAAAAATCGATACAGTTTCACAAAAACATAAAATTTCACGGGATTTCGCGGAAAAAGCCAAATTTCGCGGATTTCACGCTGTCCGCGAAATCGTGAAATTTCACTAACCCTACATATCACCCATTGCACAGTGGGAAAAAAGGGCCCAAAAAATTACCGCAACATGATTTCGCGCAAACCATCGATTGCTATACACCAAAAGGTTCGTTTTTGCACCAGGAAAAATAATCCGATAAAAATCGCACTGCACGGACCGGAGGCCGGAGTACAGGCCACCGAAAGATCCGGATTTTTGGAAAAAGTGTCGAATTATTTCAATTGTGAACTGATGAGCTTTCTTCTACCATGAACAGTCATGCAAAACAATCCTAGAATAATATTAAATACCATAGGACCCATCGGAACCGGTTCCACCGATCTCCGGTGGCCACATCCGGAACCGCATTAGGAAACAGCGTAAACTAGTCATGCAACGTATCAAACTTCTTGATTTTGGATGGGGACATGAGTTATACACTCCTCTCTTAAAAACATGAAGTTTGATATGTCGCAAGAGTGATTTCAGGAATTTGCCAAATATGATTGCCGGAGAACCTGGGAACCGGTCACCGGAGGTAAAAATACATTTTAAGGATACTCTCCATCCAAAATCAAGAAGTTTGATACGTCGCATGACTAGTTTACGCTGTTTCCTAATGCGGTTCCGGATGTGGCCACCGGAGATCGGTGGAACCGGTTCCGGATTATTGTTCCTGGTGCAAAAACGAACCTTTTGGTGTATAGCAATCGATGGTTTGCGCGAAATCATGTTGCGGTAATTTTTTGGGCCCTTTTTCCCACTGTGCATTGTTGGAAAAGAGTGAGGAAGGCACCAACCACATAGGTGGATTAAGTTAGTTTTTCTTAAAGCGGCTGTATCTCAGCAACCCGAGGTCCAATCTTCAATGTCTCTTAGACAATTTTATAGCAAATTTTCTGAACTTTTAAAAAAAAATATTTTTAGAAATGGTCGCTCATGGTCACTATTTTTAAAAATCGAAAAACTGCAAATATTTTGCTAAAATCAAACTTTCGGTGGCTATATCTTGAAAACGAAGCCCTTTATCAAAAAAATTGTAAAGTAGTTTTCGATTGCAAATTCAATTTTGCATTAAAAAATAACTTCAAATTTGTTTTTGCATGAAACTTGGATTTTTTCCAAAAATCACTATTTTTTCAAAAATTCATAACTTGGGGGCAGATTTTTTGACCATGTTTCTCTATAGCTCAAAAGTTGCGGATTTTAGTCCCCTAAAACATATCAAAAAATCTCGAAAATCAAAAAATACGTATTTTGGGAAATTGAGTTTTAGTGAAAAAAAAGTTGATAAAAAAATCAGCAATTTTTTTTTCCGTGTACCTATTTTTTCTCAAAAGTCCTCAACAATACCTACAACTTTGCCGAAGTCACCAAATTGATCAGAAAATTCACTCAAAAGTTACAGCTGTTTGAATATTTACATACCATTTTTGTATGTACAGCAGCCAAAATTGTATGGAGACTTGTATGGGTGAACCAATGACACAAAATAGCTTATTTGGTCACAGGGAAGGCCCCCACAAAGTTTGAACCAAATAAAAAAATACAAATAAAATCCATTTCCGGTTTTGGTAGAGAATTGCTCAGCAGTTATTTTGGAAGGTTAAATATTATATATATTTATGATGTAATTTTACCTCAATTTAGACTGAAACAGTGTTTAAATTACATATTTTCAGAGATAAAATTACACATTTTTTTCTGACATGAAAGATGTACCCCTTCCCAGATTTAATATCACCCAGATTTTTTTTCTTTGATTATACAATGTATTTTTAACAGTGTTGAATCGTTTGTTTCAATATTGATTTTTCTTGAAAACTTGAAATAAGACTTGCAATAGCCTATGAAATCTAAAACATAAAAAAATGGTTTTGTATAAAAATTCATGGGTGCGGGACATTTCGCCGAATGTCGTTTCGCCGAATGGGTCGTTTCGCCGAATGGACATTTCGCCGATTTAAAAAAAAGAGAAAAGGAAAAAATAGAAAGAAAAAGAAAGGATCAAAAAAGTAAAAAAGTACTAAAAAAGGGTTTGAGAATACTTCTGTAAGTTTTAGCATTTTTTCAAATATGAATCGTTCTTTGTTTTAGCTTTTAGTAATTTTTGTGTTTTTATCGTAGAAACGTACCAGATTCAAATTCTTCGCTATTACAGTGTTTTGCCACTTTTCCAGTCTAAATTAAGATAATATTACGTCTTTTTATTTACTGTGAAGATAGCGGCTAAAATGACGTCAACGAAATATTGAGAAAATGAATTTGGTAATGTAACAGACAATCAACCACTGAAATTTGACTTAAATTGGGGAGCATAACTCGAATTTGACGTTGAAGGTAATAATAGGGCAACAATATTGTTGGACAGGAAGTTGAATGACCTTGAAGATATATAAAACAAAATGACATTCCTCCTGTTGCAAACTTTGAAGGACATTAAATCCAGACACAATTGTTGATTTGTTGACCGAAAATTTGATGTTTGAATATGACCACATAGAAACAGTAAAATCACACAATAACGATGTGAATTTTCCACATTTTAGAGGTACATACTATTTTCCTGACAAAAACTCTTTCAACATCCCCAGTTGTAATATCACCATGATTTTTTTATTGTGTTTTCTTAGAATAATAATATCTCATAATTTCGTTTTTTTGGCATGAACTAAAAAAAATTCAATGAAATTTCCAAACTCAAATTCAATAAGTGCTAATAATGTGTTATAATAGGAAGTGCTTAAATTGAAACCTCGTAAAAATAGAAAATATGAAGCACCTTTCAAAATAAAAAAAAAGAACTTTAAATTAATGCAACTAAAACTTTCAAATTACATTTCTAAATTTGACTACCTTTAAAATTAGACTGTTAATCGAGAAATAAAAACAAAGAAATACAAGATGTGTAACATGAAGTTATCACAACGATGATCATTATCATAGCAAAGAATGCTTACCATTTCCGCAATTTTCAATCTTGTTGATGTAGTTGTGAGACAAGTTCAGTGTATCAAGCTGCTTGCAGCTATCCAAGTTTTCAATTTTCTAAAAAAAATAATTTTAAATTTGATTTCCATAGTTCAACTTCTACCAATCCCTCACCGTAATCAAATTATTCTGCAGATACAGACACTTGAGCTGACTTTGGTTGTCCAGCCCGCTGATGGCCGAAATGGCGTTACACTCCAACCAGAGGCACTTTAGTCCGACGTACTCTTCGAGCGATTCTATTGCGTTGTAGCCTGGAAAGGGAAAAAAACTTAAAATATCACCTCCATCGGCACCCGGCAACAAACTGATTGAACCAAAATAATGCAAACAAAAAAAAAAAGACGGTGCAAATTAATTGATTTTTTCCTTCCGTTACCCGAATAGTGCAGATAGAGGATGTCGTTGAGGTGGGGGGTGATGTAGAGTTTGTTCTTCTTGCACGAATCCACGATGGACTTTTTGGTCATTCTGGAAAGAACAAGAAGTTTAGTAAATCTTTAAACTATTAAGGGATAACCTACTTTTTAGGTCCAAAGGACGACTCTTCGGCACTTTCTCGGACCATTTTTGAGGTAAAATTTTGCCTCTAATAGAAGAGCACTGGCCGTCACCTTCCAAGTGCAACGAATTCACGGTGAAAATAAATAGAACGGTGAAAAATAACAACATGCTTGGTTGCCCTAGTAATGCCATTGTGGCGGTGACTCCTCAACGTGGCACGTGTGCGCTTGTGATTATGGCACGAGGCTGCGATGTGATGGGGTGGTAGGTTTGGCGCCTAAACAGTACCGGCTCGAGCGGTGGACGTCGATTAGAGCTTTCTCAGCTTGGACGACGTTATGGCCTATCTACAATCACTTAGCTTAGAACATCTAAGTAAAGTAGTTACTTAGGAAAGTACGCAACTTACGGCCGTCATCCACAATCAACTTAGAAATTTTGCTGGGCTGATATACGTTGCTATGCAGTTGTTTGTTTACCTTTGATATTGAAACGTCAACTTACCGTAGATTTTGAAATTTTTCAAACCATACGTCAGTTTCTAATTTGATTACTTTTCCATTGTAGAAGCTCGGCTTCATTTCCATTGATTCAAATTCCTAAGCTAAGTGAAATTTTCTAAGCTAAGTGATTGTAGATAGGCCATTACCGCTGAGCAATTATAGCAAGTTATTGCGAAGAGAGCTTGGCATCGATGAATGGGAAAAAGCTTCATGGTACAATATGGCAAAGCTCGAGTGTTTCGTCGAGTTTTACATTTGATTTAATTTAGTTGCACATGGCATTGGTAAGTGGTGGTGAGATTGGATCATACAAAAATGCTGAAATTTGTATAACCCAATCTCACCCCCCAGACCCAATGTCACTCCTGATGACGGTAGGCAAAATCAACCTATATATTACAATGTAATATTATTACATACTTTTGACGGGAACTTGGCAAAGTTTTTGTAAATTTTACCATATCTGTTCTGTATGATTGTGATGCATTTCGGCATGAAAGTATATGGGTCATTCTTCGCCAACTCACACAGCAGTTGCCCCCAGTTGCGAAAAAAGACATGTTTTTCAATAATTTGCAGTCTGAAATGATGATGAGATAGAAATTTGGTGTCAAAGGGATTTTTATCTAAAATTGAACGCTCGATTAGATGGCGTTCTCAAAATTTCGAAAAAAACGCATTTTTCATCGAAAAAAAAAAAACAAAAAAGTTTTGAAAAACTCTGCCATTTTTCTTTACTCAACTGTAAAAAAATTGAAACATGTAATTTTAAGGGAAATTTTATGTACTTTTCGAATCTACATTAGCCCAGAAGGGTCATTTTTTCATTTAGAACAAAATTTTACATTTGTTTGTTTGTGTTTTTTCTAACTTTGCAGTGTTTTTTTTTAGCGTGTAACAATGTTCTACAAAATTGTAAAGCAAACAATTACAAAAAAATTACATATAAATAACAAGGGGTTTGCTTGAAACCATGGATGGCACTGTATTTTTTTATGGTGTCGATTTTTTCGATAAGTCACTATTATTCAAGAATTTCGGTTACTTTTTGCTCATGCTTAAGAATTTTGTTGTTGTGGAGTAAGGCTACTACAACTTTCATTTAACCATTTTGTCCCTCGGTTCAAAATTTTTATTTAATTACCAATTTCAAGCCTAATCTCTAATTGGAAAAAATCTACAGTAAAACTCTTAAGAGATTGATGCCTTCCTGAATGTATTTGAAAGTTGGTTGATATTTAACGACAGCTTTCTCAGTCATAAACAGAAATAAATCAAGCGATGTTTTTTTCAAAGCTGCACGACATTTCGACTGTTTTAGTCGGACTTCTTCAAAGGAAACTGCAATTTATTGAAAAACAGGTTTGAAGAATTATGAAAAACAATGAGACAATTTGATTTTTCTTCATTAAACTTTTCAAAATCCATCGCAATATTCCAAAACATGCATTGGAAGTAATTTATGGCACATTTATCGAGTTTTGAATTCATTTAGCCAAAGATATAAAGTTATTTGGTATAAATAGAAGGTTTTTATATAATAAAAATACTTTTAAGGTTAATTTCTGTCAATTGAAGTTGAAGTGAGATTTCCAAAAAAGTGTCCACGTGGTTTATGGATGGTCCCTATACGAGCCGAAACAAGTAGGATTGTTTTGAAACTTATAATTGCAAAACAACTGTACTGGTGTTTACTACATTTACTGTTTTTTTTTACGCTTTTTATAAATTGTTAAAACCGTGGTTTGAAGTTAAAATTTTCTGTTTTTTAGTTTTATGCTTTTTAGTTCAATATTGATCTGGCTCAATGTGTTTTGAACTTCTTGTGTAATTTTAATTTTGTATAATGAAAACAATAATATTAAGATTGATTTCTATGACCTTTTGGCGTATTCCAAATTAAATAATAAACAAGAGAAGTTTAATCAAATGGTTTTCTTCAAGGTCATGAAAAAATGTTAAAAAAAATCTTGAAACAGTTGTTTTTTTTTTGGAAAAAAAGTTGTGTAAAATTTACACTTTCTACATAGATAAATGCCAAGATTATGATTTTTGGGCATTGTTTTTTTTCATAAAATTATTTTTATTAGGTCCTTTTCGGTACTGGGACCTGGTTAGGACCGAGTCGGCAACTGGGCATTGTTACTAATTGGTTAAAAAAATGAAGGGGGAATAAAGTTCTTTCAATTCAATTCAATTCAATTCAGTTTTTATTAAGTAAATAATCAATGTACAGTTTGTTTTGCAATTAAACCTAATAGAGATGTGGAGGTCCTTTCAGCTATGTGTTGATAAATTTGTTTTACGACACAATTGGTTATTCTATAGGCTAAGCACAAGTAGGAACAATTTCAAGATAAAAAAAACCTACAAAATGGAATAAAGTTCTTGAAAATTTGCCAAAGGGTGAATAGATCGAAAAAAGCGGTCTTCTATTGCCGATCAATCCCTACCATTTGAGGGTTTGTTAGAAATCATACTTTTTTGTAGTCGTCATATTAGTTTTTTTAGTCATAACTTTTAAACAACAATTTGATGCTGCGATGATTGAATTTGATGCTGAGTCGATAAGTACAAATGACGGTGAGTAGAAGGTCAAATCAAAAAGTTCGTATTCGAGCGATTTTGTACCAAATGCAGAGTTAAAAAGAATGAAAAATGATTTCTTGTATTTTTGTTCATTAGCACAATAAAAAAAATTCTAATCAGCATTCATAATAAAGCAACAAAAAAAAATAATATGTTTACTTCCTCTCCAATTCTTCCTCAAAAATTCGCCCATCCTTTCTTAACATTCCAACGCCCAAGGCTCCAAAAAAGTTGGAACGGCAATTTCAACTCAATGGTTCTCGGGCACAACTCAACCAATCAAGATAATTCTTCTTTCCAGTGATTTGTTAGGATGTCTAGATGATTCTAGAGCTTTGCAGAACTTAATTTGATCAAATCTGTAATTTTTGCGATCAAAAACATCGTTCCAACTTTTTTTTTCGCGTGTAAAAAAAAATTCGCCCAAAATTCCGCACAGGCAGTCTTTTTAAAAAAGGTGGAACGATGTTTTCGGTCGCAGAAATTATAGATTTGTTCAAATCAAGTTCTGCAAAATTTTAGGATCATCTAGACATTCATACAAATCACTGGAAACAAGAATCGTCCCGATTGGTTGAGTAATGCCCAGCGAGTTGAAGTTACCGTTCCACCTTTTTTGGGAGGCTTGGGCGTCCGTGTAAGTTGGACATGCGTTGGGCGTTCCAGTGTTAAAGACCAATCCTACCGACACGCGACTTTGTTGCGAAACCAAACCTCCGTAACGAGGGGCGTAAATATTTTGCCCGACTTCAAACTTTTGAAAACCAGTGAGCAACAAGCAGATTTTCCAAGATCGCCCGGTTTTGCAGTGCATTTCACAACTGGATATACTGGGCCGGTGATGACAGAACTGTTCAATTAGCATCGCAAACCCCTCGATTGGACGCTAATTAAAGGTGCGCCCGCCTTACGGAGCCGGTGGCAACAAAATCATTTGCATAGAGCTTAGAAGTGCTTGGATAAGGTGCTTTTTTCGCGAACAACGGTGATAATTGGTGCCGTGCTCGAGATCGCTCCAATTAGCGGGGAATTAATTTGAAATTTCTTGTTTTTTATTGTTGCATTCTTTGCATTATGTGTTATTGATTGTGAAATTTTGCACCTTCCACAAGAAAATTCTCACTGCTCGTTGGAGCAGAACATACCTGCTATCATTCCATCAATTGCCCTTAAGTCACATTCCATCATTCGTTCGTCGATTTATTTCCAATTTATTTTTCTTCCACATCGGCACTCTTTTCTTAACCCTCTACAACCAATTATTAGAATTCAAAAAAAATATCATTAGAGATAACAAAACCTAAAAAAAATCCTTTTTTTACAGATTGAGAAAAAATACAAAAAGTGACAAATTTCCCAAACAATATTTTGTTATCAATATAGGGTTAAGCTCCCTCCCCTGGGATGACCTCGATAGTGGAATAATCCTGGCTAATTTCCTGTTCCAATTTCATCTCTTTCGATTCCCATTTTTTTTGCTTCCTCTTCCTGCAAACAGACACGAACCGAGGCCAGACCAACCCGCGCCACAGTGACTGGCTGTGAGGAGCAGTGTGAAGTGGGTGCTTATCGATTCCCGGGCGGGTTGGCAACCATGTTGCTGGTTTTTTGTACCATTGTCGGACCTGCTGCACTTTTAATTGAATTGCACAGATTTATCCAGTCAGGTGGAAAATGAGAGGAAGGAGTGATGAGGGTTTTTTTTATCTTGGAAAATTTCTAATTCTAACGGGATTTTGAATTGAATTGTGAATTGTTCCTTCGTTTCTTTCGCGTTATTGATGCAAATTTGATATTGATATCATGTTGATGTTGATGATGACTAAGCAGGAAAAAACTCGTTCCTAGAACAAATTATGTCATTTTGACAGCTGTCTAAAGTTCTGGTACTTTTTTGGCCAAAATCTCTCGACCTCTCGAACAATCAACTTTTGAATATTTTTGTTTGAATTGCTCGAAAACTACCCAAATGTTTGAAAATCTCTTCTTCAAACATTGTAGCATGTCAATAAGATTCCCTCGAACAAGAAACACTGTTGGATGACTTGTTTTTACCGTATCTTTGTATTTGAGCATCCTTCAAGTTTCATTCGACCCAATGACCCACCCTCTAAGGAATGAGAAACGATTGCCATTTAAGGTAGAGTCCATTAAATTCCACCATATTTTGGAGAAAGGTTAGTTAACTATCTAAGAACAATTCTGCGTTAAAAGATTTTCGATGTTATTTAAATTGTTATTGTTACTAAGAAATGACGAGAGGTGTATCGTTTTTTGACCCAGAGTTACCCCCACTGCACAGTGGTCCAGATCGCAAAATTAAGTGGAAAATGGATTTTCCGAAAAATGGTAAAGTTTTGGAGCTTTGGTGTCTTCAGAAGAGTTGTTGCAAATGGAAAGAGGCAACTTTTGATTTAGTTGAAAATTAGGGTGGTTCACTATTAGGGTGATTTTGAAAATCTAACTTTTCAGGAATATTTTTGGGAATTTTTTCGTCTTCTAAAAAGTTGTTGGGCTTGCCAATCCAAGCAACTTTGTCGAAGACACCAAAATTTTATCTCGCAATCTACGTCTTCTACGACCAAATTTAGAGAAAGCATCTGAGCAAACCTTCAAAAATCAGTTTTTTGAACGTAGCAATTCAGGGTTAAATTTTAGAGAAAAGTGTTATTCGGAGCACTTTTAGAACTCTAAAAAACGAACATTTTTATTATCTGACAAGTCAATTTGGACTTAAGAATCAAAAGTTACAGCCATTTTAATGTAAAAAAGATGCAATTTTGATGTTTTAGAGATTTAGATAATTTTACATGGAAACACAAAATATGACCAAAAATCGATTTTTCGACACTTTGGCTCAATTCTGAGGGCAGATTCAGATTCAGCGGGCAAAATTACATGGAAAAACATATATTTGGAAAAATTTCGAATTTCGTTAGGGTGGTCCCATATGGTTTTCCCTTGAAAATTAGACTTTTTCAAATGGAGATATCTCGAGTTTAAAGAAAAACACCCCTGAGATTTTTTCAGCGTTTGTAGTGCTAGATCTCCTCTTTCAATTGCAACCTAGTGCTTGCAATTTGGCTTGCGCCATTTTGAGATATTCAATTTGCATCTTTTTACATTAAAACGGCTGTAACTTTTGACCCTTAAGTCCAAATTGACTTGTCAGATAATAAAAATGTTCGTTTTTTAGAGCTCTAAAAGTGCTCCGAATAACACTTTTCTCTAAAACTTAACCCTGAATTGCTACGTTCAAAAAACTGATTTTTGAAGGTTTGCTCAGATGCTTTCTCTAAATTTGGTCGTAGAAGGCGTAGATTGCGAGATAAAATTTTGGTGTCTTCGACAAAGTTGCTTGGATTGGCAAGCCCAACAACTTTTTAGAAGACAAAAAATTCCCAAAAATATTCCTGAAAAGTTAGATTTTCAAAATCACCCTAATAGTGAACCACCCTAATTTTCAACTAAACCAAAAGTTGCCACTTTCCATTTGCAACAACTCTTCTGAAGATACCAAAGCTCCAAAACTTTACCATTTTTCGGAAAATCCATTTTCCACTTAATTTTGCGATCTGGACCACTGTGCACTGACGGTATCTTTTTAATTGAGGGGTGTGCACTATTGATTTAAGTCTATTTTAGTTTGTATGGAAATTCTGTGCACACTTGTGGCACGTAGTACAATTTTACTTTCGAAACACACTTGTGACACGTGCTTTTCAGATTTTTGTTTACATAATTCACTGTATCTTTGAACTGGTGTAACCAAATAAATTGAAACTTGGAGCGTTTGTTAAGCGATAGTATACGAACCGATTGCTTCAAAAAGTTTGGCTCTATCATTCATAGTTTTGTAAATATTTATCATCAAACTTTAAAAATCGATATTCTCGAATAGTACTAAATGGTCGTTGTTACAAGAAAGCACACAACAGACGAATTGTGATGTCAAGAGCAAAAAAAAAAAAAAAACAAACATATGTAAAAATTGTTCATGATTCGAATATATTTTATAAATACACAAGCCTTACCTGACAATCTTCGTTCTGCCTTTTTTTTGTTGACGTTTTTTGCTTATTCAGCCTCCTGTGATCAAAATTTGATTTTACGTATCTTTCTCCATACAATTTGCCGATGCTCCGGAATCGGTTCCAAAGTGTCAATTAGTTATCGTATAAACCTTCCTTGGGCTTATACGAACCCAACACAACAAAGAGCACCTCGATCCGACGCTCCGTATTGAACTGATTCGCGTTCGAACAAAACCGTCGATTTTTTTTATATATATAAATAGTTTCATACAAACCTTCAGATAATCGATATTCAGATAATCTAAACTTCAGATAAGTGAGACTTCGGATAATCGAGGCTGGACTGTATTTATAACATACGAAATTAGAATCGTCAGATTTTTAATTGCTTATTTTTTAGTGAAAACCTCATGCTCAATTTGCAGTATATTTGAGCAAATACTATCAGATTATGCTAGGAAAATTGCCACGGTCATCCTTATGGTTTGAATTTTAAATATCAAATAATTTATGAAAAAAAGTTTACCGAATTATGTCGTTTTTTAATCAGTAGTTTTTGTATTTTTTATTAAGAAAACACCCTCGATTTTTTTACGAAAAACCTTGAAAAATCAGTTGTTTTTAGAAAAAAAACTTTCTTTTAAATTCACAATTCGTCCAAATAAAATCGCTTGTCATGAACTATTGCTCAAAAAATGACATTTTTGGTCTACTAAAACATAAATAATTTAAGATAACAAACGACGTAGGTAAAGTTATTCATAATCCACCTTTTTGTTAAAATTTTAAATAAAAAGTTCTGGATTTTGCCGTGTTTTTTTTTAAGAAAGTCCTAATTACAACCTACAACTTTGTCGGAGACACCAAATCGATCAAAAAACTCTTCTTTAGATACGGATTTTTGAATATTTTGTTGCACTTTTGCATGGACAAAATGGCTTATTTTGGACATCTAGAATTAATGGCAAATGTTTCATCCATACAACAAATAAACACTTACAAGTCAAATTCATTTTCAAAGATTCAAGAGAAAAAAAATATCAGCAAAATTAGAAGTATTTGATATTTCTGGTGACAGCTGTCCTAGGTGCCACGTTTTTTTTCGTTTTATCATACTGAGTGTATTTTCTGAAGCTGTTTGCTGTTCAGGCCATTTTAAGCATTTGTAGTCAGAAATATTTGAAAAATATGTTGTTTTTCATAAGTTATATTTTTCTGAATAAATTTTCAACCGTTTCTATCAACCGTATAACAACTGTGGCCGGGAACTGCGTTTTATTTGCCCATCCGATAGTCTGACTGATGATACATTTCTCGTCTTAAGAAATACTGACGAGGTTGACTGGGATCGAACCCAGGCCGACTGGGTGCCATCCTTAATATAAAGATTTTGATAACTAAGCGCCTCCGACTTCGTCTTTTTAAAATATACCATTTTTATCGATTTTGACTTTGACTCCAACAACATACAAAGTTGTTGAAAATTGAAAACCCTTGAAATTATCGGGAATCATGATATTTTCCTGGATTTAAGATGCCCAAATAAAGCTAATCCCCCCTTTATTCGTAACAATTTTATTTTGGGGAAAAATACTTGTAATTAAATCCAAATTCCTAAATTTATTCGATTCCTTAAAAATATCATGAATAAACATAAAAATTACTACAAATCGAAACACATTGAATTAAGTACTACGCTACAATCCCACTGTTTCAACATAAACCCAAACTCCTCGTTTTCCACTCCCTTTTAGTTTCCTGATTTCCTCAGAATAAAAAAAAAAAAAAAAACAGAAGAAGGGCCGATGCCAACCCATTGCAATTGCGATTATGTAATTTCCTTTGTGTGCAGTGCACTTCAGCTTCAGATCCCCTCTCCAGAGAAATCCTGCTGATGCATAAAAGATGTCAAAGCTCAAAAACCCTTCAGCAGAATTAATCAGGAAATAATTATGAATCACCACGAGTTCAACATCGAACGGGACGGACACGGTGTGACCGGAAGCCGACAGGTGGCCCGGCCCCGGAAACACTACCGAGGAGGAGGTCAAAAGTGGGATGAGGCTCATTCGTTCCGTTTCAGGTCGGACCTGTGTGTGTGTGCGAGTTTGTCCTCCAGCAGCTGGAGGAAGGACGTGAGCGAGTGTCCTGCCACCGTTGCCGTCGTCGTCCCCTGAACTAATGGCGTAACAGCTGAGGTATGACGTAATAGATTCCAGCTTGGAAGGAGGCTGGAACGACCCGCGGAATCGGTTACACAATCGTGAGGCTGGAAAATGAGAGTGCGGGTGGTGAGTTCCGTGAGCTGGAAAAGCGTGACTTTTCCAAGAGAGAGAGGGAGAGTGGGAGAGTGAGATGCCAGAAGTCGTGATGGCCAGCGGAGTTGTCCCTCGGAGAAGATTCCACTTGCATAGAGAAGTCGGTTCTATGTGGTCATAGTGAACGCGTTGGTCCTTTCTTCGTCGTGTGCTCTTTTCAGTGTGGTGTGGTTCTCTGGCAGTGCTTTTCTGGTGGAAAATTTAGTGATCCAGCACCGTAAGCCGTAAGAATCCGTTCCGGGGACGATCCCGACCCCACTGGGAGGAATCTACCAGCAAGTCTCCAAACTCGCATCGCACGGAAAAGGATTTCCCTGGAAAAGAAATGCGTGTGGACCTGTGTGTGAGTGCGCACTCGGAGGACACCATTTTCTACCCCATGCTCTAATGACCTCCAATGGTTTCAGGAAAACTCGGAAAATTGCTAGTCCTCCACCCCAAAATCACCAAAAAATCGATCCACTTCAAAGTGTGTACTCGATGATCCTCAACGGCGACAAAGTCCTCCTCGAAAAAAAAACCCCAATCGAAGATTCCCCAAACCTCCCCCCTTTCAATCTTCCTGCAATCCGGAACGAGGACATTTCCACCCTCCCGTTTTCCGGTTGTCCCCAATTTCTCCAACAGAGGACGGTTCCCGTCCGTTGTATCTGCAGCGTCGATCGAAGTGGGGGCGCATGCGGTCTGCGGTCCCTTTTTGCGCAACACACACCAAACGCCTTGGAAAAGTCAGTGCTGGAAAATGTGCTCCCGCGCGGATTCTAATGTGTGAGAGTGAGAGAAGAAGAAAGTGCTTGTTTGGTGAGAGCGAGAGCTGAAAATATCCAGTGAGAGAGTGAGTGATTTGAGTGAGTGTGGATTTTCCAGTGGTGCGCTCGCACAGTGGGATCAAACAGAAGTTGACAACGGTCAAAAGAGACAATATTTATTAGTGGTTGGATGAGAACTGTGCGAAACAGAGAGAGGGAGCGTGAGTGTGTTTGATGAGATCGGAAAGAAGAGAAGAAAAAGGTTGGATGCAGTTTTATGCAATTTATCCTGTTAAAATTGATCGGATGAATTGAATCGAGAGATTGTCACTGGAAGGTACGGCAATGTAATCAACTTATGATACAAGGATACAATATTCTTCGAACTCATTGTGAACACTTGAGAAAATAGTTTTAAAAAAAACTAACGTAATGTTTCATAGCACCAAAACATGCGTAAATTGCTTAAAATCGAATGAATACTAGGAAGACGAAAGGTTTATTTTTCTTGAATCAACTGTAATTTCATTGAACCCTGACTTCAGAAGAACACCTGAGAAATTGGGCTCATTTGAATAATGTTTAGCGGATCCGCTGCGAATCTATCAGTTTGTAAATGAAACCCATCCAAAAAACTTGTCGCATCCTACTACAGGGTTGAAATATATGAGTTTACTGAGCCTAAATTACTAATAAAATCGAGCACCTAGTCATTTTCTATAAGATATTTTTTATGCGGAAACTTACTATGAAAGCCTTTTTTTATTTACGTTTATAGTGCAAATGCACCATACTCATTAATATATTTCTTCGTGGTTCTTAAATTCATGAACAAAATTCACGATTACCGGAATTGATTTTTTTTTGTTCGATGGTCCGTACATATAATGGTACGTTTCGCCAAAAATCATTTCACCAATTGGACGTTTCGTCGAATTGCATAAAAATTATTTTTTTTTGTATAATTGATGGTATTTCTTCGCTGCGATGCTATCTTGGCACTCGCTCGGGCAATCTTGTGGAAAGAGTGGCAAGATAATAACATAATTTGTAATATGAAAAGAAAAGTACACAGAACAAAATTTGTCTTGTTTTGGCAGGTTGAAAATTTGGTTTGTTGATAACACTCTTGTTTTAGGAACGATGGGAGAATCATCATCCAAAGAAGTTCTTTTGGCGTTCATCAAGAGAAAAAATCAGATCGGAACATGGCTCTCCTCTCTCGCGTATGAAAGATCGGTAAAAGGAATCTCAAAAAATCATCATCTTGATTATTCGGAAGAATATCTGTTTCACTACCTACACTTGCATGTGTAACGTCACAAGTCAAAAAATGACCTGTCACTTTTTGTAAATGGGCAATACGTGTAAACTAAAAGAAATAAACAATTTTAAGTTGGGCTAACAAGGAAATTCACAAAAATCTTCAATAGATTGATTTTCTTCGAGAAGTTCGGGAGCGATTTTCTTTTGAGTGTTTCGCCTCCTCTCTCTTTCGCGGGTGAAGAAAGTTCGCATGCGAAAATGTTTTTTTTGCGATTATTCCATCCCTATTTATGAGTAATGTTACCTACACAATGTGTAAACATGTAAATCTGATGAAAATTCATGAGAAAATTATGAAAATTCACCAGTTTCTGATATAATATTAAACTTTTTCTTACACAAAACTTGTCACCATTGCCTGGTGAATAATTCCATCATTTTTTATTCTGTGTACTTCTCGTATTTGAAAGAATGCAAAAACTCACAGAAATAATTCAAATAGTTTGCTTTAAAAACAGCGAATGAAAATGTTATCACAAATTAATATAAATAAAATAATGAAAAATAATGAAAAGAACTGATCAAGTTTGATAGAATGCAAAAACTTACAGAAATAATACAACTGAACATGCTATAAGAATACAATGAATGCTAAATCCAATAGAAATTAATCAAAACTATATGCTTTATTTAAAGAACTGCTCTGCCCATGTTCGCATAAATGTCCCATATGCAAAAACAGCAAGCTGAGAAAAACGCAAGGGAAGTTTGTCCCACACATAAGGCTACGTGTTAAGTTTTCACGAAAAAACAGGATTTTCTCCTGATTTCTAGAACAAAGTACTGGATGTTATAGGCTCTTTTGAAAGAGCACACGATTTTGAACCAAACTGCATCAATAACTCAAAAGTGATGAAAATGCATATGGGACATTTATGCGGTAATGGGCAGTAGCTCATATTTAAAATAATGCAAAAAATCACATAAATAATTCAAATAATTTGCAAAACGAAGAATGCAAAAACTATCACAAGTTGATCAAAATTATATGCGTAAAATGAGAAGAATGCAAAAACTCACAGAAATAATTCAAATAATATGCTTAAAAAAAGAGTCAAAAAAACTAACAAACATTATATGATAAAAATAATGAACTGCTACTTTTTGAAAGATTAAATAACTGCTTGCGTTTGAAAGAATGCAAAAACTCACAGAAAAAGTTTTTTTTATCCTGGTAATTGAAAAAAAAAGTTTATGTATGTAATGATGCAAATCAAATGATGCATAAACTTTAAAAAATGACATGCTTATAAACAAAAAATCATCTATTTTTTTCAAAAGAACGCAAAATCTCCCTTTTGGAGGTTTAAAAGCTATTATTTTTGAATAACCTTAAATACAATGTGTGTCCTTTTCATTTTTCTGCGATCTTTTTTGTCAATTCGGCGGTAGTTCAATAAGGCAAAACGACATTTGGCGAAATGACATGCGGCGAAACGACATTCGGTGAACATTCCCAAAAACACAAAAACAAATTGTTATTCTTTATAAAGGATAAGTTGTTGAAAGACCCTACTAACGAGTCAAAAGATTGAAGATCTGGCATCTCTGTCGCAAATTATAACCAATTATTAGTGCTAGATATATATATACAGTTCTTTTCAATGCAAAACATTGATAAATTAAAAAGGATTTTTTATTTGTTGAAATTGATTTTTGCATCTGCAGTCCGCATTTTGCTTTGTTCTTGTATTTTGACGTTTGACTGCTTTCTAATTGGGCTACAGCCCAGTTATCGAGTTAATTAACACCCAGATACCGAACAAGTACTGTACTTTTGTTAAATCCTGGTTTTATTGAATTTTAATAATGACATCTTCAATTCTTTATTTCTGATTCGCTGCCCTCATCTTTGAATAGGTAATTGATAAATCTCTTTGAGGAGTCCTGAAATGTACGGAACCTACCAGTTTTCGCGCGGTGTGCATGTTTCAGCTTTCATTAAAAAATCAACGAAATTTTAGGTTTAAAAATGTCGTTTCAATAGGTTAAATAAGGTTGTGAATCTTATCAAGTAATTTGCACTTGATTGTAGCATAAAAAGTGGCTAGCATGCTTGCAGCTCGTCATAAAGCGTCTCTAAAATCAATATTTGCACAAACATACCCACGTACACAATACTCACACAATGTCCTACCCCGCCTTGGGCATCTACTAATGAATCACTCCGCGCTCAGGTACAGACATTCGGACGACTTAATCACTCGCTGGCCCTGTCAGGCCATTTCACCAATCCCCCTTTTTCCGTCCCAAAATCGTCCAATTCAGACGAAGTACCGTCCTTCTCCATGCCTTCCACCATTTTCCTCTCACCACATTGGAAAAACTCTCTCGCACTCTTTCCGCTCATGAGATTTCTCGCGTGAGAGCTTCCTTTCGAGCACGCGTTCAGGATCTCTGGAAGAGAGGGAGTTCTCCCTCTTCTTCGTGAGAGAGCGTGAGAGTGCGAGCGCGTGTGTTATAACTGGCAGACCGTTGAAGGCAACGCGGTTAGTCAGCGCCGATCGCCCACCGGAGTATACGCCGTGAAGTGCTGGAGAGCGGACATCGCGCACGAGTCGAGTTCGCCCCCCAAGTCCGGAGTTGTTGGAGCACTATTTTTTTGGAAGGGTGATTGGGAGGAGTTGCAAGGAGGTACGGCGTTGAGGATTTTCTTCGATTTTTTTTACTGCTTTTTGGTGGAAATTGTGAAGAGTGTAAGGTTTTGAGTGAAAAACTGGAGAAAATCTAAGGATTATTAGGCTGTGAAAGACGATTGAAGTTGAAGCAAGGCAGACTTTTTGAGGACTCTGGAAAAGTGAGCAGGAAAATTTGCTGGAAAATGTGTGAGTGAGTGAGTGTGTGTGAGTGTGAAAACAAATTTCCTGGAGAGAGCACGAACGGTTCGAATGTGTGAGTGTGAGGACTTTTCATTACTGGCAGATTGTTACATAAAATTTCGTGGAAATTCTGCGTGAAAATTGCGTGCAGTTGCGAGTTTGGACGACGTGCAAGAACTCTTCACTGGTCAGAGTGTACCAACCTGGTTTCTTTCTACTTTCAGTCTCGGATGCTGGCTTCGGAAGTGTGAACATAGCTTAACCAAAGAAGAAAAACGGAAGGTCTCAAAATTTCGCGAGTTCGGTAATACACAGTCAAAAACAAGCAACAAAAAAAAACACATCAAGGGGAAAATTCGGAAAATTTTCTTCTCGCCTAGCTCTTAGTGGTTCATTTTCGGAAAACGCGCCACCGCCAGTGTGTGTGAAAGGGCACAGCCATGGCCGACAAAAAAGTAGCGGAACAATATTACACCCCGCCCGAAAAACTGGGCAAATGGGAAGGATTCAGCAAGTTCATCTGGAATGGCGAAACGAGCCAATGCATGGGCCGAACCGGCTCCAGTTGGGGTAAGTACCGAAAATGACCACGTCCAGATGACTCACGACAAACCCTCGAAGAAAATCGTCCCACAAAAAATCGTCCTTTCCACCAGGGAAATATCGACGATTTTCCGGAGAGTGGCAGCCATCTTGTTTTTTCCCACCACCCTCCCTTAGTTGGGGGTGCGCGCCAACTTCTCTCCCACTCTGAACTCGCTTTTCCAGAGAGTAATTCGCGCTCTCTCCCGCTCTTGCTTTGAAGGGGGCGATTCAGGTTAAGGAAAACCACTTTGACTAGCTTTCCTCCTCATCGTCGTCGTCGTCGTCGTCGATGCCATCCTTCAGCATATCCTTGAAAGTTTTCTCTCAATTTTTTAGTTCGCTCTCTTTCTCTGAGAAGCACCACTACCTTTCATACGCGAGGAGAAAACTGATTACATAAATTTTTCGATGAAGTAACATTCGATCTTTTTTCCTAACTTTGGCCTAATGAAATTTGCCTGAATTGCTTGAATTTATCAAATTCCAGTTGCGAGTTTCCACTTCCTTCCAAGAATCTTTCTAAAGGGACGCAAATTTCTAACCATTTTTGTTCATTTAAAAATCGATACTTAAAGGTGGAACCCGCAATCGTAAATTTCCCACCTCACCTTCCTATTCCCCCCCCCTTCTTTCAAATTGAATGACTTTGAATATTAGACATTCAAATTTTAGGACCTACAATCAAACAATTAATTTCCCGCAAACAAAAATGAATACAAATATCAACCCTTCCGATCAAGAGTAGACCAATCGCTATCGCAACAACAACAACCAGCAGAGAAAAAGCAATTTTCCAGTTACATAACCCTTTTTCTGCGGCATTTTTCGCGACGTTCGGACGTGATGGAGAGTGGGGAGTACAGAAAAAAAAATATCGAGAGAAGCAAGGATGGGGATATGTTCTGGCGGGGGAAAAGATGGAGGCGGGTTAGGGAATCGGGGAGACAGAACGTAATACACCTTAAAAACTAGATTGACAACGTTGTCGAACTGTTACTATGCTGCGAAAGTGGGATGGGATTACGTATGAGTAGACGATAGTTGAAGTTTGAACTCCATTTTTTGAGGTTGTACTGTGGTCACATGAAGCTCATGTTAAGCATAACGACTGTTCAATAAAAAAACATATCTAATACCTGGTCTTTATCATATAGCTTATTTCTAGTTATTAGATTTTGGAAATAGTACTGTAGCAGTTAGTTTATTTATGTAAAACTGCAACAACTTGAAAATTTTATCCTAGAAACACAGTATTCTCAATTATTTCAGACACATGTATAAGGTATTGAAGGTTTATTTCAATTAAAAATTTGAATATTAGTAAAAGCTTACAAAACTTTTTTGACACAAAAGCAAAAAAAGCTACCAACGGCAAACTGTTATAGATTTATTGCGAAGTATGATCAAAAAATGATGTAATTTTGGAAGGCTTAAAATTTGAAGGTGTAATGTTACATCTATTATGATGTAATATTACCTTAAATTAGACTGAACATGTGACAAAACATTGGAAAAAATGTGAATTTTCACATTTTTAGAGGTAAAATTATTTATTTTTTCTGACATAAAAGATGTACTCATTCCCAGATGAATTGTAACCTTGACATTTTGTGATATTTCTATGTGTAAGGTAAAGGAATAATTTAAAAGTACATACTTAATGCTTGTCAACTTTGTTAGCGATTTTTAAACTGTACCGCATATGGGACGGACTTTTCCGAGCGGACTTTATAAACTCACTTCAACTGATTTTTATCACATTTCCCGTGGATGTTTTCAACAAAATTCTTGAAAATTCATGGATCTTCGTGGAAAAGTTTGTTTTCAACAAATGAAACTTAAACTCAACGTTTTCCTTATTATTTTTCACAATAAACTTGCTTCAAAAATTGTCCTGTATTTTTAAGTAGATAAGGGAAGGTAGCGCCATATTGATGACTTGAGTTTTTGGAACCCTCTAAAGAAAACGTCGTAACTTAAACAAGCTTTGTCTGTTGCTGGTAATAATCATAAAAATAGAAAGCAATCTGTCGAGTTCAGAAATTGATTTCAGTTGAACAGGAGTTTTATAAAAACTGTCGTCCGAAAAACAAACACACCACTACTCGAGTTTTTGGAGACACCTTTAATGAAAATTCTGTAACTTGCGAAGTTCTGTTTTTGGCGAACGCTAAATAGGTCAATAGCAAGCAATCTGTTGAGTTCAGAAATCGGTTTGAGTTGAACAGAAGTTTTTCAAGACAAGAACTGGCGTCCCGATTTACCTTTATGTATTTATTTATGGCGTTTTGTTATGCTCCACAAAGTAATTCTTGTATCTGAGCAGTTCTCTCAGATTTCGGTCATTCGTTTTTTTTGTTTTTTTTAATCCGGCTGAAACTTTTTTGGTGCCTTCGGTATGCCCCAAGAAGCCATTTTGCATCATTAGTTTGTCCATATAATTTTCCATACAAATTCGGCAGCTGTCCATACAAAAATGAGGTATGAAAATTCAAAAAAATGTATCTTTTGAAGGATTTTTTCGATCGATTTGGTGTCTTCGACAAAGTTGTAGGTATAGATACGGACTACACTGGAAAAAAATGTTACACGGTAAAAAAAAATTGGTGATTTTTTATTTAACTTTTTGTCACTAAAACTTGATTTGCAAAAAAACACTATTTTTATTTTTTTTCATTTTTTGATATGTTTTAAAGGACATCAAATGTGCACTTTTCAGAAATTTCCAGGTTGTGCAAAAAATCTTTGACCGAGTTATGATTTTTCTAATCAATACTTATTTTTTTCAAAAAATCAAAATATTCGTCGCAAAAATTTTTCAACTTCATTTTTCGATGTAAAATCGAATTTGCAATCAAAAAGTACTTTAGTGAAATTTTGATAAAGTGCACCGTTTTCAAGTTATAGCCATTTTTAGGTGACTTTTTTGAAAATAGTCACAGTTTTTCATTTTTTAAAATAGTGCACATGTTTGCCCACTTTTGAAAAAAATATTTTTGAAAAGCTGAGAAAATTCTCTATATTTTGCTTTTTTGAACTTTGTTGATACGACCCTTAGTTGCTGAGATATTGCCATTGAAAGGTTTAAAAACAGGAAAATTGATGTTTTCTAAGTCTCACCCAAACAACCCATTATTTTCTAATGTCGATATCTCAGCAACTAATGGTCCGATTTTCAATGTTAAAATATGAAACATTCGTGAAATTTTCCGATCTTTTCGAAAAAAATGGTTTAAATTTTTTTAAACCAATACTAACATTTCAAAAGGGCGTAATATTGAATGTTTGGCCCTTTTGAAATGTTAGCCTTGATTTAAATTTTTTGAAAATATTTTATTTGAAAAGATCGGAAAATTTCACGAATGTTTCATATTTTAACATTGTAAATCGGACCATTAGTTGCTGAGATAGATATCGACATTAGAAAATAATGGGTTGTTTGGGTGACACTTAGAAAACATCAATTTTCCTGTTTTTAAAACTTTCAATGGCAATATCTCAGCAACTAAGGGTCGTATCAACAAAGTTCAAAAAAGCAAAATATAGAAAATTTTCTCAGCTTTTCAAAAATATTTTTTTTCAAAAGTGGGCAAACATGTGCACTAATTTAAAAAAATGAAAAACTACGATTTTTTTCAAAAAAGTCACCTAAAAATGGCTATAACTTGAAAACGGTGCACTTTATCAAAATTTCACTACAGTACTTTTTGATTGCAAATTTGATTTTACATCGAAAAATTAAGTTGAAAATTTTTTGCGACCAATATTTCGATTTTTTGAAAAAATCAGTATTGATTAAAAAAATCATAACTCGGTCAAAGATTTTTTGCACAACCTGGAAATTTCTGAAAAGTTGGCATTTGATGTCCTTTAAAACATATCAAAAAATGAAAAAAATTAAAAATAGTGTTTTTTTGCAAATCAAGTTTTAGTGACAAAAAGTTAAATAAAAAATCACCAAATTTTTTTTACCGTGTAACATTTTTTTCCAGTGTAGTCCGTATCCATACCTACAACTTTGCCGAAGACACCAAATCGATCAAAAAATTCCTTCGAAAGATACAGATTTTTGAATTTTCATTCATCATTTTTGTATGGACAGCTGCCAAATTTGTATGGAAAATTATATGGACAAACTAATGATGTAAAATTGCTTCTTTGGGCAAACCGAAGCCATCAAAAAAGTTTCAGCCGGATTAAAATATACAAAAATTAAAATTGAAGAAAAAAGACCAATTTCGGTGAGAATTGCTCATCTGCACAATCTCGTGAATGCTATCATTGGTTAGGTTTTGCAAAACTTTCCCGAACCAGATTTGGAAGGTGCCATTTTCCCATAGGAAATTGTTCAAAATTAAATTCAAATTACAAGCAGAGGTTGATCCACATAACCTAAACATAATGTGTTCAAATTTTCAGAAGAGCTTCTGGGATCATAGTTCAATTCTTATTTAACCATGATCCGTATAAACTTCGTCTACGTAGATCGATGTAAATTTAAAGCCTCACCTTCATAAGTCGATTACTAATCACTGGTGCATTCTTTTAAATGTGCTTTCTGAGTTAATTACTTGGGATATCAGTAAATATGTAAACTTTTGTAAAATACGAATAACTTTTCTATTTTCAAGTACCAAATTTCAAATTAATCTAAATATTTCCTTAACATTTTTTGTTTTGCCATGGGGTCATATCGGCAAAGTGTTCGATTTTTTGCTCAGCAAGAGTGTGTAGCCTAAAGTATGGGTCATTCCATGTCAACTGAGTACAATTTTTTACTCGACCATCACCGATTTGGAACGAACTAGGAGGGAGCGTTCATCTATCGATAGTTAACAGAAATCCCAAGTTTGGTGCGGATTGGACCATTCCTCTTTTGTCGAAATCACCCTCTTGTTTGACGACTTTCCAGAAAACTTTTTTTTTCTTTTTCTCAAAAATTGTTAATAAAATTCAATAAAAATAAAATATTAAGCCTCAAAATGCCTCCCAATATTGTTTCTTTGCAGCTTTTGTTTTCAAACTTGATTTTAACCCATTTCTTTTTTATTTTTTAATTGATCACCATCACCGGACAACTTTACATAAGAATCATTAAATATCTAAAACTAAATGAAATCATTGCCGAAAAACAGCTTTCCAAAAAAAAGCTTAGAATTTGTTTGATTTTTACTGCCCACCATTGCAAATCGGCTAATATCCACTTTTGGCGAAAATCGAGATAGGATGTTCCAACGCATCTTCTGAAATTTGAATATCACTAAAATAGTGTTTAGTTTTGGCTGCCGATGCGAAAAACCAAACGGCTAATATCCCACTCCCATTTGTACTTGCCGTGGGGAAGATTTAGTGACTAAGAGAAAAACGAGTTTTTCTCGGAATACTTGATTTGGCATAATAGCCGAATTTTCAATTATGGGCAGTTTACAATTATATATCATTGAGAGCTCACAAATTGTTCAAAATTTTTAGGATTTCTAATGTTCTTATTGATTTCTGGTGAAAAAAATGTATATTTTGCTTGGGTCTGATAAGTTTTAATAATTGGTGTAAGTGAGTAGTATTTTCTTTGAACAAATATTAAAAAATATCAAAAGATACAGTTACAGAATTATGTTTTAAGTTAAGCCATTCATGCAACTTATTTTTGACATTTAAAACGTGAAATTATAACACAATTCTCCTTAATAATACGCTCTAGTTCAAGAAAAATATTATTAAAATTAGTGATGAATGTTGCGAATGTTACTTTTTTAAACTAACTATTGGATATTTTGTCCTTTTGTTCAACTCAAATTTGTTCAACAACTCATGCAAAAGTTTAATTGTAGGCTATTAGGATGCTTAAAAAAATCCCTCCAACCAGCACGTGTCGCACGACCTCCCATTTGTCATGATCTCAGTTCAAAGTTCTCCCCTCGAAAAAAAAAGTACCGATCCTCACCTTTGCTGATCGGTAACGACTATCGCTGAACTTGACCAGCTGCTGCTGCTGCTAGAGGACCAGTTCAACTGGTTTTTCAACAACTGGAGAGCTTTCTCGTTTTGCTGCATGCAAATCTATTTACCCTGTGCTGTCACTATTTATTCTAGCATTGCAAAGCTGTGCCAACCAATTGGCGCTGTCTGTCTGGTATGCAAAACAAACTGGGATCAACTCCTAGGTGAATTCTATTGAGTTTAGTAAAATAATCTTGGAAAAAATAACATGCAAGTTGAGTTCAGATGATGCTTTGTGTTACTCTTCAATAAGATTTTGTTTTAACATTTTATTAAAAGAATTAAACTGGCAATTATTTGCATAATAATTCTCTTGAGAACACACACGCTTAATAGCCATCACACACACTGTCAACGAGTCGTGTCGAGTCTTAACCACGAAATAAATTTGTCGCTTTTAATTGAGGCGAATTGAAATTCAATGCTGGACGGCTGGTGGTGCGCTGCCGTCTTCTAGTAGAGTCTACACGCGCCAAGTGGGACAAAGTCATAAATTTCTCGGAACGCCACCAGAAGTTTGCCACGGAAAGGATGACTTCATAACGTTGGTGGAGGTTTTTGGAGAAGAGTTGTGCGGAACTTTGAGGTTATGTAATAAATAAGTACGAGACTTTTGTTACAAATCTTAATTTAGTAGAAATATTTGATAAAATAACGAATAATGTCCCTGACATGATTTAAGGTGTGTCTGCCAGTAGTCGCCACCTTTAGTTTTACGATCGATTCAACCAAAGTGCTTTTGCAATATAGTTGTTTACCGTTCATCAAGTCGTAAAAACATCACCATAAGGCTCCCGTTTTGGATCTATGCCCACGTGGAAAACTTTTCCCCGAGCCCCCCCTACCCCCTCCGCGCAGTTATGTAACGAAAATCGACGACGAACGCTTCTCCACCCGCAGCGAAAAATTGTGAAACTTCTTTTCCACGAAACCGAGAAAGCATCAGGCTTAGGCAGGGAGGGAGGGAAAGGAAAATCGATATCAGGAAAAAAAGAAGCACAAAGTCTTGGGTGTTGGTGGACTAAACATGAGTTTTTTCTTCTGAACAACCTGGGGTGTATTGCCGAATGCGTGTTCTAATGCCATTAGTGTACATCAAAGGGCAACCGGGAAACTGGGCTTAGGGGTGGAGGTACTTAGTGAAGTAAAGTGTGTCCCTGCAGCATGTTCAGTCTGCAATGCGTGCTTTCTAAGCTGGGAGGGTAAATTGAGCCAGGTGGAAAACGAACCGTCTGGATCGATAGCGGGATAATTTGAGCGTGATAATTTATAATCACATTAATTTTGATGTCATTAATAGTATTATAAGTTTTACAGATTTATCAATAACATGATTAGTTTGAGGTAGTTTTGGGCACAAATAGAAGAATGTCGGTTGAAATTTAGCCACGGATAATCGAGGTTATTTTTTGGGAAAAAAACGCTTTTCATACAAATATAACTTTTAACTAACTTTTCAGTATCATGGCCAAGCGGATTCAATCCTCCGACAAAATTATTGACCAACTTTTGGCGATGACGACTTAACATATAATTCAACAGATAAAATAAGCATTTCAAAGGAAACAGTATCTAAGCGCAATAACTTCTTCTAAAATTTATCAAAATTTGACACAAAAAATATGCATATCAATCATCTGAAAAAATCAGTAGCCTGATAAGACAAAATCTTGTAAAAAATCCTATATTTTGCTTATTTTTTTCAAATTTCTTGTTACTAGACATTAATCAGTTTACATCAGGACTTAATTACCATTTGTAAAGGAAGTCTTTTTTGTCTGATCAATACAATTCACAAACGATTTATTAACGATTATTTGAATGCTCATAACTCTGATACACTTTAAAAAAACTTAGTTTGGTCCAGGAAAAAGCAATTTACTGCAAGAGATCATAATAACTTTTATAAACATTTGAAAACTGAACCTTCTGATTTCATCAGGAAACGGCCATAGGGACAGCAGTTTTGAGAACGTCCAGAAGCTTCATATTGTGTCTATTCTAATCAAAACCATTAAAAATATCAAAATATTGTGCTTATCACGGCGTGTTAAGTAGAACCAATTCAAGATAAAAAATAATCGGCAAGTCTTATATTTGGTACCATGAAAAAGCGCTCTTTCTGGACATTTTTCGAGGTTTTCGAGGAGTACCGAAATATTTCGTTTGAAAATTGGATATTTTTTCAGAAAAGTAGCTTAAAATCGATGGATTAATTTTGATATTCATAAAGTTTCTTACGAATTTGTCTTGAGGGACTCTGAATAACATATTTGACTAGTTATTTACCACCAAATTTACCAAATTTATAGCATTCTTTGAAATTACCCCAAAATCAAAGTGGGAAGAAACAAGACGACCGAATATAAATCTTTTATTTGTACAATTTGTTATGAAAATACACCAACATTTTGCCCAGATACAAATATGAGCATTAAACAATTATAAACATAGATTAATTCATTGAAAAGCTGTTTATTACTCAATAGACTCCCAGAATTATATTTCTACTCTATTCTATTTTTCTATTACATCATTACGTTTTAAAACATTTTCGAGGTCAAATAATGTCAAATATGTAATTCAGAGTCCTTTAAGACAAAAATCCCGGGATTTCCTGTATAAAAAACATTTCCTGTTTCTTGAAAAATTTGTAAAACCCCCGGGAATTTCCAAAATCCAAGTTAATGTATTTATTTACTTAACCTTTTGGCAACAAGGTTTTGAAAATGCATCGAAAAAAGAATTATAAAATGAAAGAAATTAAATAAATTCAATTCAATTTAAAACTTCTGAAAATTTTATCTCAAGGTTTATCTTGCTATCTGAAACAATTAAAACTTCAAATAATTCTTGTTTATTTGTTCGGCAACAGAAATTACGGTAGTATGGAATGAAAATAATGTATTTCTTTATTGAAAGAATTACTGGTGAAATAAAGTTTGAACCAAAGGTATTAAACTCTTTCATGCTAAGAACAAATTCAATATATTTTACGATTTTGTTCACCATGCAAAGAAAAAAAAATGATGGTAATATTCATCAGGAAATGGTGACAGATTTTGTGTCAAAAAAAATGTGTAATAATACATCAGAAAATGATCAATTTTTATCAGTTTCTGGTGATTATTCATCAGGTTCACATTTTTACACATATTTTAGATAATATTACTTAAAAAAGTGGTAATATTCAACCTACAAAATTTTCAACATTCCAGCATTCAACTTTTTTTGGTGTGTATGAAAAAAATGGCAGACAGACTGTGTAATGATATTCGTGTAAGGTACAATTTAAAACAACTTAATGTGCGTTGTATCAATTTTAGCCGAAGTCATTTTTAATGCTGAAAACATTGTAACATAAACCAAATTATAAATTAAACCATTAAAAAAAGTCAGTAAAAATACTTAATTCTATTTTGAAGGTGCTCAAAGAATGAAAACATATTTCAAAAACTTGCTACAAATATTTCAATTATTATATTTGTAATGATATTTTATAGTTATTTTCTTCAAATTGTGTGATTTCTCACAAGAATTCAAGCCATTGATTGATTTTAACAATTAATTTGACAATTTAGGTTGAATTTATTTAAGTACGACCGAACAAGTCTAGCCTGTAATTGTCTTAAAAATGCAAATTTAAGTTATTATATTGCATGTCGGAACTTTTTTATTTGTTTGATTTTGTTTTGACAAGAAAAAAAGTAAAAAACCTAAACATGGGAAGTAAATTCCATATGAAATAGATTCATCATTTTTAACTTGTATCATCAAAGTATTGGTCCTCCACTGTAGGTTCAATTTCGATTCATTCAGCTTGTCAATTTCGATCGCGTTCGCCCGTGATCCAATCCAAAATTCGCCAGCTTGACCAGCGTTTTATCGCCGCGCGCGTATTAATATTAAACAGCTGTTTTATTTAGCGATTCAATGCTCCTCGGCCTGATACAGAAGTTGCCATTGAATAAAAAATACACACACGTACACCGGCACTCATGTTTTATGTGTTTTATTTTATTTTGCCAATGTTCGTTTTCGTTCCGAAGGTTAGTATAGCTATTCCAAACTACTCCATCATACTTCACCAGGGGGTGGAGGAAACGGAAATGGCAGCTATTTTTAGTGCGTGAAGGCGCAGGCGCTTCCAAGTGTCTTTTTTTGCTGGTGAATGTCTGTGCTCAACCAACACCTTTTGCCGAGAACGGTACATCTGCAGCGATGTTCGATGCCTCCACAAGCATGTCACCAAGATATTGCGGATCGACCAAACGGACTTTTTCAGCGAACATCGTGTGTCTTCAAGAAAAGCGAATTTGGAAGTGGTGGTAAAAGTGTTGGTGTGAAAATTGTTGTCAGAGTATTGACGATGGAGGAGGAAAATTGGAAAAACTAATTAAAATTTAAATTTTTCGATCGTTATAACCGTTTGCGCTGCTTCCAAGCGTCGTCGTTCCAAAAGAGATGTGATTTAATTTTCGGCTGAGAACCTGCTTGATGGGACCAAGAAACCGGTCTCCGAAAAAATATGTGGGGCGGTAGCGATTTCCATTACGAGCTCAGAACATTTATTCCGAATATATTGGCAATGTGGTAGTGATGCTATCAGAACGCACACACTCGCGTGTGCTTGTGGTGTGCATGTTGGGGTAAATGATATTTTAATTGGATATACGGACCAACTGGGGCGCGAAAAAGAGCTCGTACTACGACAATGAACTTTATTAATCACGGTACTTGCTATGCTAGGCACGTGAATCATGTGGTTATGACGCATGGGATACGATAAAAAAATAAGAAATTGATTATAATCATTGTCTTCATCGAGTATATTTATAAAATATGAAGTACTTCAAATTTGATGGAAGAGACTACAAACAAAGCTTTCCGTAATGGACCTCAAATACGTTTTCATTCGTTGGAAATTTGTTGGTTAGGCTAGATTTTTCTGAACATTAGTTAAGTTCCCTTACATTGTTTTCCCATCCTTCCAAATACAAGCATAAAGTATAACTTTACTTTATGTTGAAGCTAACCAAAATCTGTGAGTTTTTTATATTTACTTTAGTACTTTTTGTATCACCATGAAAGGGCAAGCACATGAACATTTTTTTCACAAATAGAATGAGACGATAAATAGAAACGATAAATTCTCCTTGTAAACTTTCAAAACCACAACCGCACATGTCGCAATTATTCCATTTATGACACAATGCGATAATTATTACCAGGTCGTTCAATATCATATAGTTCTCCTCTCCCAAACGGCCCTGCGATAATATCCCAATGAGGTTGCTAAACACATTGCGCATTACGTCACAAAGCCGAGAGATCAGCCTTGAAGTCGGTGTCGCTAATGACTTTGTTTATGATTTTTTTTTTCTCTCTGCGCAAACAGGGAAAAATCCGCCCTCGAAGCGCCAATTTTAATGGCTCGCAATATTTAGCACTTTTCTTGGCAGAAACAAAAAAGTAAAACAACAACGGAGGGTGAAGTTGCACCCCATCCCCAAGAGTTGACTGATTAGGATCATTAACGGGGGAAAATTCCTCGTAGCTGAGGCGGTTTTGCGACTATTTATTGCGAAATATTGTTAGCATTTGTTAGGGGACACCTGAGACACGACTTGAGTTTTTTTTCGAAGAATTCCAGACAGGGATTAATATAGTGATCACGATTTCGTTTCCATCGTGAGGACTGAAATAAACTGGAAAAGTTTCGACGACTTTAAGCTATGAAAAGATTTATACACCAAAAGCAGCGCAGCATTTATTTGAGAGGAAAACGACTTACGATTGGGAATAAAAAGGTTAAAAGAATGAATGGAGAGAAAATAACGAGTTAAATACGTTTTCAAATACGTTTTTTATCAATTTTACAAAAAAAGGATCCCCAGATTTGTTCTTGAAAAATATTGTAAGTGTGCGTCAGAGATCATTATCCTCTTAGACATTTTTGAGGCTTTTTTACTCTCAGCTTTCTATTATTTCTAATCTAGTCGTGCTATATTGACACACCCTGAAAATTGCTGTGAGTGCGACAACTGGCCAAAGAGATTTCTGGTCAGAAAGCGTTTGACACACGTACATGCCCAACTACCTTAAACATTTGTAATTATAACTCTGGGACATCGGCAACCAAATTCAATCAAACTTTGGGACAATGCACATAATTAGGGCTAGTGATTTTTCGCGATTTCACGGAAGTCTACGCGAAATTCGACCCTGGCCGTGCAACTTGGGAAATACCGTGAAATGTCGCGAAATTTCACATATTCAATTGATAAATCGCTACTCAGTGCATTTATGCTTTATTTTTTTTTATTTAAGCATTTTAAAACATTTCTAAAAAGCGTTTTAAAAGCGGTTTACAAATAAAAAAATTATTCATATCAGATCTACAACAACTTTTTGAAAATATTGTTCATAAGAATATTAAAAAAATGCAATTTTTTTTGAAATTAAATATGTCTTTATTGAACTTTCTTATAATCATTACATTTCTTTTACATGCTAAGTGGTATGGCCTAATGCTCTTCATCTTTGTTGTATTTTTCGTTTTATTATTAACTGATCACATTTGTTTTATTTACTTCAAATTGTTTTACATTATTGTATTGAATCGAATACACTTGAGTAAAAAAGAAAAAAAAATCACTTTAACAACTAATCCTAACTTAAAACTAAAAAAGTAAATTCATTGAAATATTCAAAATCACTAGAACGAGTAAACTACGAACTGTATTTTAAGATGAATGCTCCAAGAGTTCTTACTTGTTCCTGGCGAGTTTTGCAACCACGCAGTGTTGTTGTCATCTCGATGAAAATGTTCAAAAGTTCTTGTGGTGAAAACAGATCACTACTGCCTTCACCCGTTGATGTTGGTTGGTTTTCCCTCGGTTGCTGACTGAAGCCTGGAGGTGTTGTATTCTCTGCAACTTTTTGCCGCTGATTCAACGGCAATGGCTGCAGATTTGGAACCACTCGAACAGATCCCGCTCCAGGTGACGCCAAAGCAGGAAAATCCACGTCCGTGTATGCTGGTGGTGTCTTACGATGATTTGGTTGGTGCCTCGTCGTCGCTTGCTGCCGAATTTTTACAAACTCAGCTCGTTTTGGGCAGCTCCGATTCTTGGTCGAATGGTCGCCACCGCAATTGAAGCATTTGGCTTCGATGTTCTCGTTGATTGTTTCGCAAGCTTGAGTTTTGTGCTCACCTCCGCAGGTTGCACAACGACTCTTGATGAAACAGTTCCTTCCACCATGTCCAAACTGCAAACAGTTCGAACACTGCGTCACGTCACGGTGCACTGGACGATAACGTTCCCAAGTCACAATGATGTTGAAAATTGCCCGAACTGCTTTCAGCTCAGACGGCGTTGTCGATCCTTTCTCGAGATGAACCAGGTACAGTTGATCACGATACTTGATGTCCTTGTTGTGTCTCGTCATCTTGAAGACTTCGACCACGTTCAACTTGAGAGTTTTGAGCTCTTCTTTCAGCACACTCACATCCATGTCGTACAGGCCTCGGAGGACCTGTTTCATGGGGCGTTTTCCTGGATCGTCATGGCTGTAGTATTCAATCTTTGTGTTGTTCAGGAAATCCCGAACGTAGTTGTAATCCTTTCTGGTAGGTAGCAGAATTTTGAGTCCATCAGCGCACAAGCGAATGGAAGCTCGTAAAGCACCAGATTTGATAAACCCGGTCAGCCACTTTCGCACCGAATCCGATGACGATGTTTTCACAAAAATGGGTGGCAACTTTTCCCGTCGTTCAAATTCTTCCTTCTCGCTCACGTCCACAGGGAGGGTTGCGAACTGGTTTCCAGACGAATTTTGAGCGTCCTTGCTCAAACTGCCTGGCTTTGCAGGTAGCGCTTCGGCATTCTTTAGCTTCTTCAAATCTGCCGATCCTGCTGGTGAGGACCGCCTCTTTTTCTTGCCGTGAGGCATTTTAGCACTTTTTAAGCACTTTTCAGGAGCTAATATCCAGGAGTACCTCACTGATTGGTGTTCCACAAGGGAATGAAACAAAAAAAATGCAAATAGTTTCTTTATTCCACAAAATTCCAAACAGCTTTTAAAAGAACATTAATCAACACTTCTCTGAAAGAAAAAAACGCAAAAAAAGGTTTTTTATTTTTGTTAAATTTATTTTAATTAATCAACGATATTATACAACGACGAACAAATTGCATTTTAATACTTTGAATATAAATTATGTGTTTAAACCCTCTACTGCCCAAATTTTTTTCCGAAATCTATTATTTTTTTTCCAATCAGGAGGTCATTTTGAGCAATTTTTGTTCTACGAAAAACTTTACTTCTCTTGTCTTTAGTTTTCTTGTTTTATTTTTAGTATTTCAATTTGCATTTATCTTGTTTAGTTTATGTTTGTTATTGGTAGTATTTTGCCTATTCTACCACCTACTGTCATTACATTTTGCCTATCTAATTTTTTAATGTTTTCACAGTCACTTTTTCAATTTGCTATTTTTTGCTCTAAAAAAGCACCATTATCATTTAAATTGTAAAAAATGCGTAGAGGCATAGTCTAAGAAACTAGAAAAAATATTGCATACTTCTTTTTACTAAAAATTTAGGAAATGTTAGCCAAAGATGACCCCTAAAAATGACATTTTTAAAAACATTGGCAAAGTCACATAAAACAAGTAAAACTTCCAACCCATAAATTTTCTAAAATTTTAGGAGTTTTTTTCCCAATGCCTTTAAAGATCAAAAATTGGGTGAAAAATGGATTTTTGGAGATTTTTTAAATCGAAGCCCGTCTAAAGGCGGGGTTGTGTTGGTGAGGGTTAATCAAATTGATAAGTAAAATAATAACGTCATGATTCGAAATCCGGACAATTAGTAGCATATCATTTTCGTTATAGCTGACAAAAAATCATGTAATAAGTTGGAAATGAAGAAATATCATCAGGATGTAGTATTAACCGTCAGTTTTAAGAGAATGTATGCAAAATATGTCTTTTCTAACAATTTTTCATCAGAATTTCAAAATTAAAATGACTTGTTGTGCTTCGAATCCCGGACACTAATAAAAGCTGATTCGAAATCCGGACACTTTGCTTCGAATTCCGGACACTCGTTTTTGCTAATGAATCGCACAATTTTGGACTGAAATGTTAGTGAATGGCATTCATTAGGTCTCAAATAAGCTGTTAACATCAAAACAATCGATATTTTATATAAAAATTTGCTTGAATTTAAGGAAATCAAAACCATAAATTTCTGCTTTGCCTTCCCGGTGCTTCGGACGCCTATGAAATATTTCACGTGAAATGTTTCGCATTTTTGGTAATCTTATAATTTTATTTGATTTAATTGTTTTGACATTAACTACAGCTTTCAAACTAACTTTAAATGAAACTTGATGTTAGAATTCATCAAATAACCCATTTTTGATATTTATAATGTGAACTTATATCCAAATAATTGATAAAACAAGATGAGGTGTCCGGGTTTCGAAGCGTCCGGGAATTCGAATCATGACGTTACATATACAGCAATTCCCCACGAAAATAGCATGGAAAAAAACAAAAGTGCTCGGATCGGGCGTAATTAAAAGACGCAACTTTTGGTACCCAGACATGTATAGGTCATCGCTGAAATTTTTAAGTTATCGCAGTTTTAGTGAAAAAAGTTGATTTTTTGCCAATTTCGTCATTCTCCGGTTTTTGCGCGCGGCGCGTCAAAAAACACGGATTTTATTTTCAAAAAATCATATCTCGGAATCCTGTTAATGAACTCCTCCCATTTTTTAGTATGTTATGTAAAAATGTCCGGGGAATCCGATAAAAATATTTCCAGACATAGGCTCTTTGGTCCAGACACCGTCAAAACGGCATTTTAAAGTTTCATACGCCCTTTTCATATGTTAGGCTAGATTTTTGAAACTTTTTACTATTTTTTTTTGAAAGGCCAACTTATCACCTTTCATTTGCGTATAAGACAATTGAAATCGGTTGAAATGGCGAGGAGTTATGATTTTTCGAAAAAAGTGTTTTTTGCGAAAATCGACGAAAATGGCCATTTTTCAGACCACCCTAACACGGCGTAGGTCACCCTAATGGCCAAACAAAAAAATACGGGTCTAATTATTTCGGCCAG
This sequence comes from Culex pipiens pallens, assembly GCF_016801865.2. Lineage (NCBI taxonomy): Eukaryota > Metazoa > Arthropoda > Insecta > Diptera > Culicidae > Culex > Culex pipiens. Next base: position 104,840,130 of record NC_068938.1, read on the forward strand.
GGAACCCCCAGAAAAATTTTGAGCCCGATCCGAGCACTTTTGTTTTTTTCCATGCTGTTTTCGTGGGGAATTGCTGTATATTTGTTGACCATTTTGCAATGTATTATATTTTTCTTGAATCATCAATAAATGTAAAAACTGCTTTGAATGAAGTTTTGCTTGAACTTTATTAAAATATTGAAATTTTTCTGTTGTTGAAATTAAGATAGCAAAAAAAAACCCTTGCACTTATTTTAATGATTCTAGTTATGATGTCTTAGAGGTCCAGGACGTGCTTCGTTTTGGCGGTATTTATGCAACATAATTTTACAAAATCTCAATAAAAATGGAAAAAGCTGAATCATAAATTCTTGACTATTTTTAAATTAGGTCCTATAGACAAATGTTAACGTTGAGTGTATCCCTTTCACACCTTATTTATTTATTTATTTCATCTTCGGCACTCGCCGCACAGACTACAACTTATGTCCTATTTTTAATCCTATTTTTAAATACACATTTTGACATTCCAAACACAAACACATCTGCTACATCATTAAACACTCGACAGCAAGCACTAAGGGGACTATAATAACCGTAGTTCGTACGATGGCCAGGAACTTCAAGAAACGGAGCAGGGTTGCGCAGATTACGAGCTGGGATGTGTAGGGTGATTTTATCGCGAAGGGTAGGGCAGTCAATATTGCACGACAACAAGTCGAATACATAAATTCGCTGTAGTAGAACTCGTCGTGATGCCAGCGTAGGGAGTTTAAGCCGCTCACAGTTGTCATCGTACGAGGAGAGTCCTTGAGGCCGCACCCATGGCAGGCGTCGCACAGCAAATCTGGTGAAAGCTCGCTGAATCCGCTCGATCCTTTCAGCTTGCACGGCGTAGTAAGGTGCCCATACTTGGACGGCGTACTCTAGTTGACTCCGAACTAGCGAACAATAGATTGTTTTAAGCGCGAACAGATCCACAAAGTCAGCTGCATTTCGACGAAGAAATCCGAGGGTGGCAAAAGCTTTCGCTGTTGTCAGTGCAATATGTTCGTTGAAGCACGCTTTGCTGTCGATCGTCACACCCAGGTCCTTGATAGTGTTCACCCGTTCAAGTTCGTTTTGGCCCATCCTGTAGCTACTCAAGAGAGGTGTTCGTTTGCGCGTGAAGCTTATGATTTTGCATTTTTGTACGTTGACCTCCATTCCGTTTGCAGTGCACCAGCGTAACAGGCGATCGATGTCTTGCTGGAGTGCACAGCTGTCGAGAGGCGAGCTAACTGATCGGAACACTTTCAGGTCGTCTGCGTACATCAGCTTGTCCGACTCGAGGACACTGCACAGGTCGTTCACGAACAAAATGAAAAGTAAGGGTCCAATCACGCTGCCTTGCGGGACTCCGGAAGGAATTGCGAGGAGATGAGAGGAAGTGCATCTTACTTTGACGAAGGCTTTGCGATCGGCAAGGTATGAATGAATCCATCGGACGATCCATTCTGGAAGGCCATAGCGTCTCAGTTTCTCCAGTAAGAGAGCATGCGGTACCTTATCGAAGGCTTTAGATAGATCCACGTAAACAGCGTCAATTTGTTGGCCTTTTTCAATGTTCGTCAAGAGTGTTGAAGTGAAGAGGAGAAGGTTGGACGTTGTTGACCGTCGCTTAACAAACCCGTGTTGTTCGTTGGCGATGATTGGCTTCAATACTGGATAAAGTGCTCCATGTACCAGGTGTTCAAACAGTTTAGCAAAACCGCTCAAAATTGAAATTCCTCGGTAGTTCTCGACTTTGTGAACGTTGCCGGCTTTATGTATTGGCGTAATACTAGCCAATTTCCAAGCAGTGGGAAATGTGGATTCTGCGAGCGAGCGGTTGAAAATGATAGTTGTGGGAAGAGCGAGAGAAGCCGCACAGTTTTTCAAGAAAGATGGATGGATACTGTCCGGGCCGGGACCTTTAGTAACATCAACATCATCAAGGGCTCTTAATACATCTTCTATCGAGAAATGTACTACTGGCAGATGCAAATCATGAGTTGGTATGTGATCTACAACTTCATTGCACGGTGCAGGGAGAGAGGTAGAGTAAACCCCGCTGAAAAAGTCAGCAAATAAGCTGGCTTGCTCTTCCACAGAGTTCGCCTCTACGCATCCGTTCGAGATTTCAGTTGGAATCCCACTACCTTTTTTTCTACTCTTCAGGAATGTCCAGAAAGAGCGAGGGTTTTGCTTAACGTCTGTTTCGATGCGATGAATGTACTCACTAAAAGCTGCATTTTGTTGGGATTCGTAGAGCTCTTCCAATTCACGCACTTCTGCTATATTTGGTTGACAGCGTCGCTTGTGGAGTCGGGTCCTTGCTTTCCTGAGTCGGTTTCGTAGATTTCGAAGTGTAGCGTTCCACCAAGGCTTACGGTTCGATGGGGGATGTAGTCGTCTCAGCGGCGTGTGGAGTTGGATAACGTCGAATAGTGCATCGTAAAAACGGGAAACTGCTTCATCCAGTGAGCAGTGCGCAAGTATGCCAGTCCAGTTAATTTGTGAAAGTGCGAGGTTAACCGCTTCAAAGTCACAACGAGTGAAGTCGTAAGTTAAGCTTTCGGTAGATTCTGGTACAGTAGTCACAGCGTCGTCAAATATTAAAACACATGGTCGGTGATGCGGGTCAAGTTTTAAAATTGGTGTGGGTGGCTCAATGAGACCAACAGTACGTGCATCACTTACAAACACCAGGTCCAGAAGTCTTCGGTTGCAGTTCGGCAGGTTGAAGATTTGCTGTATCCCAGTTGCAAGCATAGACTCTACGAAAGCAATTTCTTGCTCAGCAGATGCGTTTGTTGGCAGGTATCCGTTGATGTCCAAATCGAAAGACCAGTTGAGGTGAGGCAGATTGTAATCGCCTACAACTACGATGGTATCCGAACTACTCGCCATATCACAGATTTTCTGGACGGAAGCGGAGTGCTTTCGATAAACGTCAGGCGAAGATCCTGGCCGAATGTAGGTGCAGCAAATGTAAATTGAGTGAGAGGGTAGGGTAACTCGTACAACGACTTGTTCCAGGGTTTCACAGTCGGGTAGAACAACAGGTTTGCAGTGTATGAGGTCCGAGTTTTTTATGGCAATCAACACGCCGCCCCCACGTTGCAAGTCGCTCGTGTTTTGGTTACGGTCTTTACGGTAGAAACTGTAGTCAAGAGATAGCTCAGAGTCTAAAATGTCGTCACGAAGCCAGGTTTCTGTGAAGGCGATCACATCGTAATCGCATGAGCTAAGCGCTTTCTGGAGGGTGTTTGTCTTAGTTCGCAGCCCACGTACATTCTGGTAGTACAGCGTGAAAGGACCAACATCTGGGAGAGGGGTGGTTGTGGCGTCTGGTAACGGTACGTTCGGTTCAGGATCTTCGGTGATCATCGTGGGTTCCCCATCGACTACACAGACATGGGCTGCGTCAAGTCGCGGGGAGGCGATGTGACTGGAGTCTTCAGTTGAGATTCGCCGGGGGGAGCCGCTGGGTTCAGCTGAGGTTCTTCGGAGAGGGCCGGATTGATGAGTTGGGGAGGAGACGGGTTGACAGGGGCATTCTGCGTTTCCGGCACCTGTTGGATAGCAGGGTCGAACCCCTGTTGCGACCTGTCTTCAAACTCCCGACACTTAACCACACGTGGCCAAGTATCACTACAAAGCGCTCTGTCCTTGAGAGCAAGCGGCATGCCTACCCTGAAGGAGACAAAACTCAGCTCCCTGATGTCCCTTCCCCTGGGTACTAACTTCCGGACTTTGACGGCGTCGGTTTCGAGCTTTTGCTGGACCCACTGCGAGACTGTCTCTTCGGTGACGTCTGGGCGGAATCCCCTCATGTACAGCCAAAACAGCGGTTCTGTTGATTCCATGGTGGACGACGATGAGAACATTGCAGCTTCATTCTCATTGCACTCTGTTGCACCCTGCGTGTAAGGAACAACGCGCTTCGCAGAGATTTCGCTGCTTTGATCGTTTTCATCTCGTTGCCGTTTTCCTGGCGCAGGGCCCAAAAACTGTTTCTGTCCTGCGTTCTGTGCTGCGGTTATTTTTTTGAAATTCTCCTGAAATTCTGTACGAATTTCTGCGAGAATACCGTCTTTGATCTCCGTCTTAAGAGACTCAACGATGGCGTTGTTGGCTATGTCTGCGGAGACCATTGCGTTGGAAAAACGGGCCTTTGCGAGCATGTTTTTGCAGGCCGTGCAGATCCAAATGCAGTGTGCATTGGCCTGCATCGATGTCAGCATGGCAGCGCTCATTCCAGAGCACCGCAGACATACCTCGCACGAGCAAAATCCTTCACAGCGAACCGATTCCCCTTTGATCGCGTTAGCACATTTCACACACAGGTTAGACATTGTGGAAAAGTAGTTGTACGCACGAGGGTTAATTGGGCTGCTCTTGATCTGAGAGTACAGATGGCGCTGTTCCCGGAGAAAGCGATCGTGTGCCGTTTATACTGTGTGGTAGTTTGACAAAACGATCACAGCAAAAACAATCGTCGGTCGTACTCACACAGTTGCTGCAACGAATGGCGCTATCTCTGTTCAGCTACTGGTTTCCTCTCCTGTCCGTACGGCGATAATGGTGATCGATGCAATGGTGCAAAATGGCAGAGTGAGATGGGAGATGATTCGGATGTCCGTCGAAATAAAAACACCAGCAGCAGAAAGTTGGTTTATTGGGTCGTCAGTTGAATTACAGTTGGGTTTACAGGTGGCTTTGTTTAATGTTTGATGATCTATGATGCAAATTTGTTGAAGTGGCGGAGCGTTTTTGGTAGAGTGGCGGAAATTTTTGTGGTAAGGGTGCTGTAGTACAGACTCAAACCATCTAGCGGAAAGGGGGTGGCGAGGTGGGTAGCGCAGGTGGGCGGCCTGGGACCTTCCACGCTCAAGCCGTAGCCGGGAGTTTCAACGGCGATTTACGTCCCTACCTTTCCGATGGATGCTGACTAACAGGTGCTATGGGTGCGATGTGCGGTAATGATTAATGTAGTGCGGTGTTTTGGCTGCTTATATGGTGATTACAGCAAATAATTGAGATAATATCACAGAGCTTTAAAATCACAAATGTAAACAAAGTTACAGTAGAGGCTTCTTATATGATGTCAATGTTCATAGGAGTAAGCGGGATACACTCAGTGTTTACATTTGTTTGCAAGACCTAATAAAAAAATCTAAAATTCAACTGACGGAAATTCTTCCAAATTTCGCAAGATTAATCAAATACTCTTTTTTCAATTAAATAATTTGTGTCAGGGGGTTTTATTTTGTATCTAGAACTACTGCTATTTTTTGAGACACTTTTCTGTTTATAATTTAGCTAATAATAAATATACATTTTTACGTTTATTTTGAGCAGTTTTTAGAGTACCGTTAAATTGCCGTGAAATTTAAATGTTTTGTAATAAGCATGCCGCGTAATTTCGATTTTTTTGTCACTAGCCCTTCACATAACGGTTAACAAAACAAAACTTGTTTGTTATTGTTTACATGAAGTGCATTTTTTGTTCAATCAATGTTAATCATTAAAACGCGTTTTGTTTTCGAAACGTCAAAAAGTGACGTGTGACAAGAAAGCACGATATCGTCGAAGTAATAATCCAGAAAGTGTCAAAATGTTTTTGACGCCTTTTGAATTGTTAGAGTCTATTTAGAGTAATGTTGCTCAATGTTGGTGAAGTAGTTGTTATAAAGCAGTTTTGGTTTAGAAAAAGTATCAATTTGGTACAATTACTCGTTATTTTCACACATGGAACTATTGAATATGCATATGAAGATATTCACAACTTGTCAATCTATCAACCTTTCGACCTCGTTCCAATTTTAGCATCCAAGACATTCAGTTAAAGTCGGTTTATGCTGGCGCTTCCAGATGAGCTCCCTTTCTCTTTCCCTCTCGAGCACATCAGCTCCGCCCAGCTGATGTGACAAACATTTATGCGTCCCATGCCGGCGTATCAAGTTCAATTGATAGTAATACATATTGATTGTTTCTCCATTGAATTAATTGAGCCGCGGCCGTCGCAGCAAATTGGTTGGAACAGAACCGCGCGTCCCGCGGCAACGTTCGTCATGCTGTCAATTCACGTCAGAATATGAATTCCAACCGACCGAGCGACGTCGCGGAATTGGCGGCCCGGAACGGGTATCGATGACGAAAGTCAGATCGGATCGCCGCCGTTTTCAGTGGAGGAAAATTATCGCAACGCAGGCAGCCAGGCAGAGCTAATCAATTATTCAAAAACAAACAAAACTCCCCCTCTTCTCGACAGCCAAGTTTGTCGCGGGTAATTGAGCCACGACCGCAACCCGGGGCGCTTGACGAAGTTGGTTGAAATGTGGTTTTGTAAGGTTGCTACTGTACTGGCACACCACTTTGTTGGGAAGAACCGATCAAGTGTTTGCGGGAAATTACCCCTGTTCTGAGAAACAAGAAGCGAAATTATTCATTTGCAGGCAGATTATTTGAAATTTGCTTAAAAAATGAAGCAGGACAGATGGAATCATGAAATCAATTTGTCCATTTGATGTTTTTCTTGACCGTTTTCTTACCAAGTGCGTTTTCTACAGTACCAGGGAGGCAACCGACAATTACCTCCCCATCCGATGGAAGGCGTGCTTAGGAAAAAAATGTTTCGAAAAATACCTACCGGGGTCGACTGGGATTGATCCTGCTACACAGTAAAAACAATCATGGTAATATTACATCTGGGAAGGGGTACATCTTTTATGTCAGAAAAAATGTGTAATTTTACCAATGAAAATGAGTAATTTTACCACTTTTCTGAGGTACTGTAACTTTTTGAGTCTAAACTGTGGAAAGAGGTAATAATATTCAACTTTCCAAAATTACACCTTCAAAATTTACATAATTTTTTAATGTGTACACCACCGAACCAGACAGGACAAATTTACTTTCAGGAACCCTCAAAATTTCAATTGAACTTTAAAAACAAAGTAAAACACGATTATTTAAATTTTCTCAAAATTTGGTAGTTTTTTCTGCTAAAAATACAAAGCACTCAATCGAGTAGTAAAAGGGTAATTCTCTACCAACTCACACGAAATCGGGAAAAGTTGCCCCGACCCCTCTTCGATTTGCGTGAAACTTTGTCCTTAAGGGTAACTTTCGTCCCTGATCACGAATCCGAGGTCCGTTTTTTGATATCTCGTGACGGAGGGGCGGTACGACCCCTTCCATTTTTGAACATGCGAAAAAAGAGGTGTTTTTCAATAATTTGCAGCCTGAAACGGTGATGAGATAGAAATTTGGTGTCAAAGGGACTTTTATGGAAAATTAGACGCCCGATTTGATGGCGTACTCAGAATTCCGAAAAAACGTATTTTTCATCGAAAAAACACTAAAAAAATTTTAAAAATTCTCCCATTTTCCGTTACTCGACTGTAAAAATTTTTGGAACATGTCATTTTATGGGAAATTTAATGTACTTTTCGAATCTACATTGACCCAGAAGGGTCATTTTTTAATTTAGAACAAAATATTTCATTTTAAAATTTCGTGTTTTTTCAAACTTTTTAGGGTTATTTTTTAGAGTGTAACAATGTTCTACAAAGTTGTAGAGTAGACAATTACAAAAAATTTGATGTATAGACATAAGGGGTTTGCTTATAAACATCACGAGTTATCGCGATTTTACGAAAAAAAAGTTTTGAAAAGTAGGTCGTCATCGATCATGGCCGTTCATGGTCACCCGTGACAGACACGGACGACGAAACAAAGAGAAACGCAAAAAGTAACTTTTTCAAAACTTTTTTTCGTAAAATCGCGATAACTCGTGATGTTTATAAGCAAACCCCTTATGTCTATACATCAACATTTTTGTAATTGTCTGCTCTACAACTTTGTAGAACATTCATACACTCTAAAAAATAACCCTGCAAAGTTAGAAAAAACACGAAATTTTAAAATGAAAAATATTGTTCTAAATGAAAAAATGACCCTTCTGGGTCAATGTAGATTCGAAAAGTACATTAAATTTCCCATAAAATGACATGTTCCAAAAAATTTTACAGTCGAGTAACGGAAAATGGGAGAATTTTTTAAACTTTTTTAGTGTTTTTTCGATGAAAAATACGTTTTTTCGGAATTCTGAGTACGACATCAAATCGGGCGTCTAATTTTCCATAAAAGTCCCTTTGACACCAAATTTCTATCTCGTCACCGTTTCAGGCTGCAAATTATCGGATTCGTGATCAGGGACAAAAGTTACCCCTTAGGACAAAGTTTCACGCAAATCGAAGAGGGGTCGGGGCAACTGCTGTGTGAGTTGGCGGAGAATTACCCAAAACGTTTCAGAGAATAGATCCAATTGAAATGCTGTCAAAGGCAAACTTATTGAAAATTTGACGAGCCTTCCGGCGAAAAAATTTTTGAGGCTGAAAAATTAAGTCTTATAGATAGTAATGGCCGTTAATCACATGAAATGCCCAAAATCCCATTTTTTTACATTTTTATTTTTAAATCGCAACAGTTTTAACATATGATTTTCGTATTTTTTTGTGAGAGTTGCTGAACTAAACTATTTCCACAAAAATTTTCAACGAAATATAATCGTAGGCTCACCTTCTAATTTGACTTTTAAACATAATCAAAGAATCTCATGGAAGTTGCGTGTATTTTTCTTTAAGTGTATTTTTTTTAAGAAAGCCCGGTTAAATTTCCTGCAAGTTTGTCTCTGACCACTATTGGTCTGATGCAACAGCTTCGAGATACTGCAATATTTTAATTACATACGCCCTTCTCAAATGTCATTCTCAGGTGCCACTGGCTCCACATACACAAAAATGGCTTATATAAGCCTAAGATAATATCAGAGTGGGACAAGCAAAAAGTCCCTGAAAATTTCCTGTTCTGTTGTTCTCTCAGATGATAATTGTTCCAGGATCTTTTGTGTGAATCAAGTTAGTTTTTTTTCATGGTTTGTATGGAGGATTAGGGCAGTTTGTCGTTGTTGCTTGCAATCCAGAAATTGAATGCAATATTCACAAGGAAGTACCTAACAATTTTTTATATTCTCAATTTTTACAAAAAAAAGAGTTCAGCTACCAAAAATTTGAGATGTTGGTTGCCTGTCATATCACGAATTGGGTGTTCTGAATAATCCACCATCGTAATTTTCTCAGATAACTTGGAAGCAATTATGGGATAAATCTTACCTAAATACAATTTGATTTGTTCGAAATTTAAATTTATACATTTTTTAAGATACTTCAAGTTGTAGTCAAATAAACGAATCCTTTATGTTGTGCAATCGCAATCTAAAACGTTTTTTTAAAACACTTCAAACCTTGTAGCACGTGCGGTTAGCACCAATCATTCATGCGTTCGAATGTAGTACGAACATCGCGCCTCATTTGCGAGAGAACTTCGTTCTTATTTTACGGCTTATCTGTTCTTGAACCTCAACCATCACCACCATGACCACAACCACTCTCCGCTGTGTGTCATTCCACGATGACTCCCATTGACAATTCATTTGCATGTTTAGTGCGCTCAAAAAATTGGTCTAGGTACGCATGAGCATTTAAAAATTTACAGATTTGCATTTTAACGTGATAAAATAAATGTGGTTTCAAAGTTGATTAAGTTTAAATTTGATTAAGTAAGATGGATTATTTTAATTGCAATCAATTTCTTTTAACACAAAAAATGATGATAAATATCCACATGTGGACAAGTCACGCAGAAGCTCACAATTCAGGGAACTCCCTGCATCAGCGGGATTTTTCCTTCTGGCAGTGCAAAAACCGCTGAACATTCAACAATTCTGCCACCATGTGGTTCTACTAAGAATCACTGATATGTATATACAAGCACACACACACTCAGAGAAACATTCCCGTGAATGGGTGTCTGTGTTATGCACACTGTCAGCAAATATGTGAACAAATCCGGCACAGCAACAAATCGTGAAATAGCTTCTTACTCTTTTTGCCAGTTGAACAAACGTAATGAATGACGATGGTGGATCGGTTGCGAAACAAACAGCTGTACACTTTGCCTCCTTCCCCCTTTTCGAAATGGTTAAGGCCAGAACCAGATCAGTATAGTTGTGTAATCTGAACACGCTGAACTTGCGAGAGAAAACACCTCTTAATCAGTCAATGATTCGTCAACAATTAATTAAAACGGGCCACGCGCACCAGTCAGTCATCTTAGTAAAAGTTGATAAGAAAATCTCTCAAAATTCTTTCTCTCCGTGTGTTTCCTCGCGTTGCTCTTGGAAACGTCAGCAGTGGGAATGCCGGAAGGAGAGTTGGCTGCCGTTATCAGGTCGGGCCACGCTCGGAAGACATGTTTCATAACTACACAGCTACTGCTCTGAATTGAGCTATATCACAGCTAAAAAAGTAGTAATCCAGCTGCGTGTAAAAGGCCTGGGTGTAAAATAAACTTTGCATTATTTTATGAAATTCTGTGTAATATTACACCCTGAAATATGTAGCCCATCAGTATGGGAAACCTACTTAACCGAAATGTCAAGCTCATATATGCGTTTATCCTTACAGCTTTTTATCGGTCTGATGGCCGAGTGGACTAAGGCGCCAGTCCTTACTGTTGGTGCTGGGTTTGAATCCCGTCGGTTGCAACTTTTTTTTGTGTTTGCAAAAATTGTACATGCAGCGTGTAATATTAAGTGTTTATTTTGACGAAGGTGATGTGCATGCTTTTGCATGCGATTTTACCATTGGATTTTTTGCTGTGTATATATTATGGGCCATCGATTACAGTAATGCTTTAGAACGATTTAATGCGGATTATGGGGGAGGCAATCGATCGATATTATCGGGGCTTATCGAAATCGTTACGGGTGATAAGAGTCAACCAGCTTTTACTGTGTTGTGTAAAGCAGCAATATTACAATAAATACTAGTTGTAAATCAAAAATTGCTTGACCAACTGATGGGGAAGCATGGTATTGCAACGTTCAGACAAAGTTAGGATTAGGGGAGGAATTCAAAAATTAATTAATGCCGCTTATGCTCCAGGGTACCATTCATCAGGTCACGTACACTAGATCTCCCGGGGCACTCACAAAAGGGTGGGGTCGAGACTGTCGAGGCTTGGCGCCACCAGGTCATGATGTGTTCTCAGAGGAACTGTTCGTGGAAATGGGTTGTCGGTGAGGTCATTGAACAATAGAGTAGATAACATGAATGGAGCACCGAGTGGTAAAAATGACAGTTCTCCCATATGGAATAATTCGTAGAAAAAAGCAAAAACTGCTCGAATGGAAGTGCTCCATTGAAGTATGCTCCTCGATCCTGGATTAATTTTTTTTTCAGTTTTGTGGATTGGTTAGAAACGGAACATAAAATTATACCTAAAATTGCCCAATTATATTATCTTTTGGTTAAAAATGATTTTCTACAAATTTTGCGTTATCTTATAATTTATCAATCAACTCAACTACGCCTCTGGCCAGGTTTGATAAAAAAATAACAAAATAACAAAAAAAAAAATGAGCAATATTGGTCGTTTAAAATCTCAAAACACAATTTTTCATGATGAAAAATGCGGAAATTTGAAAGATTAGCAAAAACCTAGTACTACGTTTTGTTTGATAACTCTTGCTCTGAACATTTTGTCACGAAATGATCATCAAAAGGAAATTTCTATAAAAAGTTCCATAGCGAATATTATGATTTTTTTTAAACGTGCAAAATATGAAAAATAATCAGTTCAGTGTTGATGAATCATCTTAATTTGTGTGGCTCAAACCAAAAAAGTCACCCTTAACCCATTTGGAAAAAATAGATTTATATATAATCTTTGCTAACAACTAAGTATGAAATTTTAGAAAAAAATTATTAATTATTAAAATATAATAAAATATTAATTATATATTAAAGTGCATCAACCTTATCTTAACCCTCTACAACCCAAGACGGGCTTCGATCTGAAAAATTGCCAAAAATCATTTTTGTAACCAATTTTGAATCTTCAAAAAGTATTGTAAAGTAAAACTCATTTGAAACAAAATCTTGGGTTTACAGATCTTGTTTCATATGACTTTGCCAATACTTTGATGAGTTTTGTCCCGGATTATGTTTTACCACATTTTGTTGCGACTCAAGAGCTAATGATTTAAAGTTATATAAAAAATGTGAAAAACACTCAACAAATCGTGATTATATTTGGAGGTTGAAAAAGACCTAAAACTTTTAAAATAATACCAAAACTTGATGAGAATACTATAAATGAATGAATGAATACATAAAAAAACATTCAATATGACCTCCTGAACACGGGAAAAAATTATATGTAGAGGGTTAACCTTATTTTGCAAACTTTTTATTAATCGAAATGTCAATAAATTATCAAAGATTCACTAAACAAAGCGCATCATAAATTAAATCATTAATTAAATGCTTCAAGATTTTTCAACTGTTGAGGAAGGAAAAATAACATTTTAAATGTACATTTAACTTGTCATGAAAATCTAAAGCTTTTACAATGAAAATATATATTTTTGAGGTCATCATTTAACGGGACCGTGGTGTAGGGGTAAGCGTGATTGCCTCTCACCCAGTCGGCCTGAGTTCGATCCCAGACGGTCCCGGTGGCATTTTTCGAGACGAGATTTGTCTGATCACGCCTTCCGTCGAACGGGAAGTAAATGTCGGTCCCGGACTAACCTAAAAAAGGTTAGGTCGTTAGCTCAGTCCAGGTGTAGGAGTCGTCTCCCTGGGTCCTGTCTCGGTGGAGTTACTGGTAGGCAGTTGGACTAATAATCCAAAGGTCGTCTGTTCGAATCCCGGGGTGGATGGAAGCTAAGGTGTAAAAAGAGGTTTGCAGTTGCCTCAACAATCGAGCCTTCGGACACTTAGTTTCGAGTAGAAATCTCGCAATCGAGAACGCCAAGACAATGCTGTAGAGCGAATAATTTGATTTTTGATTTTTTTTTATCTAACATAAAAGAGCCTTCAAAACCAAATTTCAAACTCATCATCATTTCGAATTGAAAATTATCGAAGAAACATGTATTTTTTCGAATGTTAAAATATTCGTTTGAGTTGACAGAGAACGAGCCATATTTTCTCAAAATTTGTTCGAATTTATCTTGTAAGTGACAACAAAGACAAAAAACAAAATTGTTTTTGCTGTACTGAAATTAAACAATCTTATGACCAAAAATCAACCCCATGACGGTTCCAAATTGCCAACGATCGAAACTTTGTTTATTTTATCAATTATTTACAGTTGACTAGCAATTAGGGAAAACACATGGCGTAGATTCCGCTTATAACCGGTTTCACAACACCGCTAATTTACAGTTTACACATTTTATACTGCAGCATTTAGTTGGAATCCCCTGCAAACAGTTTGCAGTTCCAGTGCATTGACGGCTGATAAATCCCAGTTTTAAATTCGGCTTTTTATTTTAAATCGATTTAAATTTTAAAATGAGAAAATACAGTATTTAAAATCCAAATTTCTAGAATTCCATGATAAATTTGTGTTCAACTTCTTGAAAGTATTGTTCTGCAAACATTCAGCATTTATCTAGCTGGCCAGCGTTCGCTTTGCGCATGTGGGGCACTTCCTCGGAAGACAGCACACGTGATGCTCACGTGTACTTTTGCTCCAGTGTGTGTGTGTTTGTGTGATGTTACCGTATTGGCGTTTCGGATGCTGGAGAGTGAGAATTTCCCCCCTCACTTTAGGTGGGATAAACTGGTTAATGTGCGACCTTGAGAAACTGCTGATGATTTTGAAAGAGGACTGTTCTGCTCCCGGGGAGCACTTCAAGTGCCGTCAATTAAAATTAATGACCAAAGCAGAACCAGCGTTTGAGGTATCGGAGCTTCGGATGATTAATGGTCAGGAGGGAGGCAAGCCAAGGCTGAACCTTATCGGCTAGTCGGTGCCCTGTTACGAGCCGAGTGTGATGCTTTTCTTCTATATTTAATGTTTTGAACAGTATTTCGCGGTAGCTGTCACTTCCCGAGAATAACTTCATACGGCGGTGGAAAATAAAAAGCGAAATCTTTGACGTGTGTACACATATGACAGGCCTCATTCGAAAAGTACCTCCCCCGACTGAGGAGCAGAGAAGCACCCTTGAACGGCTACGTCTGCTTAACTGTGTAATACATATTAATGCGCTCTTGCTTTCGGAACATTTCGGAACGCACATGTGGGCCAGGCCGCCGGAGTGGCAAATTCTATTTTTAGCAACCTTCCAATCCATTTGCAACCGGTCTGTGGATCACCGACGTCATGGAGGAAAACGAAGCCGGTGTCGTCGTTCATGAGTTTAGTTTTTGTTTTTAGGTTTTTTTTCATAATGACGATTTTCACTTCACGTGAGAAAATATGATTAGTTGGTGACGGTGAAATTTGTTGGTAATTTAATAGGACATGTACTTGACGTCAACGCCGTGTCGTCGTCGCAAAAGGCTTGAATTAGAGCTCTTAATCTGAGTTGTTCCAGTGACGAATTTGCAGTGAACACGATGTTCTTGACGCTTAAAAGTTGAGCCACTCTTATATTCAGACAATTAGGGCGTCCAATTTTTCCGGGTTTTGAATTTCCCGGGAAACGGGAAAAATATTTTTTAAATCCCGGGAAACTTTTGAAGCAGTTATAAAATCTATGTTCTCATTATAATTGTTATGTTTTTCTAGCTTAAATCATAGAATTAGCTCAAAACTGTTAATTGATGATAAGCTACACTTCAATCTGAATAAGGACAGCAGTCTTTAGATAGTTTTAAACACATGAAAAAAATGTTCTTTGATGAACCACAATGTAACACTTTGGATAAGTTTGGAATTGTTTGTTTTATATTTAAAACATATTTTAAAAATTATCTTTAAGTCACTACCGCCAACTGGGGATAATCGGGACTGCAGTCTGAATAGGTACAGGAGATTTTAGAGCAATAAATTTGGAAATCGGTGTACTAATTGTTTTTTTCTGTTCCTGTTGTAACCGAAATCAATCAAAACAATCAGAACATCTTTAAAAAAAAGCTTAAACAGCTGTCCTAATTCGTTACATTTGTCCTGATTTGCTCCAGATGCCGATTTTTGATGAAAAGTTAAATTTTTTTTTCAAATGCAATACTTTTTTCAAGTTTTAAGTCATAAATATACGTGAATATAATACTAGATCCTTATTTTCAAATAAATAAAATTTTATAGACAATATTTAAGGCGCAAAGCATTTTGCGGATCTATAAACTAAAATTTTAACAATTTTCCCCAATAAGCCAAATTAATTCTGATATATGCCGAACACAAATTTTAATGCTTTTAAATTCTTATCAATTAGTAAGTATTCAACTGTTGATCTATTTCCACAACCAGAAATTCGACCAACATTTGATTTGTTTTCAATTTCGGGAATTCCCGGGACAAAATATAAAAAATCCCGGGATTCGGAAATTCCCAGTATTGGAAAAATCCCGGGATTTTTATCCCGGGAATTCCCGGGCTGGACGCACTACAGTCAATCACTCACCGGCACACATCCACCATGTGACTGATGAAAGTCTAAAGAGATAAATTAAATCTCATCGACATTTCCAGTTGTTGCAAAATCACTGACAGCTCGTTTACTACTCAACTGTTCATTCAACTCCCCGCTCACAATTGACCATCACATTGGTCATCTCTGTTTTGTCATGGCACGGTTTAAGTGCTGCCGGCATTGAGACTTGATTGTGGGCAAATATTTGGTAACGATTCCTCCTCCCAGACAAAGAAACGCACACAGATATTCGACTACCTCCCCCGTTGATTCTGGACATTGTTCGAAGTCAACCTCGAGCACTGGAACATGGTTGATGTGGAGAGGAAAGAGGGAAATAAGTTCATTATTTTCCCTTAGCCCTTTCCCTCGATGGATGTGATATCCTGTATCACATTTCCGAACGACGTCAAACTGATTTTTGTTCGCTTGAGGGAAGAGTCACTTGAATTACCACTCATTTTTTGGCTTAGTGTTCTCTGGAAATTTGAACTATTATTTTAAAATGTTTGTTTTTCAAACTGATTAAAAACTACATTTATCTTACTATTGTAAGAAATAAAATCATGTTACGTAATTTTTTTTACAAAAAAAACGAATTTCCAAAGAATTCCTTCGTACTCCGCAACCAACCAAAGTTCAGCCAAGCCAACCAACGACAATGAATAATTTGTTGACGTTGTCGTCATTTTTCGTCATGCCACGTATATGAGCTCTTTCGGCGGACGTGAAATCAGAAACCTTGACAGAAAGGACACGAGTGCCATCCATTTCGTGGCACCCTCGCTCACCCTGTCCCAGCTCGTCTGTGTCCTTCATCGAAACAGGAGAGCCCGTGTTCACGGCGACATAGTGCAGTGCTTCGTAAATTTTCCATAGAGTGGGAAAAACTATTTCCTCTTGACACGGTGGGGTTTCTTTGGGTACAATTGGTCAACCTATTTTTTCAGTTTTCTCTATTTCGTTTGTATAAAACAGGTAAAAAAAATTTTCAGTTGCAATCATTTAAAGAAAATTCAACATTTCAACCCACTGTGCATGGTGGGTGGTACCGGTGAAGCCATTCCATGAATTATATGTTTCCCGCACCCCTAGCCGCTGGTTTCCGTTTTCCACAACGGAAGTGAAGCAAAAAATAACCAACTTTGGAGCACGGTCTGTTTGTTCTGCATGGTATTTCCAGTATCCCTACATTCCATGCCCAAACCAAATGAAATGCACGTTGCAGGTTGTGGCAGCATGAATAACATTAAGAGCGAGTCCACGAACATGGCATACCCCTTTGTATGGGACGTCGTTGGGACCTCACCAAATCTGCCTGAAATTTTCAGGAGTTGTTTGTACATATAAAACTAGCATCTAGCCAAAATATGAGCACTCTAGGCACGGTGTATTCTTTTGAACAAACTAATGATAAAAAAATCGGTATGTCTGATATTTGGCACCGTGAAAAAAGGGCTCTTTCCCGACATTTTGCGGGGTATACCGAAATATTTCGTCGGGGGGTCTAGTGCAACTTTTTTTTTTGAAGATTATTTTTCGATTTTATGGGATATTTGTTCAAAAAAGTCATAGAAAATCGGTGCATTCTTGTTGATATCACTCAAACTTCTTATGAATATGCTTTGGGGACTCTAACCAGCTATATTTGACCAATATTGGACATCCATTAAAAAAAAATTGAACAAAATTTACCAGATTTCTAGCTTTCTTTGAAATTACCCCAAAATACAAGCTGGAAACCCCGATACGACCTTAAGTAAATCTTTTCTTTGTACAATTTGTCATGAAATAACAGCATCACATTGCCTGGATACAAGTTTTAGCATTAAACAATGCAAACATAGATTATTTATTTAATGAGCTGTTTATTACCCAATAGGAACCGAAAATTATTTTTTCAATCCTCTGCCACATTACACCATAACATTTTAAAACATTTTAGAATCAATCACATTGTAGAAAACAGTTTTCTGAACAAGTTCCATAAAAAATATCAGTTTTGGTTCAATATAAGCAGAGATATGCCCAATTTCCTGAAATAAATAGTACCTTTCTCCAAAATTTCTTAATTTAATTACCTTTCACACGATGGGTTAAAATGGATGAAAATAAACATTTTTATGCATGTTTCTACTGTGAAATTGTCTCAGGAACACGAATATGATAAAATTATCACCGGAAAATCTGATCTAAGAGGTCCCCCGAGCAAAAATTTACAATCAAAAAATTCACTAAAAGTAAAACTGTCTATTTAATATGTTAAACTGCCTTACCCAAAGCGTTCTCAGTTTCAGATGGTAGTCCCAGATGTCCCCTACAAGCTGCATGTCGAACTGAGTTGATATCTGGATGGAACACTTTTTTATTTGAGTTTGAAAATTGTGCTATTTTTTCACTAAAATGCCAATAACTCCCTTTAGATTTACCCAAATGGGATGCTTCTCCCTGCATTTTGTTACATTTTTAAGCCCTTTCAGATGCATTTTGAATTTTGAATTTAAATTGAAAGAAAAAAACACGCCACTTCTCTGAGATTTTTTAATTTTTAAGTGTGTGTGACGTGTTCCCCGCGATTTTTTTCGTTCAAAATTTTTGTAAAAATAGCCTAAGATGTTACAAAAAGACTCACGAAAAATTTAGGATGGAGCAACTCACCTTAAAAAATACAAAAACCGTCAAAATTTTCAAAAACCGGGAATCGATTTCACAGACAATTTTACATTAAAGACTGAAGTTACAGCGGTTTTCAAAATAAAAATGTTGAAAAAATAGGTTTTTTGGTGGTTTTTGGCAATTTTTATATGTCAGACTTGATTTTCCAGACTCGAAAATATTTGTACCGGAAAGCTTGTCCAATTTCCCAGAAGTTTGCATTTGACAGCATTTCAATTGGAAGTATGGGCTCACAGATATTAGCTTAATCACATTGATCATACCTGAAATTAGATTTTTTTTCAGTGTGGTTCTGTGGATGGTAGTAATCTGGAAAGTAAATTAGCTTTCATCAATGATAAAACGAGTTATATTGGAAAGTGGTCAAGGAATCGCTTCAGTTTTGTCAAGGTATGATAGATTTGGGCACCCTGAACACGCTTCAATCGACATAATTGAGTTTTAGTGAATTTCCTTCTTATAAAAAATATTTTAATTTAGGGTATAAATGATTTAGAATTATCTTAAGAAACCATATGCACCCACGTGTTTCAGTGGGGATAGCAAAATAAGAGATTCAGATAATCGAGTCTGGACTGTATCCTTTTTAATATAAATTACCATACTAGCACCTTGAACCCCCCGGGGCACTCCTTTCTTCGACCTTTGCAAATCAAGTTAAACAGCCCGCAACTAAAATTATGAATTCATGCCGACGTGCACAAAATGTCACCAATGAAAGCTGCTCGACCCAACCCTCTAAGAGTCCCAACTAAAAAGCAAGCAAGCCACACTCTTGTGCAGCGATCCTCACCCCAATTGCTCCAAGCATAAAACATGAAACATAACGCGCTTTCCTACCTCCGCCTCATCAGAAAAAGGAAAAGCTCATTCATGGGTGAATCCTCAACGGGAGGAGCCTCGAGCGGAGAAGTAGAGAAAAACAGCAGCAAAAAAAGGAGCAAAAAGCGTTATGTTTACCAAAGTGAATCTAATGATTCATCGTCGTCGTCGCCGTCGCCGTGTGCCCCGAGGGGACCGACCATGGACCAAGTCAAATGAGCCACTTTGGACACGTGGGCAATCTAATCTGCTTCCGTTTTCCCCCTTCGTTTTTGTCCTCTTCACTGTGTGTGTGTGTAATATGCTTTACCGCCGTCACTTGTGATCCTTTTTTTTTGGCTTCACCCAATGGAGAAAATACTACGTTTCTTTTATGTTTTCTTACTTGGTGAATTGGTGATGGGTGGGAAAAAGGATTTTCACCGACTCTTTTTCTTTTTTTGTTGGGCTTCCGGTGAGCTCACCTTCGTCACTCCCACCAGTTCCACGTTTCCTGTAGAGGGAAGTTACAATTGGATTGTGTTACTACAGCTGTAGGATTCGAGTAGCTGAGGCTAACTTTAGGCAAGAATGGATTAAAATGTCAAAGTTCGGTGCGATTTGTGTGTGTGTGTGTTATGGGCAGGTATTTATGAGTGTGGTTGGAATGGTTTTTCGTTACTGTGGCATGGGTTGCTAACAACTGTGATTTTCTATACTCAATTGAATGGTTTATTTTGCACAGAAAAATCCAAGTTTATAAATGTTATGCACTATGTTATCCCCAGGAATGATGATAGATTTTGTTTTCCAAAAGAAGAGTCGATTTTATGAGAATAATAATATTCAAAGAAATTTACGCTTTTCGATATCGAAATCTTCAAATCTTAAAATCTTCAAATCGTCAAATCTTCAAATCTTCAAATCTTCAAATCTTCAAATGTTTAAATCATCAAATCTTTTACGACAAAACGGGAAAGCAGCGCCATATTAACACCACGACTCGAGTTTTGGTAGCACCTTTAAAGAAATATCGTAACTTACGAAGTTTTGTATTTTACAGGTCAATAGCAAGCAACATGTCAAGTTCATAAATTGATTTAAGTTGAACACGTGATGTCCAAGAACTGGCGTCCAGTTTCACCTTAAGTCTTGAAATCTTTATATATCTTTAAATTATTAGATTCTTTCAAATATTCAAATGCCTTATACAAAGAGAGAATATCTTTGAGTTTCATAACTTTCGTAATTTTTTTTTTTTGAGCCAACACTAACAAGTCAAAAAGTTCATACATTCAATACTACACCCATTTACTAATGTTTTATTTTTAACATTGAAAATTGGACCATTAGTGCTGAGATATTCCATTTCTAAAAAAAATCTGGCTTGGGCGAATCCTGGGCACTTAAAAACCAAAAAACGGGTTTCTTTCAGATAACATTAAACTTTGAGTGGTTATATCTTCAGAAAAACGGGGCACATATTCAAAAATGTGTAAATTACTCTTCGATTGCAAATTTGATTTTACATTAAAAACTGAAGTCAAAAATTTGTTTGACCAAAATTTCTATTTTTCTGAATAGCACATATTTTTTTTTAAAGTCGTAGTCAGTTCGTGGATTTTTTTGTTCATTCTTTTTCATGACTCAAAAGTTGCGCTTTTTTGCCCAGAAAAATATGTTATAAAAATAAAAAATAAAAAATATGGATTTAGGAAAATTGAACTTTTGTGAAAAATGTTAAATTTCAAGATCATGAAATATATTTTTCCGTGTCCCTATTATTTTCGGAATAGTCCTCTTAACTACCAACAACTTTGCCCAAGACACCAAATCGATCAGAAAATTCCTTCAAAAGTAACAGATTTTCGAATATTTACAAACTATTTTTGTATGGACAGCTTCAAAAATTATGCGAAGCCTTGTATGGGTGAACCAATAGGGTGGAATCGAAAATTGTTTTTTTTTCAGCAACACATTTTATGGGTCCCTTTTAGGGTCCCAAAAAACCTCCCAAAATTCGGGAGCGATTAGTTAAGTCCACGATTGGCGCAAAGCGAAAGAAATTTGTATGGAAATTAACATGGGGAAACTTGCATTTTCACATTTTTGAAATTTCAAAATTCATGTTTTATTATTTTATGAAACTAACACCGTAGAAGTATAGCCCTCGATGTCCTTAACAACTCTCTCCAAGACAGTATGGTGCTAACTTGCTTCTAACAAAAGTTACAGAGCGTTCAAGAGAGTCATTTCGGAATACTCGGTAAAAATCATACTTTTTGCCAACACTCCCAAGTCAAGTGGAAACTTTCTTAAACTAAAATATATGTGAGGAATTGGGAGGCAATTTAACTAACTAATGTCTTCTGAACACTTCTTCATAACGATTTTACGTAAGGCTCAACAAAATATAAGATCAATCGTGTTTATTTTGTATTTCATGGTTCCTTCGGCAATGTTGGCAGTAAATTCGAGTGTCACTGATTTTTTCAATACACTACTTTTGAAAACTCTGTATCTTTTTTGTGACGCACTTTAGCACCATACTGTCTTCGGAAGAGTTGTTCAGGACATTCAGGGCTATACTTCTACGGTGTCAGTTTCATAAAATAATAAAACATGAATTTTGAAATTTCAAAAATGTGAAAATGCAAGTTTCTCCATAGTAATTTCCATACAAATTTCATGCGCTTTGCGCCAATCGTGGGCATAACCAATTGCTCCCAAATGTTAGTAGGTTGTTTGAGACCCTAAATGGGACACAAAAAGGTGTTGCTGATTGGATCTTTATCATTGTAAATGTTTCCATATAACTAGATTCCACCCTAGTGAACCAATGACAAAAAATGGCTTCTTAGGTCATAGAAAAAGGACCCAACAAAGTTTGAGTCAAAAATGACCCCTAAACTGTTCTTAAATAATTTAAAAATTTTAAATTCAATTTCTATTAAATGCTGAAGTTTCATAATAATTTAAGCTCAGTGTAAAAATCTCCACATTATTTGTCTAAATAATGTCAATCCAGCTTACAGCTGAATCACCCTCGTTTGTAGTCAAAAAGGTCAATTCATTTGTGGGTGATGCAACCGCAACCCAATAATTCAGGGCGCCGAGCAGACTGGCTGCAAAATTACTTGTCTGCTTGGTCAATTTTCCATCCTGTGGGGGAAAATCCACACTCCCTTTTTCCATCAAACAGAATGTAATGTGGGTTGTGGGGGAATCGATTTTCCATTTCTCTCTAACCACACCTTAGGGGTCGTGCATAAACCACGTGGCCTTTTTTTGGAGAATTTTTGACCCCCCCCTCCCCCCTCATGGTTTTTCGTGGTTTCACGCCAAACCCCCCCCCCCCCCCCTATATGGCCACGTGGCTTTTTCCTCCCAGGTGAAAAATCTTTAAAAAAACAAAATAAGTATAGATTTCAAAAATGTTTATCCACAAATGATATACCGTCAGTGGTGGTGACTTTTGGTCAAAAAACGATATTACTGTTGTTATTTCTACACAATAAAAATATTTCAAAATATATCGAAATAAATAATGTCGGGGAATGTTCCTGAATGAATGATTTACCAACATTTTCCCAGAATATGGCTAGTATAATCACACCGTTCATAAATCCTAATCGTTTTAAAATTAACTCAAACTCACCCTTTAGAGGGGGTGACATTGGGTCAAATACAAAACATTTTAATTTGTGTAAGTGCTGTAACACCATTAAAACCAATTTAATAATATATTTAAAAAAAAACAGAAATTCACTTAAAAGTGTGAAAAAAGTATGACATCACAAAGTTTAAGGTAAATAATAACAGTATAACAATTTATTGAAATGGTACAGAAAGTAAAAAAACACTCTCAACAAAACAAGCAACTAAGTAAAACATATCTTGACTTTTTTTTGATAAGGTCCTATAAACAAATGTAAAAATTGAGTGTATCCCTTTCACACCTTATGTCAAAGTCCATCGGAGTAAGCGGGATACACTCAATGTTTACATTTGTTTATAGGACCTTATCAAAAAAAAGTCAAGATATGTATTCAAAATTATGGAATTGCAGTGCAATTAATAGCATCCAGAATAAATATGCTTTAGGAATTAAAGCTATTATGTTATTAAACAGCATTCATGATTTAATTAAAATGCGCTTTTAAATATTTTCATAAAATCAAAATTAATAATTAAAAAAGTAAAAAGTTTTGTTTACGAAAAAAAATATTTTCATTTTATTTTAAGGAATATATCTAGTTATAAAAGCTCCTTGTTAATATTTATTTTATTCCAAACATTCATAAAAATCCAAACTAAAGCAACTTTTCTTTTTAATTAAACATGATTGATTCCAATGATTCAGTGTGTCCAAAAAAAGTCGAGCTGTGTAATATTTTTTCTCCATACAAGAATCAGAGACAGGGACAAACATTCATTATTACGACCTTTTGAAATGTTAGTATTATTTTAATTTTTTTTTGAAAATATTGATTTCGAAAAGATCGATAATTTAACGAAAAGATTCGATAATTTAACGAAAGTTTTATTTATAAACATTGAAAATCGCACCATTAGTTGCTGAGATATCGACATAAGAAAATTATGGGTTGTTTGGGTGAGACTTAGTAAACATCAATTTTATGTTTTTAAATCTTTGCATGGCAATATCTCAGCAACAAAGTTCAAAAAAAGCACTTCAAAAATATTTTTTTTCAAAAGTTGGCAAACATGGGCACTATTTTTTTTTTAAATTAATAACAGCAACTATTTTTTTTAAAGTTACCTAAAAATAGCTATAACTTAAAACGGTGCACTTTATGAAAATTTCACTAATGTACTTTTAGATTGCAAATTCGATTTTACATCGAAATATTAAGTTGACATTAAGTTGCGGTCGATATTTAATTTTTTTTTTTAATTCAGTAATGATTCAAAAATTCATCACTCAAAAAAATATTTTTTGCCCGTTCTGGAAATTTCTGAAAAGCTGGCAAAATTTAAAAAAATAGTGTTTTTTGCAAATCATGTTTTAATGACAAAAAGTGAAATTAAAAATCAGCAAAATAAATTACCATTTATCATTTTTTTTTTTCAGTGTAGTCCTTATCCATACCTACAACTTTGCCGAAGACACCAAACCGACCAAAAATTTATTCAAAAGATACAGATTTTTTAATTTTCATTGATGCCAAATTTGTATGGAAAACTATATGGACAAACTAATGATGCAAAATGGCTTGGGCACCAAAAAAGTTTCAGACGGATTAAAAAAATTAAAATTAAAGAATAAAGACCGATTTTGTATAGAATTGCTCGGCTGTACAAACAAAAGTTATGTGAAAATAATCGAAAAAAACGATTTCGTGTCTTTGGCAAAGTTGTAGACAACGCGCTAAAAATCATTCTTTTAGTCATGGACATCCAAATTGTTTAAGTCTTACTCTTACTTTAAATTGAATTTGATATGTTTTGATAAATTTTAAAAAGATTGAGCTAAAATTTGGAATTGATTTAATTTTTTTTTCAGTTGTTTACATAGGCAATTATCTACGATTTAAGATTTTTGATCCAACTTTTGGTTGCTGAGATATAACCTCAAAATAAATACAAAAAAAAAATATTAAATATAAGTTATTTTTTCAATCTTTTCAATATCTTTGAAATTATAAACACTGGGACGCCCAACGCATGTCCAATATACACGGATACCCAAGCATCCCTAAAACGTTGGAACGGTAACTTCACCTCGCAGATTTTCGGGCTTGTCTCCGCGGATTTTCGGGCGATTTTTTTTAATAGAGTAAACTAAAGTTGGAACGACGTTTTTGATCGCATAATTTACAAATGTGATCAAATCGAGTTCTGCAAAGTTTAAAGATCATCTAAACATCCTTATAATTCACTCAAAAAAATGTCCCGGTTGGTTGAGTTATGCCCGAGAACCAGCGAGTTGAAAATACCGTTCCATCTTTTTTAATGAGTTTTATGTATGTTGATCTTTAACGGTATTGTATTGAAATTTATTTCACAAATTGATATCGGCATTTGAAAATTAAGTGATTCTTTAAAACTTAAATTATTTTAATGTGTCTATATATTTGAGTGGTTTTATCTCAAATATGAAGTTGAGGGTATAGTATATTTTCTCAGCTTAAAGAAAAACTAATATTTTCAGGAAAGGGCACCTTTGGCCCCTATTTTTCAATCTTTAAATTAATTAAGAAACAAAAACAATGTTTGCTTGAAGCTCGTTTTTTTCTCTAAAAATCTAAAATGTTTGCCCTTGTTTCTCTTGGCTCAACAGATGGTCCATATTAACATTAAAAAAAAACTAAAAAAAATACCTACAACTTTGCCGATGGATAGTAAACGTGTATTTTATGAAATGTTATGTAATATAACAATCCGAATTGTGTAACCCATGAAATAAGGAATACCTTTTAGACCAAAATATTCATCCAATGTTTTGGTGAATCTTAAAGTATGTATCGTTCGTTTTTTCGTTACTGGTTAATTTTTAATGTTAGACGTTTCACTTGCAAATGAATGAAACTGAAATTTTGCGCAATAATCCTGAAATTGGGGTTTTTAGTTTCTTTGTACTTAAAAAAATATTGCATGAGAGAGGAGATACAAGATATCTTGAGTTTGTTTTAAGTGTCAAAAGGAAATCTTTCGATAAAGATTCTTCGATCACTTAAAGGACCAGCTACGGTAATTAGCTAAGATCTTAGATTTTGAAAATATTTTTTTTCGCCGAGAATCATTTTTAGACACTTCATTTATAATACATATTTAGTCTTTTGCCTTGTTACGAAAATCTTATAAAATTGCCAGCTATATTTATTTTTTAAATTGTTCGAAAATAGAACTATCTAAAACTACATCTACTTTCAATGCAAATTTGCAAGCACATTTTTAGCTACAAGATACCATCAACAAAAAAAAAAATGTTTGCATTTTGGTACGCATTTTTTAGAGTATATTTACTTTGGATACTGAAACTAGTTAAATGAGTATTAAAAAGTGTTCATTCAATAACAGGCTCAAAGCATTGATATGAATCTGCCGAAATATATAATTAATTTTGAATTGGAAAATATTGTGACATTGAAATATAAGTAAAAATTCTAAACACAATAATTGTATGCTTTTGAAGTGTAACAAAAAATGTATGCATATAAGTAAACTCAAAGCGCGTATATTTTTCTTTTTTTTAAGAAAATATATTTTTTTTTTTTGAAAGGCCACGTGGTCAGCCGTCGACCCCCCCCCCTCCCCCATGGCTTTTCATGGTTTTTTTCGGTCGAATTTCGGACCCCCTCCCCCCCCCTAAGGAGACCACGTGGTTTATGCACGACCCCTTATCACGAATGTGCTTCAAATTCATTGTAGATATAATTGAATTTTTCGAAGGTATTTGTTTTTTTTACTTTGAAAATGAATACTGTACAATTATTTTAAATAAATTTTAAAATGAGTCCATTGATGTCACTTTTCCGATTTCTGCAACAACACCCGCGCGTGGGCGTCAGCGTCCAAACACACTCAACGATATTTTTAGCTCCGCCGGCGAAATGAGGTTGTAAAGTTTATATATAATCTATATTTGCTGTTCCAATGGCGACGCCGATGAATGGTGCAACATTTTAAATACAAAAATTTCAACTCATCATGCAAAAACTGGGTTTTAACTTTCCAGCATTGATTTTTCTAACACTAAGACTTAGATAGTTAATAAAACAAGATGGCTGCCCAAAACAATTTACAACGAAGGTTTAGTTTTTTTAAATGTGATTTCATATTGTGATTGTTACTAATAATTTAATCTTCTTTCTCCCTCCCTACCAACAGCAAAGATTCTATTCTTCTATCTGGTGTTCTACGCTCTGCTGATAGGATACTTCTCAGCGATGCTGGCAGTATTCTGGCAAACGTTAGACCCCAAGATGCCCAAATTCCAGCTATCTGAGTCGTTGATAGGAGCAAACCCAGGTGAGTTTTTGCAGTTTTTTGTGTATCAAAACTAGATCAATAATATGTTTTTATCAAACTAATACTAAAAATAAGATGGACAAAATGCTTGTTTCGATTTAACAGTAGATTTTACTGAGAGTTAGATATTTTACCGAATTCGGTATAATTCAACCGAATCTAGTCCGTTTTACATGATCTATCAATCAAAACTTCCCACTTTTTAACTATTGATCTTAGTACAACAAAAAAGTTCAACTTGACCGGTCTGTGCATAGTTTGCCTGTGAAATAATAACGCCTTAATTTATGCACATTTAACCAATTCGAGCAAATCAGCTCTCTGAATGCATGATTCACTGATGACTGTTTAGTTTGAACAAAATTCAAATAAAAATATTTCAACGGAAAATAAACAAAAACATTGTTTGCAAAATGTTGCCTTAACCTTGGCAATTTCTATCGTTTAGTGTTATTTTAAGTTCCATCTCCAATATTTTCACAATATTTCGTTGAATCGAACAGATAATGTAAAATACTATCTCCCACAGGTCTCGGCTTCCGACCGATGCCCGTCGAGGACACCGTCGAGAGTACGCTGGTCTGGTACAAGGCCTCGGACAACGGCAACATCGAAGCCTGGACGCGACAGATTGATATTTTCTTGAAGGGTGAGTTTCCTTCCTTCAAACTCCAAGTAAGCCGTAGACTAACCGACCTCCCCTCTTTTCAGCATACCACGAGGAAGAGGACAACCGCGTCGACTGCTCGTTCGACACTCCGCCGCCAGAGGGCAAGGTTTGCCGAGTTCCGATGAACGAATGGGGACCCTGCACCAAGGCGAACCGGTACAACTTCAAGAAGAAGAGCCCGTGCATATTCCTGAAGCTCAACAAGGTTTATTCCCTAGACTTCACAACTTGAACGGTTCCTAAAACATGAATGTACATTTTCAGATCTTCAACTGGGTCCCGGATCTGTACAACACTACCGAGAACCTGCCCGAGGTCATGCCCGAGGATCTCCGAGAGCACATCGGCTCCGAGCTTGGCCGAGGCGACAAGAACGTAAGTTCAGACACTAATTCCTGAATTCTTGAATCGAGATTAAATGTCACCTTCAAACAAACAGGCCAACATCGTTTGGGTGTCGTGCGCCGGTGAGAATCCCGCCGACAACGAGCACATCGGACCGATCAACTACATCCCGCGTCGAGGATTCCCGGGCTACTTCTTCCCGTTCAAGAACACCGAAGGATACCTGCCCCCGATCGTCGCCGTGCACTTCGAGAGCCCCAAGAGTGAGTAGAGCATGTGTTTTCGCCCTGGTTGTGACTATTGTGACATTCGTCCATACAAATTGATGGCGAAATAGCACATAACCATGACGATTTTAATTTTCGAAAAATAACAGTGTCGTGCCCCTCGAGTGTCATCCATTTTGACGACAAGTGGCCAAATTTCGTTTACGTCAAACAAAATCTTTTGAATCTATTGAATCTATTATATTCAATTTCAAAACACACTCATTATATTGTGGATAGCTTGCAAAAATGGTTCAAAAATAATATATTTTATTATCTATTAGGTGGTACAAATTTTATTTAAAGTTATTGTCTCCCAACTATATCAATACAAAAAATGGAAAAAATCGCATTTTCAGTAACTATAAAATATTAGATCATGATTAATTAAATTATAGAGTAAGGCCGTTGCCAATATTTTTCAAAGTTTATGTCACCCCCCCTTCAAAACTGGTCCGACAAAACAATATTTTTTCAAAAAACTTAAAATTTTTAATGAAAATAGAAGTCAAATCAACTGAAAACAATCTAAAATGCATTTTCTGCAATACTTAGATATTTTGGAAACTAATGATTGCAAAACAACTGGACAGGTGTAAAATTCATTTCAAAACACTTTGTTAAATCAAATGTTTAAATCATGGCTCGTAAATTCAATTTTAAAACTTTTTTAATTTTTTTGTCCCCCTTTGCTCAGAGTCGAGGGACATAAATTTCAAAAAATATTTGCAACGACCTAATTTTCTTCACAAAGTTATGATGAAATAAGATGTTTTGTAGTTTTTTATCAACTTTAAAAAATGTATTTGTCTTAATCCAAGAAACAACATAACATTTGTTTGACCCAAAAAATGACGACATGCATGCTAGGATGCTTATTCCTAAGCTTAGCGATTTTAATGACAAAAAATAACAAATTTCACAGAGACCATTATAACCCGCAAACACCAAATTTCACGGAATGTGAAAAATGCTTAAATAACCTTCAAACATGTATGTTTAATGTACAGACAGTATTTTCTACAATTTATTTTATATTAAACTCAAGGGTCCTGATTGCTCCAAAACGGCTCATTCACTCGCGACCACACATTGAAAGCGACAAAAAACTGCTCTGACCGTTTCCTACCGTTTGTCGCTTCCACACCAATCGTTACAGAATACTCTCTCTTTGCTCTCCCTCTCACTTCAATCGGGTAGTACAGCGTTCAGAGAGACCGATCGCGTTATGTCGCTCAGTCGCTGAGTCGAAATAGTTTGAAACGGCTTTGTTCTGTTCATTTATTAAACTGTTAAAATCTATGTTATCAAACATGTTTTGCAATTTTATAATAACATGACATCAAAGACACATTAACAAGCAATTTCCATCATACCAAGTACAAATTTACGGCAAAACGTGGTAGCGCAGGCCAAAAGAGCGCCGAGCTGGTATGTTGTTAGATTCTCTTCTCTCTGAACGTATTCGTGTGTGACTCGGGTCGACGGACAGGGTGGGCAAAAAAAATCATGAAGTATTTGTGTCGCTGGGAGAAGTGATTGAGCAAGTCGCTGGCCAGAGTGTCGTGTTCGCTCGCGACTGGTTGCGAGCTCCAGTTGGCAAAGATTCATTCGGCGATGAGTGAGTGATTTCTGATCTTTGAACCAAAAATCAGGACCCTTGATTAAACATCAGTCGAATCATAATTAACCTCACTTATTTGACCAGTTGCCCATACAAAATCTTTTTTAATTTGCTCTGCTTTTAGAATATTACGTGACTATAAAACCCAAGATTCTAAAATTGTTGAATACAATAATTGAAAAAAAGTTCTTAACAGCTGAAATTTGTAAGACTTAATTTAATCAGGCATTCTTGTTTCATTTCTTGGTGAATGAAAATTAAAATGTTTTTCAATATAAACTTAAAAATAAAAACAAGAATTAACACTCTTGTCAAGTCGAAATGCTTATTACATCTCTAGTTTTTGATTCTATATTATGACTAAAGCTTTTCATTCTTAAGACCATTACAATTTTATGAGTTTTGATCTCTCTCCAAAAGTTTCGTTGAAAAAGGATCAAGGAGCTAAAAATAACCAGTACAGTTCTGACTCGATTATCTAAATGCTTTGGTTACAATATTTTTTTCATTGTCTTATTTTTGATTGTTTAGTTTTAGTGTTACCCCTAAACTTATTAATAAAACTACTCAAAAGTGATAAATAATGTTTAGACCATCAGATTCTTTAACCTGAAGTCTCATACAAACCTTCTGATTTCGGATAATAGGGGCTTTGGATAAATTTTTAAATATTTTATTTCAAAAATGTGACGGATACTATTTGATTTTTTTTAGATCAATATAATCTTGGATTTCACGCTCCCAAGTAGTCGTGATTTTTTCTAGAGGTCTTAATTGGATATATATTTTTACAGGATTCCTGATACATTTTAACATAAGTTAGGTGCATTTTAGATGGCCGTATAAAGTCTCCTTTCTAAATACAGGGAAACAAGGCATAACGGACCCTTTGCCATTTCGTGCAGTGAGAGACACTATTTTTCATACATTGGAACCAGCCGTGTTTAAATAAGTGCGATTTCGGTTCCGGTTTCGCCAACTGTGCAATGGGGACCGAGGGGAGCGACACTGTGATTTTTCCCCCGGCAACATTGTAAAAACTTACAAAACTAACTTTCACTTTCCATCCACCCCCAGATGGCGTCCTGATCAACATTGAGTGCAAAGCCTGGGCGAAAAACATCCACCACGATCGCGCGGACCGAAGAGGGTCCGTCCACTTCGAGCTGATGGTCGACTAAGAGACGCGGCCATCGTCCCTAGTAGCAGCTGGCAAGAGCAAGGCAGGCCGAAGAAGATGAGTCTAGGAGCAGGCGAGCGAGAAAACGTTAAAAACCGGCAGTAGAAGAAGAACAACATCAACCAAAAGAAACCTTGAGCAAACAAATGTGTGAAAAATTAAGACCGAACCGTGAAAAAGAAGAGCAACTAACACTGTAACACTGAGAAGAAAAATGACACTTATTAAGAGAAAACAAAAGAAAAAAAATGAAACAATTAGTAACTGATAAGCATTGAAAAAGGAACGAGCGGTAGCCATCGAGATGAAGAAGAAAAAGAAGCGACGTTTCGAAAGTGATGCAACATCGGACAGTAAGTAATTCAAACTAAAACAACAAATCTAGGTGCGATCATTAATTAATTTAAAAAAAATAATTAAAAATACTACAAAATAGTGGTTAATGGTAAACACAACAAAAAAAAATAAAAATAAACAATGCGCGAAAACATCATCTCGTTTAGGTCGATAACAAAGGAAACATGTACAGCTCTTAAATGTATACTCATACTGAAATCGCGACGACATCCGTAAACAAAACAAACAAACTAACAAATTGCAGAAATAAGCGAATAAACTAAGCGAAAGAGCGAAAAAGGTTAGCCCTGCCGGACGAGCGAAATCAACAGTCAGAGTCAGAACAGAACAAGAGCATACAAAGAGGTGATGATGTGCGTGAACCAATAGGACTGAAGAAGTGTGCAACAAGATCGCAACGCAGAAAGAAAGAGAGAGAGAGAGGTAGAAACCATTCACATGCAAAAAAGAAACTCACACATAGAGAAGAGAATGTTAAGAGAAAGTGACTAATTCTTCAAAAAAGGCTTGATGAGAGAACGAGGAGAAACATGTTTCGGAAGAAATTATTTACGAAGTAATTTGAAAACGCTGAATCAGTTTGTTTTCGAATTTCCGAACTGTGTACAAACTCGAACACGGAGGAGTAAACAAACAAAAAAAATTAAGCAAAAATATTTATTGAAAAGACCGAAAAGCACAGAAGAAAGGATATTTTTTGTATGAGTCAAAATACTTAAACAATGTGAAGCTTTTTATAGAGAATTAATGAAACAAATCGCAAGGACAAGCATTGCACAGAGTCTCGATATATTTGTGGTTCGATTAAAAGGTGGATCTGTTTCGTTTACTCAGTTTACAAAGTTTAATGCGTTATGATGAGTGGAATATTTAAAAGAGGAAATCACAAATATATCTGCGCGGAATATCAGCAAAACAACATGAGCAGCAAAACGCAAAACAAAAAAGCAAAAAACATAAAACAACTAGAAGTAATTGATCTAAGAGAAAAGAATAGTTGCTAATAAAAACAGAGAAGCAAATCTAGTGCAACACAAGCAAATCATCTGAATGAGAAACACGTTCAAGGGCCTCTTTCTATTCTTACACTCACTGCCCAACAAAAGAAAAACAAATAATAACAAACAAACAAAAAAAAACAATGAAATTGCCCAAGTAAACAACTTACTGTAAAAAGTAAAACGGTACACAAAGAAAACAACACAAACACAACACACCGCAGCATACAAGAGCAACCTAAGAGAAAACAAAAAATCAAGCAAAAGCTATAATTTGATGTAATTAAAGCCCCGAAGAAAAACCAGAAGGTAAAAGCGATGCAAAAGCAAGTAAAAATTTGATAATGTAATTAGGAACTTCGACATTTAACAGAAACAAACAAAGTAAAAAAACAAAGGTAAATAAATTTGATAACTTCACAGTCTTGAAGTCCGGTGGCCCGTGCTCGTGCTTCCGTTTGACAGCTCAGATTGAGCTGTCATCGGGGGATGGACGCGGCGCCGTTGGCATCCCAGTTAGGAGCGAATATTTTTGCTTCCAAAGCGTGGACGGATCCAAGCAAACCAACAACAACAAATATGGCGGAAACGTCACATGACTGCCGTTGATATTCGTCCTTGGAAGCAAAGGTAGTCCATTTGCAAATAATAGAAAAAAAGTTGTTGAAAGTATTATTATTATTATTACTAATATAATTGGGAAGACATTGATAGAAAAAAGAATAAAATCAAACACAAAAAATTGAGCCTCGTATAAATAACAGAAGAGTAAACAAAGAAACCACACACACATAGCGAAAAAGAGAAACTATGTGGACAAAAAAGAAGCAAAACGATAAAAACACACACACACAGCTATAAATGAATGTTATTGATAGTGCGCAACTGCATTTTTAATGTGCTAACTTCGTTTTCTTACCAAAACACAAACACACACACACACACATACAAACACGCGGCGAGCGCTGCCAGAATGTGTTGGCGGTGGTTCTCGCGATCTGTCAGAAAATTTTTAATGTTGCGTTTGCGTAGGCGGTAGAACGGCGTCATCGTACACAGATTTCACGGCGAAGTATAAAAACACTAAACTAGGATTAGCTTAACAAAAAAAATGGTAAACAGTTTCGATTCACACCACGCCCTGGATAAGTTTGGTTTCGGATTTAGGATTTTTTTTTTGTTCGACTTTTCCAAAACTGGCGTCG
This sequence comes from Culex pipiens pallens, assembly GCF_016801865.2. Taxonomy (NCBI): domain Eukaryota; kingdom Metazoa; phylum Arthropoda; class Insecta; order Diptera; family Culicidae; genus Culex; species Culex pipiens. The sequence goes on from NC_068938.1 coordinate 104,873,752, forward strand.
GTGGAAAGCATTGCATCGTCGAGCCCCTCGAGCACGCGTGCGAGCTGTCAGGGTGACAGCGATGGCTGTCACTTTTGATGGTGTTTTTGGTGAACGAGGGGTGCTTCGGTGTTGTTTTTCTTGTCGACATTAGTTTTGGAAGGTTTTGATTGCTTTTAGTTTCGATTTTCGTTTGTGTCTGTTGTTATTTATTTGTAGTGTAAAACTTATTTATTAACCTTCGACCGGTTCATCAGAGTATTGCATTAGTTGATAGTATTAGTTTAATTTTTCGTTTTACTTTCGGTTTAAATCAAATACTTGCGCACTGTGTTCATATATCGAATGCCATGAAAGAAAGGAAAAATAAAAACATGTTTAAGTCGTTGATGAATACTATTTAAGTGCAGCATAGATTAACTATAATGAACGATTAACTAAACAATAGCAGAAAAACACACACACATAGTAATGGAGAAAAAAACGATAAAAGCGTCATGCCGTACAGCTACCGTACATTTTGAGCTTAGGCGTCTGTAGTTTTATATAAATTTAGTCAATTTTTTCAAAAGAGAAAAACAAACGAAGTGAGCTACTAGCGAACATGATGAATCATTTCAGTTGTATTTAGTTGTTTGGATTATAATTAAGATAGTATATCAGTGACAAAAGCGCCTTTTCCGCGAAGGCTTTGCGAAATATACAAACATAAAAAAGATTGTCAATAAATTGTCAGATTTCTTTTCCTGTTATTTCAATAATTACACGACGAGTTGAGTTTGCCGAAAGATTTGTTACAGCCAGCTGGAAAGTATACATAAAAAATAGCAAAATCATCTCGAGTACAGTAAAACTGATTGTTAGATTTAAACTACCGCAGATATGAACTAAGATGCAGAATTACCAGAGTAAACAAGAAGAAGAAAAAACAGCAAAAACTCCAAGTTATCGAAATAGAGCAAAACAAAACCAGTTACGGCGAAGGGAATCAACTAAATAGCGCCAATCACGTTCTAGTTTTACTTACCAAGCCGCCAGGTAGCGTCGCTTTCAGGCAAACTACACTACATAAGGCATTTAAAGGGGTTCTTAACGCAAAAAAAAAGAATAGTTTCATTCACTTACAACAGCAGAACAAGCAAAAACTATAAAATAACACCCACCACATACACACGATTACGGCTAAACGTAAAAAAAATAATGGAAAATATAAACAAAAAAAAAGTTATAAAAAATAAACAAAACACAATGTAAAGCTATTATATCTTTTTAATGAATAATTATTGAAATAAAAACTGAGAAATCTGTAGAGACGAACTGTTAGTTTGATTGACATACTTTTGATACAGTCTTACAGTCATCCTTCGTTTGGTACGCACAAACCACACTTTTTTCCTGTCGCAGCTGCGTGTTTCGTCCACATTTCATCTTCTCTGTCATCTCTGCTCACCCACTCAAGTGACGCTCCCCTCGGTCAAAAAGAAGCGCGCGCTGTCAGATTGACAGCACTCGCTGCTGACCGAGGGGCGCCACAATGTTGTTTTGTTTTCGTTCTCGACCATCATCACAAGGTATTGCATTTTCGATCCTGAAAAAAAAAGCTATTTTCGTTTCGCCACCTTTTGGTTTTGCTCTCGCCCCACAACACAACAACTCTTTCTCAACTGCCAAGCGAAGCGCGTGACGTTTCGCTTGCAATGGACCACTATCAAACTGACACTTCCTCTGCTGCAAATGCGAGAGGGGGGAAAAGGAAGTTGACATTGAACAATATTTTTACTATGAAAAATAACAGATGAAAATGGCAAAACCAAAACAAACGTGATTTGTTTCTTCAGAAATGTTTACATTTAGCAAAAAAAAAAAAAATAACTCAAAAGGTAAGAACAATCGAAACAAAACTAACCCCTTTATCTGCGCCTGAGAACAATACAGAAAAATTTATACGAAACTCAATTTTTAAAAGTGTGTGTGTGTCAGATTGGCCCGGCTAGGCAAAGTGCGCCCCCTCCTCCACGGAGCCGGCGTGATGCAAACAAGGCACAAAGCACTTATCTGTCAAGCAAATGAGATGCCTTCACTGTGATCTGTTCAAAACATATACACGTAAACAAACGACGATGCTCGCAGGCACGCCTTGTTTAGCATCGGGCGAGGCGGGCAAATCTGTCAAGTGTGAGAATTCTTCTGTCAACTGTTGACCCAAAGCAAAACAAACCAAATAAAAAAATGCAAAACGCAAAACTGTCGCAAAAGTGACACGCATTGGTGTAAAATAATTAGGACACGCCACAATTGTAAATATGTTTTTGTTTTGTTCGTAAATGGAAACATGGGTTTTCAACCAATGAAATGACAACTTCTGTCAAAAATTACATTTTGTTTTTTTTTTCGATCACTTGATAAATATTTTTTATCCAGCAGTGTCGTTCCCCTAGGAATGTTTGACAGTTTGTCTAAGCGCAGCTTGACAACAATCTCTGTCAAATCAGCGAGGTTCGACAGTATTATTTTAGATTACTTATGATTTGAGTTTATTTTGAATAAGTTGCTGTTTTCATACTTTATAAAGTTTTATAACATTGATATTTTGAACAGTTTAAAAAACAGAAAGAGTTCTTTTCCTTAGCCATGAATGAAAAACTCCATATCTTTGGGAGAAATTTAAAGCAAACTTGGAGCAAACCCCTTTCTTGATGATGAAATAAATTGAATATTTTCAGCGAATGCAGTCGGCACATAACTAGAAATGAAAAAAAACTAAGCTTAAGAACAGAAATATTAGTAAATAATCATTGAACCATAAATGTTGAATCAATAATAAAGACGCTGTAGTACTCATAATGAAAATAATTAAATAATAATTAAAAGCAAAATAAGCGCAAATGAAAGAACGAAATCAAGCAAAGAATAAATAAGAATTAAAACTCGTTTAGACTTTTCTTTTCTAATATCTAAGTTATTTGCTACGACTAATAGATTCAACTATTATATAAAAAAATACAATTACTCTAGTTGTAAGGTTTAATCACTTAAGGTAGACAAGCAAAAAAAAAAGAGCATATAAAACTTGTTAAACATAGTTAGTATGTACGTACTACTTAAGTGTTACACGTGCTCCAAATAGTCTAGCAATCTAGGAACAATTTATCAAAATACACTGCAAATGATCCAAACTGTAACTCCTAGGTGAACCTTCCTTTGATTATTAAAAAAAAACAGTGAGTAAAAAAACTTCTATCGAAATCTATCCTACACAATACGTTGGTGCTAAAAAAACATAGCAGTTTTTAAAAGCATGACCATCACTAATCCCGCCGCTCTAGTTCAAGCCTTGAGGAATTTTCAAGTTATTTGCAAACTCTCCAAAAGCTAATCCTGCTTCAATAACTTCTCCCTTCTACAGCAGAAATTCCATCAGTAAAGGTCAAAACAAGCTTTTCAAGTTTCTTTGGCAGCCAAATAGGATGAAACTAATGAACAATTTAAAAAACGACATGCCGAATAAAAAGCAAACTTAACGAGCGCAACTGTGGTGAAATGAAAATAAGATGAAAATCGTTTAGAATTATTTTACAAGTGGAAGAGGAAAACCTGAACAAAAATTGTAATTTGAACGCATTTCGATGATGGAAACAATGATTATTGCATCTACTGAAAGTTAAGAGCAAACCTACGTATAGCAGAGTTTTATTGACATAATTGATAAAAGTAAAGAAAGTAAAAATAATAAAACGATTGATAATCGTCTGTTTTAGTTGAACGATGCATGCAAAGCTAATTTTAAGGTAAGATACACACAACTAATTAAAGAAACACTGAACAAAATGAAGCGAACTAATAAAATTCAAAAAGAGAATAAAAATTGCTATATTTAAACTGAAGAGAAGAAAGCAACCACGAAAGTTAGCAAAAGAAAGGAAGAAGAGAAAAGATGGCGGAGAGAATGAAACAGTGAAAAGAACCGGAGTGAAGAAGAACAATGCTGAAAGCATGGTAAAGTGTTGGAACACAAAACTAATAGTTTGACCCGATTAATTATGCTTAAATGTAAACATTTTTAAGAAAGAAATCAATAAAACATCCATAGTGGTTCTAAAATGAGATTGAGTTTGGATTTCCTCAAATTTCAGTTTTTATCAACATAAAAAAACACATTTTTTATATTTAGTCACTCACATTTTATTTAAAACTTTTCTTTCATCACGCTTACTGACTATCACCCTTAAATCTAAATCACTTGCCAGACGCCATTTTGTGGCCTCCATTTTGTCAGCGGGCTCGTCCCCGCCATTACGGAAAGACTCAACCACTGTAATTTCTATTAAATTTGTCGCCAGATGCAGAGCACGACGCTCAGTGCGGTCTGCCCGGGCAACAAATCTGGTCGGAGTGGAGCAGCCGGAAGTGGCCACCACCTGGCAGCTGCATGGTTGATCCGGACTGGTTTAGTGACTGAAAGAAAGAATGGGAGAAAAGAAATATTAGAACTAGATGAAATATACACAAGTTTCAATTATTTTAAAAATTATTTTAGTATTTTAATTTTATTTTTTTCCCTTAACCTTCATTAAAAGCTCAAATTTAAGTTCAAATAGAGCAAGAAACATGTTTTACTGATGACAATGTTGGCCTTTAAAAGTTGTCATGCTTTTTGAATTTTCGTACTTCAAAACATTTCTACAAATTAGAAGTTCTACGTTATATCTTTTGTATAATTGGCTTAAAAAACTTCTAGAAAATTCTTATTGATTCCAACTTAACAAATCAGCATCAACTTTCTTATTAGTAGAAGACAGTTACACAATAGCCAAAAACAAAAGAGTTTTAAACTCGTTCGTCAAACGATCTAACAACGAAAAAAAAGTATTCTTCTTGAAAACAATTGCTTAGCTAAAAAGAATCTTACTCTTTGTCACGATCAAACTGACTTCAATAGAAATTTCCTACACAATCACATCACTACAAAAAGGTTCAACTTTTCTTCATCTTCTCACACTTTTTAACGCACTGAAACATTTGAAACTTACCAGAAAGGTGAACAAACGTGGATTCTGGTGACACAAAGACGGCTTCACAACGTGCACACTTGACGTCGAGTTCGATGGTCTCCGGGGTCCTGACGGGAATGAGAAAGAATCACCCTTGGAAAGTGCCTTTTTATACTTTCGGGGTATGAGTTCGTGCCTACCAGAGGGGGAACTCACAGCGTAATGACAACCGGTTCAAAAAGGATGGGATAAGAGGATGTGTTCGAAAATCTTTCAAACTAGTATAACTGCGATAAACCGGGTGACATTGATAAGGGTTTCATTTAGTTTTTAAATATGATATTATATTAAACTGTAGTACGTCTTATGTCTTATGAGTGGTTTAGTGATTTTTCACGGTATAAAATTTCTATTATCACGAGCATAACAAGTCCAAAACACAACATTTCACGGAAAGTTCGATGAACGTGAAAAATATTAAATATCCTTGAAAATCATATGTTAAAGTTACAGATATTACTTTTCATACTTTATTTTCTATTTTTCTTCACTTTTATATTCAGCTTTATATTTGTTTAATCATTTTATATAAAATCCTTTTTTTTCTTTTTAGTCACGTAAGACTGTACTGGACATGACATTATCTACCTAGAGTGTCCAATTTCCTGGGGTTACAAATTTCCCGGAAAATTTTAAAATTGATCTTATCCTGAAATTTTGCAACAAAATTGTACAGAACAGCAACTTTAATGTTCAAAATGAGTGTGGGGGTCATTTAATGGCTTGACTGCTTTGAAAACTCATACAGCTTTATAAAAATATTATAAAAATTTAATTTTAAATGCTGTCTTTCAACTCCTACTAAATCAAAAAAAAATCAATTGATTTTATTGGTTAGAAGTATTATTTTTTAAATCAAATTTTTCATAAGTGAGTTAAATCCATGCTTCTCAACCATAAAAATGCTTTTAAATTTGTCTCTGTTACCATTTCAATGTTTAAAAATAACGTTGACTCATTAAGCAAAAAAATAAAATCAAGCAGAAATTGTGTTTTTAATGGCAAATAACTTGTTCTAGACCTTAATTCTGTCAACAAAACTCATTTTAACGATTTTTACGCAAAATTTTGACTTTTTAACAATTTTACCTAAAATTGATATGAATATTGTTAAAAAGCTTATAAGGCTGGTAAAACTTTTATTTAAAGTATTTTCTCCCCCCCTTCAAAGTTGGCCGGAAAATCAGGGGGCAAATTTTTTGTTCGAAGAACTTCAAAATTTCAACGGAAATCTAAGTGGAATCAATTTAAAATGCATTCCCCTGCGATTAGAATCATTTTTAGCTGGTTTGGGTTGATTTAAACATATTTTGAATATGTGAAAATTTTCGATGTTTATTACGGCAAAAAGATTTTTTTCGCTAATTTTTTTGTTTTCTTAAAACCTTACAATTTTTTGAAAACAAATGATTACAAAACAACTGAACTAGTGTAAAATGCATTTTAAAAACTTATCAGCAACCTTAGTGATTGTGTAAAATTTGAACAGTTTAAATCTGATTTGAACAAATTTGGCTATCAAAGTCATCCCAAAATGCTAAATACAATTTTTAACGCCACTATTTATTAAATACTATTGAAAAACATTTTTTCCAACAATAGTGCATGGACCTGAGCCTTGTGTGGCCTACCTCAGTACATGTTTTACAACATAATTATCTTGAGTTGGAAAAAATATATAAACAGAATGAAATCTTATCATTGTCACTCCGTTTAAAAATAAATATTATCTGAAATAAACCTGATTTTTTCTCATTAGTTCAATATGAACAGTAGATTAAAAGGAATAAAATTATGTTAGGTTCTTTCTTTATTTTTTTTGCACATTTTCAAAAGATTGAGAAGTAAGGAAAATGTACTTCCGCTTGAATTTCGGGAATTTCCGGGAAAATTAAAAATTTTCCGGGAAACGGGAAATATTATTTTTCGGGAAATCGCGGGAATTCCCGATATCCCCGGGGAATCCAACGCTCTATATCTACCGAATAGAAATTAAGCAAAAATTAAAAGTGAGTTAAGTGAAGTTTTGGATTTCCAATTTCAAAACAAAATCATTAAATTTTGTTAAAATGTTTGGGACTCAGAAAAAAACCTTAAACGTTGAAAAAAGGCCTGATTTTTCAGGTCAAAAATAATTTTATCAAACAAGATTAATTGAATCTTGAATTAGCCAACTTTAAATACCGTCAGTGGGGGTGACATGGGTCTGGGAGGTAAGGTTGGGTCAAAGTGATTTTTTTACGAATTTTACCAATTCTCAGGTTCTTCTCAATGAAACTGGATTCTGTTAAAAGGGTTGTGTAGGGGACATCTTAAGATGACTTCGCTGAAAAAATCTCGTTGCTAGAACAAATCCTGTTATTTTGGCAGCTGTATAAAGTTGAGGTACGTTTTTTGTCAAAAATTACTTCTCAAAAAATCATTTTTCTAATATTTTTGTTGGAATTGCTCGAAAACTACCCAAATGTTTGAAAATCTCCACTTCAAACATTGTAGCATGTCAATACGATTCCCTCGAACAAGAAACACTGTTGGATGACTTGTTTTTACCATATCGTTGTATTTGAGCATCATTTTAGTTTCATTTGACCCAATGTCACCCCCTCTTAGAGGTGAGATTGGGTCAATTTTAAATCTATTGGCATTTAAGGTAGTGTTAATTAAAATCCACCATATTTTGGAAAAAATGTTAGTAAACTATCTAAGAACAAATTACGTTGAAAGATTTTCGATGTTATTTAAATTTTGTTATTAAGAAATTACGAGAGGTGTACCAGGGAGCGGCCGTGGCTGACTGGTTACGGTGTTCGCTTTATAAGCGAATGGTTCTGGGTTCGATGCCCATCTGCTCCCAACGAGAAAGTTAAGAACACATTAATTTGAAATGATGAATGTGAACGAAAAATCAAAGTCGCTCGAGGCGGGGTTCGATCCTCCGTCCTTTGGATTGGTAAGCAAAAATGCTAACCACTAGGCCATGACGACTTGGTGAGCTTGGACTGGAATTAGGAATACTGTTACAGAGAGCGAGTTGTGGCGCTATAACCACGGCAAATAGTGTCCAGGGCATTCGTGGAAATACAATGTCCCATCCCAGAGGGTCCCGGAGTACCAAACCTTCTTAGCATGGTGCTCCCAACGAATACAACCAAATCTCGGAGCGTATGGTGGTGTGTCCCCACGCTTCTTCCTCCCCTGTCGATTCAGAATTGTGTTGTTGTTCGAACACTCAGTGCTCAAACTCAACCCAATTACGAGTCATCTCTGCAATACGGCTTTACGCAGTAGGCCTGGCCGCTTTAACGCTTGTGATGTTTCAATGCATTCTAATGCAATGGCGCACAACAAATGTTAATAAATGACAAGAAGAGTGCTAGGCGTCATCTAACCTAAGGCACTCTCCAGGATCCCTTCGAAAGATTGGCTGCGCTAGGGTCTGATTAGATTAGATTAGATTAGATTAAGAAATTACGAGAGGTGTATCATTTTTTGACCCATAGTCACCCCCACTGACGGTACACTATTTTCTCTTGTAATTATGCGATAACTTGTTGATTCCGAATTTTTTTTATTTATTTATTTTACTTCGTTTAGGTATTTACAGCGTTAATTTCTTGATAAATGTTGTAAATATTTTCAATTACTTAAATAGTCAATTGAAAACTATGATAGTTTACATAAAATTGTATTGAAAATTCTCTTAAAAAAAACGCTATAGAAGGATACCATTTAATTTGTAAACAAAATGCATAGTCTGGGACAATAAACAAATTACTGCATACTTATTCTTACATAAAAGTTAACCCCGATCGAAATCAAAATTTGGTTATAAAAATGATTTTTGGCGATTTTTAAGATCGAACTCTGTATAAAAGCGAGGTTGGATTATAGAGAGTTAACACATAAATCAAAATTTCAGGGTAAGTAAATCCTTCACAATATTTCTCTTTATGTATAATTGGTTGTCAAACTTATCAGCAAGTTTAGTTGAGTATTTCAAAAGTCATGTTAAAAAAGAAACGATTTTAACTAAGGTCCGGGAGATTGCCATGTTATAATTTTTTTTAGAATGGTATTTGAAAGACCTTTCCAACGAGCCCAAAAGATTGAAGATCTTATAACCCTATCAAAAGTTATAAGCATTTCAGTGTTAATAATATTAATTTTTTAAGCTGAATCTCAGATATTTTGATCAAAATGATGCCTGATTCCATCATGCGAGCCATCGTTATTTGAAAGGTCATCGATCGCCATCGATAATTGAAAGGGCCTTTCAAATGAGCCTAAACATTGAAGATCTAATAACCCCATTAAACGCTATGAGCACTTAACTTAGCTTGTGCACTTTTTGAAAACTGATCTTAGATATTTCGATAAAATTATGTACGGATCCATCATGTGACTGTTGGATAGGTAATCAAAAGACCCTTTACACAACCTTGAAATGCATAAAAACACATACCTACATCGTTTTAGCTAAACGACTAATTTTTGTTTGAATTAATTACTGGATACTTGGTCCGTCAACCACATTAGTCTTCATTTATCTCTTTTAATTAGATTTGAAACTTGGAGCGAGGGGTTAGACACTAATAATCTATCATAATTTACAAAAACAAAAAGTTATGACAATAGATATGTGTTTCATACCATCGTTGTTTATGAGGACTCGTTATGCTCATGAAGAAAAATGTATAAAAAATCTCTTTTCAGGCAGTTCGTTCCAACCCGATCAACTGGCAACCATTTTTGCTGCACCAACTGCCTGACACTGACAGCTGATACTTTGCTGCTTGTATTAGTGCCATGTTAGCATGACATGCATAGCTAAACGAAATTGCAACTAATTATTCCTTTGTATTCGTTCTGTACCTTCGTCCAAGGGCTTCACTGTACTAGTGAGATCCTCGTCAGAACGTTCGTTCGTTCGGCTCGTCGTATTATTTATCAGCCCGTTCGTCGCAGTTGCTAAACGGTGTTGAAACCTGACTGACTTCACACACTCGTTCGTCTCTGTCCCGTTGGTGCTCTCCGGACGGAAAGATTTCCTTCAGTGCTTCGTTCGTTTTGTGCTTTTTTTGTTGTTTCTTTTTTGCCCATAGTGCTGTGATTCCCGTCAAAGTTCCCGTCATCTGACTCTGAGTCGTGCTCTTCCTTCTTTTTTTTTGCGTTGAGCAATAATTCCGTGTGATAGACCTCCAAATCCAACCATGAAGACGCTCCGAAATTGTATGCTGGTAATGGCCGGACTAGTGGTCCTGTGCAGTGGTAAGTGTCACACAATTGTGTAATCTATGAATCGTCATTGGAGCATTTTTTTGTTCTGCTCTCAATACCTCATCTCCCTTGCGTCTTATCGCCTGAAAAGCAGGAAATTTGAAACCCACAGCGATCTGTTCAGCCGAGAAATTCTTCCCTAATCGAAGCAATCCGAGCTCGCTCGGTAGTTCTGAGCTTTGCTATTGCGATGTATATCGAGCAGCGCAGCATGTCATGATGCATTTCTGTATTGTAATATGGCTTCCACCCCGGCCGTGAAGGGAAGGCCGCGATATCTCAGCAGAACAAAGAAGGCTGTGCGAGACTCTCGATAGCAGCGATGTCGTTTACGTCAGAAAGTGCGTTTTGCTTTTTTTTTCCTATGGAGTGTACATTGGTCATCACACTTGGGAGGATGAACCTGCCCAAAGTGATATGCAAACAGCTGTTTTGACAGGAAAAAAACGGGTCGAAACGCGAAAAATATGCGGATTTCTGCCCTGACTGGTCATGAAAACATCGCAAAAGATCTTCCACAAAACTTAACGGCAAATGTGAAGTTTAAGGGAAGAGTGGTTATTCTGGGTAATTACCTAACAAAGACGAACTTTTTTCTACTCTTCAATTTTGCTTGCTTGCTCTTTGCTTCAAAGTGTAGCCATTTTCCAGGCAGGCAAAGGCAGAACGAAAACTATGAATCATTCAATTTGCCTCTGCACGGTTGCCAGCGAGGTGGCTATTTTATGGCCTGTTGCTAATTTGTTTGTTGGATTGGAAAGATTTCAACAATCTCTTCAAATACATTTGCTATTTGGAATTACTGAAACCACATTTCTTTAACAGATCTAAGTTCTTAAATATCGTTGTCAAACATATTGCTGATACAGCAAAGTAATGAGAAAATACTGTGATTGTACAGCATTTCAAGCAATAAAGCGAGCTGTTTGAGTTTGTAATCTCTGTTGTTCCTGGTCAGAAACGAAAAAAAGCTGCTCGCTTAGGAAGTCATCCGTATCTCTAGCCTAGATTGTATTTTATTAGCCTAATTTGTTCTTTTTCTCGACACAAAAGTTCAGGGATTCTTTGAACCGAGGCCGATTTCATAAGAATCTGTTTATTTTTTTTTACAATAATGTCATCATCCTTTTAGAAATTAAGTCATATTCTAACATATAATTTAATTGATCATGTGATTGGCAGATTTTTCTCATTTTTTATAAATTTATTCGGATTTTTTCGATATTTATGGTGGCAGTGCGTGGCCGAATGGTTACGCTGTCCGCTTTGTAAACGGATGATTCTGGGTTCGATTCCCATCTGCTCCAACCTTCCATCGGATGAGGAAGTAAAATGTCGGTCCCGGCCTTGGTTGTTAGGCCGTTAAGTCATTCCAGGTGTAGGAGTCGTCTCCATGCCATAAGTACAAACAACACACCAAACCAAGCCTACTCCGGTGGAATCGCTGGCGGCGGTTGGACTCGCAATCCAAAGGTCGTCAGTTCAAACACTAGGGTGGAAGGTTCCTTGGAGTAGAAAGAGGTTTGGGTGCTCTCCCCATTCAAGCCTTCGGACTCCTAGGTTCGAGCAGAAACTTGCAATAGAGACCACAAAAGACCCGGGGGTCGTTAATGTGGATGGTTTGATTTTTTTTTTTGGATTTGATCCAACTTGAAATAAGCCGATATTTACAACTAGAGTGAATCATGCAAAACATTTCAGTATGTAAACAAAGAATGTGTGGAGCAAAATTTGAGGGCGCATAAAAATTTTGACAGCTAGAACTATTTTGCGAATTCCAACACAACAGGTAAAAAAACCCGCAGCGTTAGAAAGAAGATGAGTTATTGATTTACACATCGAGTCTAATCTAATCTAATCTAATCGAACACAAGCGCAGCCAGTCCAAAGAAAGCATCCAGGAAGAACTTATGGTTAGATTACGCCTCAAGTTCCTTCTTGTCAGTATTAATGATTGCAGTACTTTCGAGAACCCCCGAAGTGTATTAACACTCATTAAAGCGGCCCGGCCTACTGCGTTGCATTAACCGCATGAGACAGATTCTACGAACGGAACCCACATTTCGTAGAATCATCAGGGGAAGAAGAAGAAGCCGGGGACATACCGTACCAACCGGTTCGAGCTATTTAAAGATTATATTGGTGTGTGGTGTGTAGGGGCATCGTTGGGGAAGGGATTGTTGTATTATATAGTAAATAACCTTGTGACATTATTTTACCACTACGGATTAATTCACTCAAGGGGTGTCAACCCCTCGGTGGCCGAATGGCTAGAGCATCCGACTTCCAATCCAAAGGTGTGAGTTCGAATCCCACCTGATTCCATGCGTTTTTTGTTCATATTCAAAGTTCAATTATAGTCGAAAATTTTCAAGGAGACCGGTCGGGAATCGAACCCTGAACCTTCCGCTTATGAGGCGGGAGCCGTAGCCATTAAACCACGAGCTGGTCTATGGTTTAACACATCGAGTCTTATGAAAAAGTTACCTGTTGTTTCGAAATTTGCGAAACAGTTCCATGCTTATCCGCCTTATTCTCGTGTTGCTCCAGATGTATCAAGCTCACGTTAGTGGATGTTTACATTAGAAGTGAGAAGTAAACACTCTTTGTCTACAAACTGGAAATGGTCCATTTATACTGTTTTACTTAAAATTATTGAGTAAATTTTTTGGTACAGAAATATGCTTGCTTACTTTCAATTAATCCACTAATCTAAAAATTGCAAGAAAATCCATTTTCAGAAAATCATGAGTTTTATGATTTTTTGTGACTTCGCCAATGTTTTGAACAAAATGTATAGTTTGAGGTCAACTTCAGCAGTAATTTTTACTTATATCCCCTATTTTTAAGACAATAAGTTTGCAGTAATTTTGATTTGTACAAACTTTTATTTAACGTTATTTGTTCCATTTCAAAAGCTAAGGTAAGAATTTTCTCACGATTTATACCCATCATGTCCGTTTTTTCAGAAAAGTTGTATTTCAATAGTGCTTTAAAAAAAGTTTCGCTAAAAATTGTTATTTTACAAACCGGGGTGACTTTGACAGTCACTGTGTTTCTAACAAATTTTAGCCTGAAAGTGAGTTAGTTGAATTTATTACGTCAAATTGATCATTAGTAAGGTTTCTTTGAATGTTTTAATAGAAAAAATACAAGTAAATGTTTTTTCAACTAAGTTTATTTACTTAACTTAACTTCAAAAAAATTTCAATTTGAATTTCGGTCGAAATTAAATTAAAATTATTTTTATGTAATTTTTTTTTTTTTACACAAAAAACATTTTTTTTGCATAGATCATAGATTTTCCACATTGACTTAAAAAATTGTTCTACTGAAAATGCATATAAATCTGGAGATATTTTTGATTTCTGTTCACAAAACACTTGAAACTTATAACAAGATGAAATGCCAAAACAACCGAACTGCTCGGTAAAGTTTTGTATCGAATTTCCGATAGATCAGTAAACTGTGTACAATTTTAATATATCAAATAAGCGAATGATTGGTAAAAATTAACTGATTGGTAGAATGAAACAGTACAATTTGAGGTTATGAATGTACGGTTTTTATTGAGTTTTAGTTTTCATCAAAGCGCCGCAAATGAAGATAGAAAACTGCCTGATAAACTGAGCCACCGGTGCAACGAAAATTTCAATTGATTGCGAGTAGATGTGGAAAATCGACGGCTGTAAGATAAATCTTGTAAATTTTCATTTGAAAATCTTACCAAAAACGTTTTACAATTCCTGCATCGTCCTCCACTAGCTGATCGTTAATGCCGCTGATAGTGTCCATGATTGATTCAATTGCGAGATTCCGCTTGATTTCGTGCCACTTTCAACAAAATTTACCTGATGCCTCCAACGCACTTCAAAAACAACAAACAAAACGCTGTTCTGCTCGTTGGTCCGGTCCTCGCTCGAATATTGCTCGTCGGTTTGGACTCCGCACTACAACAACGCCGTTTATCAGCTAGAGAGAATTCAACGCAGGTTTGTCCGATACGCCCTGAGACTGCTGCCCTGGAGAAATCCCCAGCAGCTGCCGCCATACGAAGACCGCTGCCAGCTCATGCATCTCGACACTCTCCAGCTGCGTCGTGACCTGGCCCGTGCGTTGACAGTTTCGGACGTTCTGACCGACAGGATCGATTGCCCCTCTCTTCGAGATAAGATCACCCTGACTGCACCTGCCCGCCAGCTACGCCACACGCCAATCATGCAGATCCCTTTCCGCCGTACCAATTACAGCGCCAACGGAGCCATCGTCGGACTGAAGCGAGCCTTCAATAAAGTGTCCTCTGTTTTTGACGTCAGTTTGTCCCGCGATGTGTTAAAGTCCAAGTTTTTATCAGTGTTAAGACGAGTTTTTAAGTTCATTTGGGCAATAAGTGCCTGTTGAGAAATAAACAAACAAACAAACAAGATGTGCACCAAATATTCAACAGAATTTTGGTAAACCACGCGCTAACTTCTGTCATTTTCTACCGAAATTTGGTTCTTAGTGTAAAGTTGCTCAAAAAATAATACAATCCGTTTTTTAATTCGAACTCATTTTAATTATCAATGTTTTCAAAACTTTAATAAACTAACTTTTGAAACCTTTCAATTTTTTTTGATAACAGCTTATCAATGTCAAAAAGAAAATCCGTAACTTGAGAACGGATTTTCTGATCAATTTGGTGTGTTAGGCAAAGTTGTAGATATTTCTTAGGATTTCACACAAAATAAATCAATAGCGCAACCATTTAAAAACTCATTTTGGATATTTAAGTGACGAAAATTGCATCTTTTGAGCATTGGCACAAGTTGATCAAAATTAATTTGTCAGTGTTGCCATTTTTTCGTTTTTTTTCATATTTCAGGCTCTGTTTTCAATATTTCGATCCAAATAGTATCAAAAAATGTTATATACAGTTATGCCTCAAGGATGCTTTTTCGGCAATGGATTTTTCTGCAAGTTAATAGAATTCAAAAAAATCTACAGTTATTTTTGAAGACTCTCCGGATAATCGATAACCGAGTCTGGGCTGTAATACATTAGGATGTAACAAAAATGACTTTTTGGCGGGCAAACTACTGAATCCCCATCATTCTCTTGGTAGCATCATGATCTATTGCTAGAGTAGAACGAGTAAACATTTTGAATTGTTTTATTAATCCGGGATTGTGGTTAGATTGTGGTCAATAAATATCTTTTGTTTGAATGAATGAAAAAAAAAAAATGCATTCAGCAAAATTGCTTTGGGACGAATCGTAATTTGATTTCCAATTGACAATGTTTAAATAAATTTCAAGTCTCAGTTATGATTCTAAATTCAATCAAATCTGACAACACTGCCACTATAGCTCGCCTCGCCGCAACATTGGAGAATGCGAAGGATCACACTCGCGCTCGCTCGAACGCCATAAATGAATGCGCCTCATGATTGCCTCACGGACCGAGTATCGAGCTGATTTTGCGTGATGGTCACATGAACTGAGGGGCTAAGCTAAGCAAGCTCCTCAACAACACCGATTGCTACACTTTAGCCACTAGCTGGTACTTATATCCAAACACGAAGAACTGCCTTCAACCCTGGCCAACATTGTATGAAAGCGTTGTTGCGGCCTGTTATCAGCGAGCTTGATTTGCGTTGCTTGTTTTCTCGGGATTAATATCACTGTAATTTCTTGTTGACATGCAACAACTGCGTCGAAGTTTTTTTTTATTTTGCTTGGAGAAAGGCTCGATTTTGCGGCGTTATTTTAAATTATTATCGATTTTCTGTTGAACAGATTGACACCTTGCTGCTGCTGTTTCACCAGCGGAATTAGCTGTGACTCAGCGATTGCATAAGCCGCCTGTTTTGGCAGGCAAATTTCGGTTCTACTTCCTGCTTTTCGCATGGTGTTTCTCTGCCCAAGGTCGGCCGGCCGTATAATTGCGATCAAATCCAATTCCACGTGATGCACGTTGCATGTCGTTGATGTCGACGGTGTACAATGTTTGGCTCATCCTTGAATCCTTCCGGAATTTTTCGGTTGGTTGGCAGAACCAGCCGACGTTCTGGGCAGGTAGGAAGTGTTGTTTCCAGGTCTTGTGTGAGCCTACAAAGAAATCGTTCGATCTGGAAAATTCCACTTTCATCAGCAAGTCTCGTCCAGTTATCGCTAAACGGTTTCAATTTGTTTGCTTTGTGCTTTGTATTGAGATGGAATGTCAACTCCGGCGAAACAAAAATAAATCTTCGAAGAAAGGCGATAAGACTCTCGCGCTCGCGTTTCAAATCCAAACATCACTTCAAACTGCTGACTCAAACTCCTTTCTTCACGTTCTCTCTCCCTATTACAGCTCAAAAGGATGGTCCCGTCATCATACCAACTACCGAGGAACCTCCAGCAACAACAACAGCTGCGCCAACAACAACGACGGCTGCTAGCACTACAACTGCTAGCACTACAGCAGAGCCTCCACACACAACTACTCCAACGCCGGCACCAACGACTACTGCAGCACCTACAACAACTAGCACTGCTGTGCCCCCGACGACTACTCCGGTGCCGGAACCGGACATAGGCAGCTGGACGTACACGAACGCCACCACCAACCAGACCTGCGTGCTGGCCCAGATGGCGCTGCAGCTCAACGTCACCTACCTGGACAACGGTGAGTTTCATACTTAATCCTCGAAAGCTTGCTTTTTGTCAGCACTGGAGGTTGAATATTCATGCTACTTTTCAGTGTGGATTTGGTGATTGATAATTAGGTAGGTATTCCAAGAAAAGTGTTCGTCACCAAATCTTCGTCAAGGCAACTTGAAATAAGAATAGAATATTAGCCACTTGGTTTTTCGCATTGGCAGCCAAAACTGAAGAATACTTTTGTGAAATTCAAATTTTAGAAAATGCATTGGAAAATTCTTTACCAATCGGAACAAAAACCTTGATTTTTGGAAGTGGATAATAGTCGTTTTTTCAATTATAGGCAGTGTGCGGCCGTTTACAGTGTACTGCCGTTTTACACATAATTGTCCCATGTTTACAGGAAACTCCATGCGACATAAGACGTGTATGCAATATAAGCATTCCATATTATTTTAAAAGTCCATTTTTCATGGACTAGGCATTAGGATGTAACAAAAATGACTTTTTGGCGGGCATTCAAGGGTTTGTTCCGGTGGACATACTGAGCCCAAATCCAAAATATGAGCTTGATTAGGCGTAACAGGAGCTGGTGCCCCGCCCTTCAATTTTAAATGGGATTTAACCCGTAAAAAAAGATTTTTTAAAAAATGACACTTTTTGAGGCATTTTGGCCACTGAAGCGTTTATTTTCAACATCATTGGCGTGTAGGCCAGCTCCTTGCGCATCTTTTGGTATATATAACATTGAAATTTGGAGCATCCTGAAGCTTGGTACAGGCCTTCAAAAGTTTGGCATTTTTTCGAAAAATCGGCCAGATCCTTTTTTTTACGGGTTAAATCCCATTTAAAATTGAAGGGCGGAGCGCCAGCTCCTGTTACGTCCAATCAAGCTCATATTTTGGATTTGGGCTCAGTATGTCCACCGGAACAAACCCTTGAATGCCCGCCAAAAAGTCATTTTTGTTACACTCTACTAGGCATCACACTTATTTTGCACTTAGAAAACATTTAAATCACGGATCTGAGTGACTACTATCTAATCCAGACAAACCAGAAAGTTATGAAATTGGAGGAATAATTGTTCAAAAATCACCTCAACTAATAAACAACAATCTCCTGAAAAAGAAAAAAAATCCGCACTCCATAAACAAAAATGAAACCGTTACTTACACTTTTAAAAATTTCCCACCCACTTCAAAATATTTTTCCATAAAGCATAATTATGTTTTTTTTATATTTGTAATTCGAATTGTAATATATTACAAATAATATTTCTTGCTTTTAAGATTTTGTTAATTAAAATCAATTACAATAGATTTCTTAAAAGCTTGTCTATACTCTAATATTTTGACGGAAAACGTCCAACAAATACTTTAAAAAAATCTTTAGCTGATATGGGTATTTTTCATATGGGAAATATACCCATTTTCGGCACACTAAGCTATCCGATCAATTCTCATCACTTTTGCAGTTTTCCACTATTTTTACTACCTACTTTCAAATAGTCAAAAACACTTTATGTAAGCTGTAATTTAAGTGAAAGTCTCTATTCAAAGGCTTTTAAAATATTCTAAAATCTATATCTCGCGGATTTACTGATGGATTAGGTATCATTGGCAAAGTTATAAGTATTGTTAAGTACATTTTTGAAAAAAATCTCAAAAAATTACCCCTTTGCCTTCCTCACTGAGGTAAGGCTATAATCCTGGCAACCCTGTCTCGAGATATGTCCACTTAAGAGTTATTTATGTACTATTTGGAAGCCGGATCTCACTTAAATGTATGTAAACTATGTCCGGATCCATCATCCGACCCATCGTTGGTTAGGCAATTGAAAGGCCTTTCCAAAGAGTCCAAAACATTGAAGATCTGGCAACCCTGTCTCGAGATATGGCCACTTAAGAGTTATTTATGTACTTTTTGGAAGCCGGATCTTACTTAAATGTATGTAAACTATGTCCGGATCCACCATCCGACCCATCGTTTGTTACATTTTTATTCCGGATCTAAAAAATAGATTTGTGTCCAACCCCATCATATCATCCATTGTTGGTAATGAGTGAGGAAGGCTCCAACCAAATAGGTGGATTAAGTTAGTTTTTCAATTGAACTTTTCACACAAAATATTGAATTGCGCAAAATAACAATTTTTGAAAATTCTAATTTTGTGATTATGTTTTTCATGACAAAAAAGGCAATCTTTTGAGCTATGGCACAAGTTGGTTAAAATTCATTTGTCATTTTTTTAATTTAATTGTTAGAAATCGTTGAAAATAGTCAAAAACATTTTTTCATTTCAGTTTTATGGCATATCTACAGTCACTTTACTTAGAAAATTGCACTTAGTTTAGGAATTTGAATCAATGGAAATCAATCTGATCTTCTACAATGGAGAAGAAATCAAATTAGAAACTTAACGTATGGTTTGGAGAATTTCAAACAAACAACTGCATAGCAACGTATATCAGCACTGCATTTTTTTTAACCTTCGGGAAGTCGCGTGTTTTCGCCTTTCTTACAAGTGCCCTTACAAACTGTGTACAAAGTACACTTACGCGACCTCCGGTGGGTTAAAGTTGATTGTAGATGACGGCCGTAAGTTGCGTACTTTCCTTAGTAACCTTTCTATTTTACTTTACTTAACCTTAACATCTTATATGGTCGATGATAAATGTTTTTGGTTTGAATAAGTGAGCGTTTTTTAAAGATTTTCACATTAAAAAAGAAATTTAAAAAATCTAGACACAGCGCCGGTTTCAAATGAAAGATGGTTTGTTGGACTTTTAAGGAAAAACAGTTTGAGGTTCGAAAAATTAGGCTTACATTTGAGAAAGTTGTACGAAACCTTTTATTCAGCTTTGACGGTGTCTGGATCAAACAGATTAGGTCTGAAAATATTTACATCAAATTCCTCGGAAGGTTTTACGTAGGCTAAGTAAAAAAACGACTTGTACAGATCCGAGATTTGATTTCTTAAAAATAAAATCGCTACAACGAGAATGACCAAGACCAACGGGAAAAACGTCTTTTTTTATCAAAACTGTGATAACTCGAAAATTAATGGGATGTCTCATATTTTTTAGGTATCAAAAGTCTCGTCTGGTAATACCCAAAAATGTTGAGTTGTATATTTGGTTTGCTTTTGAAAATCTATCAAAGTCACCTTGGGTTTTCAATGTCACCCCAGTTTACGTGACAGAGAAGTCTTAAAGACATGCAAAAAATATGGTTGGATAGTTTAAACCCAACTAAAATTATTAATTCGTATGTTATATTAAGTAGTATTCGAATTTTCAACAAGATTATTAAAAAAATATTAAATTATTTTAAATTATTCATAAGAATCCCGAACTACTCTTATCACAAGACTTAACGCATGGCTCGAAATGTGACCAACTAGGATGACTCACCCTTTTGGCGCGCTGCAGTTGTCCGGTTTTTGATGCTTTCCAGTAGTAAAAGTTATAAAACATGTCTGCCCCTTTCTTGCTCGAGTAACGGGTGCACGATGATGATACACTCTATCAAAACCGCGTATATGCGAACATTGCTCTTAACTGGCTGCGCTCTTATCAGGATTAACGTGACTGTATTTGAGTTGCTACAGTTGACTTTTTTTTTCAACCGCAAACTGTTCCGTTTTTGCTGTTATCTGTATTAATTGGAATTTGATTGGCTTTGTTCGCTTTGCATTGGGATAATAAATTTGAACCATTCAAAATTATTTTGAATTCATCAAAAGTACTTCGATTTCATAATGTTTTACGTAACAACTGACGTCATAGTTGAGGAGTGCCATCGGAACCATTTTTCCGTTGCAAGCTTCGCAAGCTGTCAATGACTAAAAAATAAACATTTATAATCGTATTGATTTTCCTACCGCACATGGTAAATGCACCCTTCACTCCGAGCCCGCAACTTCGCTTATCTTATGTACCCGGTACAATTTTACAAATATTTCATTCTTCTTCCCGTTTTCTCTTCCCACCTCCTCATTCAGCCGACAAGCCGGTCCACGTGCTGTACGACGTCCCCAAGGATGCCCGCGTCGTCAACGGATCCTGCGCCCCGGACTCGCAGTTCCTGCTGCTGACCTGGAACGCCATCTCGCTCGCCCAGAACACGCTGAAGGTGTCCTTTGCGTACAACAAAACCGAACACGAGTTCGCGCTGGCCGGGCTGAGCTTCTTCCTGAACCTGTACGGCGATCAGTTCCCGAATGCTAAGGGTGAGTAACATGCACAATTGAAATCGAAGTTCTTTTTAGTCGTTTTTTGTACTTAAATACTAAAATTGTACAAAAACTTGGTGACAAATTTTTCAAACATAAAATGGAAATAATGTGTGCACCCGCAATAGAAAGCAGAGAGGTTATCTTCTCAAAATTAAAATAGTAGAATAGTGCTCCATTGCAAGCAAATTAACCTCCAACGAGCACATCAACACAAAATTGGGTCCATTTGTTCATTAAAACAGTTCATCTTGGAAAATCGTCTTTTATACCAAATTAAGTCTTCCGAGGAAGACGCGTTTTAGTGTTCGTCAATAAATCTTTTTCAAGGCATTTGAATTGGTAGCACATGTTCTCAGAGAATGTTTTCACCGTTTTGCTAGTAGTTCAAAAATAACATCAACTTAAAACATTTTAAATGTTAAAGTAACCAAATGAGTTATTTTGATATTAATAACTCAAATATATATTATTTTTTTGGTACAATACTAAAATATTATATTTGTTGTAAAATTCAATGAAAACTGAGAGATTTAATGGTTTGAAAATTTGATGTTAACGGCTGACTTGTACAGAGCAATTTACCTAAATGCTCAAGTTTTACGGGTTAGTTCCCATTTAAAATGGCTCATGCTCAAGGTAAACCCGTTTTCAACCCAATGGTTGAAATGTTGGCCTGAGCCGCCATTTTCAGTAATCTTTCGGGAAATCTCAAATAATTTTTGATCTCAATCACTTTAATTTTTTTGTCCTCGGCTTATGCCTAGTTCTTTGGCCTATTTAAAGGATGGTTTTATATATTTCTAGTATTTTTGAATCCTTTACAACATGACCAGTTCTTTGGAAATGAATTGGTTTCTCAAAATAAAGAACTTAATATTTCAATCGTGACCAGTCTTTTCAACTATTTATAAAATGATTTTATTCATTTCTGATAGTTTTTGCATTCTTTTCAACATGACATGTTCTGTAAAAATGGATTAGTTTTTCAACAAAAAATAATTTCTGTGTACTTTTTGCTTTCTTTCGAACATGACCAGTTCTTTGAAGAATTTAAAAGATGATTTTGATAATTTTAAGGAATTTCTGCATTATTTTCAAAACAACCAGTTCTTTAAAAATAATACGTTTAAAAAAATGCTACTTTTTGAATTCTTTTCAAACATGACCAGTTCTCCAAAAGAAAATTGGCTTTGAAAAAAAATCGATGAGTTTTCGCATTCTTTTAAAATTTAGGAGGTCATTTTGAGCAACTTTTGCTCTACGAAAAACTTTACTTCTCTTGTTTTATGTTTTTATTGTTTAATTTTTAGTATTTCTATTTGTATTTATCTTATTTAGTTTATGTTTGCCTCTGGTAGTATTTGGCTTATACTACACACTCAGATTTTTATGCCGAACTTCGGCAGAATTCTGCCGAAATCAGAACAACTTATCGCTCGGCAGAAAAATATGCCGAATCTCGGCAAAATGTGAGTCATTGTACCGATTACTCGGTGAAAAATGACAGTTAATTTGCCGAAGTTCGGCATTTTTCTGCCGAAGAAATCAGTTGGTCTGTTTTCGGCAGAATTCTGCCGAGCTCGAAAACCAAAAATGAGTGTGTACCACTTCCTGTTATTACCTTTTTTCTTTTTATTTTTTTATGTTTTACAGCCATTTTTTTAATTTTATTGTGTTTGTTTTTACTCTAGAATGAAACCATTATCATTAAAACTGTTTAAAAATGTTTAGAGGCATAGTCTGTGATAATTCGAAATTACTGCATACTTCTTTTTACATATAACATTAAAACAAATATTAGTGAATAACAGCCAAATCTGACCCCAGAAAAAATACAAAGTCACTTTAAACAAGTCGCACGTCCAACCTTTAAATTGTCTTATATTTTGAGAGTTCTTCTTTCCAATTCTTTCAAAAGATCGAAAATTTGTTGAAAAAAAAAAAAAAAGATTTTTGGCGAATTTTTTGATTGAAGCCATAGAGGCAGGTGGGGTTGGGTAGTAGAGGGTTATAAAAGAATAGATATATAGTTTTTTGCTTTGCATTCAATAAAACATGAGCAATTCTTGAAAACATTACCATAGATTATTTATCAAAAAATACCATTTTGTTTTGATATTTGAAAATGTCAGTTTCGATATTAATTTCGTTTATAAATTTATGGATATTTTCATTTATTTCTGTGAGGTTTTGTTTTGAATAAAAAAGACGAGATGATGTTATATTTAGCTCAAAAGAAATACTAAATACCCCTAAATTTTTTAAGCAAAAAAATTGGTGAAATGTCCATGTCGATTTGACGAAACGACTTTAGGCGAAACGAACCAGATGCTTTAGATATATAAACGAACTTTTTATCATGACAAATTTTATTCATTTGTCGTTTTTTTTCGATTCCTGAAAAAAACTATTAAAAAATCAAAAAATCTCAGGATTTATGAATTTGAGTTTCCATGAATTTCGTTCCGAAATGTCTGTCGTGACCGTAAAGCCTTTCTTCAATTTTTATTTTAGTATGGTACCATCCAGAAAACACGTTGACACTTTTTTTGGAAATCTCTACACCCACTCCTTCGTAGACAATTGTAAATACAAAAACAATACTTTTTTGTATGGAGCGTGGACAATTCGTTTCACACACAAAGGAATGAGTGCTGCGCAAAGTCACTCACACAATCATTGACTTCCCTCCAGGAAAAAAATCGCTTAGAGAGCGGTCGTTTGACATTCTACCGAGATTCCGATCATCTCTCCAATGATAGCAATCATATGACTTCTGTCACCACGCAGCATACACTAGGAAGAGAGAGACAAAAACAAGAGAAAGATAAAGAGCACGTTGTCTCGTTCGGGCGGCTGCTTGAGTGGTGCTCATTTTTAGTTCGTTTCGTCTTCGTGTTTACGTTCACCGACCGTCGCCAAGCAATGACGATCATGATAGGCGTTGTGTGTCAGCGATCAAATATCGTTTGGGAAATGATCGCTGACAGAAAGTTCTATCAAATATCGAGCAGTCCCATTCAGTGATAGATCCCTTTTCAAGCATTGCTTGCAGGCCTAATTCTGTACATAGTTTTTGCGTTGGTGTAAGAAAACGCATCAAAATCGTATTCCAATTATTGAATGTTATCAAAAAAAAAATTAAATCATTAATATATAAAATACACTAAAATTAGAAAATGTGAAAATATGGTGTAGTTTCGCTAAAATTGGCTTTTCGAAAACTTTTTGAGTTAAGTTTTTTTTAACTACACTCAAACCAACGATTATTGCAAAGAGATGTACTGCAAAAGCACGTTGAGCCCATCTCACCTCCCGAGCAGACGGAAATAATCTGGGAATAACATTTTTTGTTATTTGGAAATACCAGGCCAATATCATTTTATGTTATTTTTAACAAGTTTTGTTATTCGCCGTTATGAATTTTTTTGTTATTGGATTGTTATTGTAATAACAGACTAATAACATTTTAAGTTATTCTTCGAACAAATCTTTGTTATTATTTTTTGTTATTTTAACAACTAATCCGATCATCCCAATAACAGTTGGAGATATTCTTCCATAACAATAAATGTTATTCCAAAGTTGTTTTGGCTTCCAACCAATATCAGACCAATAACAATTATTGTTATGATAACATAAACTGTTATTAAACCCTTATGCAAAAATGGATTTTTCAAGAAGATTCCATAACATTTTTTGTTATTTTAACAGTATTTGTTATTGAAATGGCATGAATTTTGTTATTACCGTCTGCCCGGGGCATCATTGCAGTCACGCTGTCAACAAGTAAGTTACGCAGAGTCACCACCAGACGGAAACGAAGAACATGTTTGCCCTATGCCTCTCATCTACCAACAAGCTCTCGTAGTACATTGGTAAAGAGTTGGACTCTCACCCATAGCGCTTTGGTTCGAATCTTAGTGTTCGCGTTAATGTTTTCGTGCTAAAATGTACACATTTTTAATAGCTACAAATGCCGACTGCATATTTGGTTGGACCGATGGCATAATGGTTGTAAGAGCGTCGTCTTCTTATGGCCATTTGCAGAGCTTCTTGAGAATTTGTCATACGATTTTGTCGCTCTTGTTTGGGTGAAGAAATTCCTTTTCAAAAGCAATCCAACTAATCACGTTTCTTCTTTCCTTCCCGCAACAGCCAACCAAACCCTCACTCTGGTCAACAACCAGACCCTGTTCAAGACGCCGCTGGATATGTCCTACCACTGCAACCGGGTCCAGCTGCTTAATCTGACCACGGTCGAGCTGCCCACCACCGGCGCCCAGTCCACCGTGGCCGTGTCCAAGCTGCAGTTCGAGGCGTTCCACAGCAAGCACAACGCCAAGTTTTCGATCGCCAAGGACTGCGACGCGATCGACACGCCGGATATTGTGCCGATCGCCGTCGGATGTGCGCTCATCTTGCTGATTGTGATCGTGCTGATTGCGTACCTGGTTGGACGCCGCAGCACCCGGTCCCGGGGATATCTCAGCATGTAAGGAGGAGGAGGAGAATTGATCTGCTGTTTGGAAACGATGCCATCTGAGAAAATGTCTTTAAATTTGAACCACAAACACATTTTTCAAGGGTAGAAACAGTACTCGGAACTGATTGAAATGAGGGTTGAGGGTTTTCGGGGGAAAATTATTTCGAAAAGAGTACCGTAAAATACTTGAAAAAAATGTTCTTCTATTGCTAACTTACACCTGAATATCATAGAAAAAAAAAATCGAATACAGAAAACCGTTGCAAAAAAGGCTAGTTCAAATTTGAGTTTGTTCAAATTATCACACGAGTGTAGGATCCTTTCTTTTCACCGCTCTATCAAGACAGCAAACACACAGAGAAATACAACATTCAACAACTTTTCAGCGTAGTTCTTTAAGAAATCCAGGTACAGCAGAAACCAAAAAAAAAAGAATTAGCAAAACAGAACAAGTTACGAAGGTGAGGATCAAATTAAATCGGAACAAGAAACAACAATTCGAAAGTCGAAGGAAAAATAAGAGGAAAAAAATCTGTTTACAAATATACCTTTCTGTAGTTGAATAGTGTAATTTTTATGAATCAAATAAAATAAACAGTTGATTGGTAAATTGATCAAACCAACGGTCGTTTTAAATTTCCCTATACAAACCAAACATTCTCAAAAACGCATGCGCAACCAACTTGGGAGGAAAACCTTTCACGCAAAACCCACCACCTTCTATTTTTACAGTTTTCCCTCTCCCGCAGCAGTTAGAATTTTCCCTCATTTTCCCCCCATAAAAAGAGAGAGCGGCTGCGATACGCACTTTTCCTTCTGTGGTGGTGGCGGCGACGGCGACGTGCAATTGAATGAAAGAAAGTCGATTTCCAGAGTGGAAAAATCAAGCAAAAAAGTCCGAATTGTGTTCAAACTGGAGATTAAGAGGTAAGTGATGTGGAGTCGGTGGAAATTTGGCGGAAAATTGACGCATTTATGCTGAGAAAAAGAGAAAGTTTTCGGTTCATTTTGGGCCTCGTGCTGCAATTTTCACACATCTTTGAAGGGAAATTAGAGCAATCTTCGTGGTGTGATCTTCTTCGCCGTGCACGGATCGTGCGTGTAGGGGAAGATCGTGTGGTGGTGTGTGAATGTTATGATTTGTAGTTTACAGGTAGGAGAGTAGTGAAGAGTGAATTTTACGGCATTTTCTTGTGTTGGAAAACATGTTCTTGCCATGGAAATATGATCCGTGAATCCATCATATCCGCATGGAAAAAGCATATTGAAAGTCGTACATTTTGGATTAAACATGGTACGTCATGTTTTTTTTTTTGATTTATTTATCTCCGAAACTTTCCTGAATGTGGTTTCTACCAATTTATAGACTTTTTATGATGTTATAATTTGAAGGCTGACTTTCAAATGTTAACAAATTCGGAATAGATTTAAAACTCATTTTACCCCTTCCCTCTAAGAGCAAAATCTAGATTTTTTACGTTTTACATTTTTTCTAGACACTGATTTGACCAAAATGGATGAAATTAATAATATTCTACATAAAACAGTACAGGTTGAATAATTGACTAGTCGTCGTCATCATGTGAAAAGGAATTAAATCCAGAAATTTTGAAAAAAAAAACTCACATTTCATTTTACAAAATCGAGTCAATCTCTGCTATATTGGACCAAAACTGATATTTTTTAGAGAACTTTTTCTGCAAATCGTTCTCTACAATATGATTGATTCGAAAATGTTTAAAAATGTAATGGTGTAATGTAGCAGAGGAAAAATGGGGACCTATTCAGTAAAATATAGATTTTTAGTGAAATATTCCAAGTTAAGCATTAAGCATTGATGCTCAAATTTGTATCCGGATTCTTCCAGCTTTGATTTAGGTGTAATTTCAAAGAAAGCTAGAAATCCAAGGGGTTTCCAGCATCGTGTCAGACTGGCCACTAATCCGGAATTACTTGGAATTTGAGCAAGTAATTCTGTAATTCCGGATTTACTCAGTAATTCCAGAGTAATCCTGGTAATTCCATGATTCTTGTTTGTGAAAACATACTTCAGAAAATAATAAAATAATAAAAAATAACTGTTAAAAAGATAATTTCGATAAACCTTTTATGATTCTATTTATTGCCTATTAATTTTCATGTAAGAAACCAAAGTTACAGCTAGTACGGGATCATTCGGATTTTGAGTAAGTAATTCAGTAATTCCAGAATTACTCCGCAATTCTGCAGTAATTCCTGTAATTCTGGAATTACCTAGTAATTCCGTAGTAATTCGAGTAATTCCATAGTTACTTAGTAATTCGTGTATTTTCCATTAATTCAAGTAACTACTAGTAATTCTTTAAAGGTAAATCGGCAGAATGCATTTTGCTTTTCCTTGATGCTTTTTATGGTTGTAAGAAGTACAGAGCGGATTCGGAATGTCCGCAAATTTGGATGCTCTCTAATTCAAATGTATTTGGATGAAAAACACTCAAACGTCATAATCAGTTGTCAAACGGGCGTCCAATTTTCCCGGGTTTTGAGTTTACAGGAAAACGGAAAAAATATATTTTTTATCCCGGGAAATTTTTGAAAACGTCATAAAATCTATGTTTTCTTTATATTCGTTATGTTTTTAAAATCATACTATTAGCTCAGTACTATTAAAATCAATCTAAACAAAGATAACACTTTCAGATAGTTTTAAAGATTGTTTTTTGTTCTTTGTTGTGCTTTGAATTTTAAATGCACTCAAACGCCAAAATCAGTTTTCAAAATGATGTTGATATTTATCCAATTGTTCGATGATTTCCAAGCAAAACGGAAAACGGGAATAATATTTATTTATTTCCGGGAAGTTTTTAGTTTTTGAAAAAGTCATAAAATCTATGTTTTCTATATATTTGTTATGTTTTTCAAGCTTTAAATTAATAGAATTTGCTCAATACTATTAATATCAATCTAAACAAGGATAGTAGTTTTAGATAGCTTAAACAATTTTTTGCTGTTCTCTGTTATGCTTTGAATTTTATATGCACCACATTTCTAATTCAAATTAAATAAGTATCTTATAAATATTTATTTTTTATTTATTTCTATATGACATGACTAAAACAGCTTAAAAATTGGTATAAAAGTTTAAACTAATTAACTGTAATACTAATGTAATTTTCAGGCCAATTTAAGATTTTCGTTTAATTCCGGGAATTCCCCTTACAACATATAAAAATCCCGGGAATTTTGTGCCGGGAATTCACGGGATGGACGTACTATTGCCAAGCACGTGGTTTTGTGCATTTGACAGCTGTCATTCGATCCAATTCTCAATATGCTAGAATCTAGGCAGTAATTCCAAGTTATTTTTATAAATTTGAGCAATTCTGCGTGGTTTCTGGAAATCCCAAGTAATTCTGGGAAATCAAAGTAATTCATGACATATTGCCAGTAATCATGGTAATTCCATTTAGACTGGTCAGTAATCCTTGATGCTGGAAACCCCTTGTAGAAATCTGGGAAATTTGATCCGGAATTTCTTTATTGTAGGCCAAACATTAGTCAAATATGTTCCAAGGCATATTCATAAAAAAAATAAAGGATACGTACATGAATCCATCGATTTTTAGTGACTTTTCCGAAGAAAATTCAATAAGGCCGTTGCAAATATTTTTCAAAGTTTATGTCGGGATTGTAAAATTAATCATATTTTGTTGTTAATTACTTTGTGGACAAGACTTTAGGGGATGAATAAAACAATAATTCTTTAGTGCTCGTAGTTTTGAAGATACTAAAATGTCTCTAACAAAAATCTTGGAGCAAAAGCTCTGGTTGATGTGCACCGTTAAAGGCTACATTTAAGGAAAAATTAGCTTTCCTCAGTGTCATCTTATTAGCCCTCTTTTTGCCATTTCGCAACATCTTGGAAATGGTCAAATTGATTTAAAATGTTGACAGTGAAATTTTTAGGATTTTCTTTGTTATTTTCCTTGTTATTTTCTATAAAAAAAATAAAATTCTAGCCCAGCAATTTAAAATGTCCAAATTAAGTGTTTAGTTTAGTTTAGTGTTTTGATTCTAAAATTCATCAATCATCAAATAAATTTTCAAGACAAAAATCACAAAGGTTTATTTTTTAAATTAGACAAAAAAGGTGCATGGAAACAAATTAGCTGATTTTAGATCAACGTTTATTTTAAAATGTGCAAAATGTGACAGTTCTTCACTTTTTAGTTTGACTTTGGCCAACCAACGGGGTACAAACTAAAAAAGTGTCAAACGAAAAGGTGACCAACCACCGGGGGTTGAGTGTATTGTAATGTAAAAAAATAAAACACTGGTGAAATTTTGTGATCTTAAATATTTTTAATATTTCACTAAAATTTTCATAATATTTTTTTTTTCGAGGCAATTAGCAAATTTTACAATTTTTTTTTGAATCAATAATTTTTTTTTGAACTGGACATGGATCCCGTTGATAGAAGGAAAGATATGCCGAAATATTATAACAAAATATTCAAACTTGGCAACCCCATTGAGCATTGTAAACGTCACTACAAGATCATAACAAAACGTGCGGCGCGAAGCAAAACGTCAAACTTGTTTTGTTTATTTGCTTTGACACAGAACCTTCACGCTACGAAAAAACCGCAAGTAAAATTAATTATTTTCTGTTGTGTCTGACTTCCCGAGTAAGTATTCCGGTGGCATCCGTGTGAAATGGTCGCCTATTCTCTTTGCAATTTGAATTGATTTGATGTAAATATTTTACTTGATGCGTGTCAAATTTTATCTGCAGTCAAATTGATGTAATTTCTGCTATTTTCATTACTTTAAATCAGTAGTATTGTACGATAGTTTTCCAACCAAGAAAGCCAAATTTTTATTGACCTTTTTTTCCTATCCCACAGGCTAGCGATATCGATTAAATAAGAAGCAAACAGGGCGCGTCGTCTAGTCGTTTATTCCCGCAGGAAGCTTACACGTGACAGGATGGAGGTGGCCAACAACGGGGAACGGCATCCGGCCGAGCTGAAGAAACAGATGCGCGAGGACAAACAGCGGGAAGCTAAGGTTACGGAGCAGGTAAGAGGAACAGCGCGATGTTCATACAAAATGTGTACAAAGTAAACGTTTCTCGTAGTTGACCAAGCAGCTGAACGGTCTGTCGGTGGAGGAAAAGTTCAACCTGGTGTACAAAAAGCTGATCGAGTCGGAGAAGGAGAACAAGCGGCTGGTGCAGCTCCACAAGCAGTACGAGCGCAACATGGAAGCGATGAAGAAGGAGCGCGAGAACATGATCCTGGAGCACAGCAAGGTGGCGATGACCAAGTCCAAGCTGGAGTCGCTGTGCCGCGAGTTGCAGAAGCAGAACCGCATGATCAAGGACGAGAGTCTGACCAAGATCAAGGAGGAGGAGGAGAAGCGCAAACAGACGCAGGAAAAGTTCCAAAAGTCGCTGAACGAAATCCAGGTCGTGATGAACGAGAACAACGAGAAGAACCAGGCGCTGAAGGAGGACAACATGGAGATGGCCAAGAAGTTCAAGTTCATCCTGGAGCAGTACGAGCTGCGGGACCAGCAGATGGACAAGGTCAACAAGCAGATGGACCTGATGACGCAGCTGAACGACGCCAAGCTGGCCAAGGCGAACATGGAGACGGCCGCCGAGAAGGAGAAGTTCCTGGCGTGAGTATTGGCAAACATTTTTATGCTGTACAAGCTTATTCTTGAATCCTTGTTTAAAAAGTCTTGACTTGATAAAATTACGCGAATTTGGAAAGCGTACGATTTTGTCGAAAAAGTTCTCTTCTAAAACGGACTTCAGTATTGAGCACAGGGCTTCGTAAATATTATTGGCGTGATGAAACTCTTGAAATACAGTTCTTGCAGAACAATTTAAATAGGAGAATAGTATTGAAAAAGTTTGAACCGATTATGATTTATTATTACAGTGTGCAGTGTGCTACGGAGAGTACCCTATTGTCACCGCTTTCTTATATGCTTCAGTAATTTTTCTTTGGCAACTGCTTTTTTTTTATTTCGTTTATCGCCGTTTTGCTCGCTATTCCCCCCAACGTTCTCTCAAGTCAAGCAGGCCGCGATCAGAATTGCTTTTTTTTGTGCCATTATGTTTTAGGATAACAATTTCGTCAACGTTATTTTCCTTTGTAGTATGCCACAGATCTTCATTTGTAGTATTTTTGAATTAAAACTCTAGGCTTGAATTTTCTCTTATACTATTACTCTAGTATTATGGGCCACATTGTTTCCTCTATTTTTTTGAGTCAACCCGTTGATTGCATCATATGTTTGTTGTTCAACTAAGTTTAATAAAGGATGTGTCTCTTCAAAAATGACTGAACTGATTCGAAATTTCCGAGTTTTTCTTCGGAACCAAGCCGAGTAAAAACACGCGTCTTTTCACTGCGACTACACTCTTAATTCTCATGCTTTATTTTGACGTCTTCAAGGTACACGGAGAATACATCCAAAAACAACGTTTTTGACGCCGGATCTCAGTAAACATCTAACCTGTCTTTGGATGGGTAATCAAAAGACTTTTGCAATGGCCTTTTTTGGCTAAATGTACTACACTCAACATCAGAAGTACCCCTCAAAAAAAGTTCTATCTACTCTTTATCTGTCAACACAAGGTAAACAAACCCTTTTTGAGGGTTACTTACACCCTTTTTTCAAGTTTATCCGTCATTACCCTTTTGCAAAGGGTTACCACCGAAAAAAAGTGAAAAAAGTGTTTGTGTACCTTGTGTTGACAGATAAAGAGTAGATAGAACATTATTTGCATGAAAGCATAAAGTAAACAGAACAAAGTGACAACACTGAAGACGACAATACAGCAGCCGTGTTCGTGAGAGATTTGTGACTTGTCAAAATTAGGAGTACACTGAGCAAAAATCCCACAAAGTATTGTGTCGTTGAAGTCGATTTTTTTCACTGGGATTGAATTTCTGATGCAAGAAGTTTTTGGACGATGTGGTTTTTGAACTTAATAAAAAAATATTATTCGAAAACATATTTTAACAAGCTCTCTTATCCTTCACAGTGAGAAAGAAATCATCATGACCGAGCTGGTGAAGGTGAAGAAGCAGCTGCGGGACCTGCAGCAGGTCGAGGTGCATCTGCGCGAGCAAGTCAACATGTACTCGGACAAGTACGGCGAGTTCCAGGACTCGCTCAAGAAGAGCCACAACATCTTCGTCGGCTACAAGGGCGACATGGAGAAGATGTCCAAGAAGATCAAAAACCTCGAAAAGGATTCCGGCTCGTGGAAGAGCAAATGGGAAAAAAGCAACGCCGCCCTGCTGGATCTCCTGTCCGAGAAGCAAATCCGCGACGAGCACATCCACAAAACGGCCCGCCAAATGTTCCAGCTGCAGAAGCTCTGCCGTCAGCTGCAGAACGAACGGACAGCGTACTTCAGCGCCCTCGAACAGAACAGCATCGAAATTCCCGCCGTCGTTGAAGTGCCCTGCAAGCTGCCCGAACCGGAACCGGAACCGGAAAAGCCCACCAAGAAGGAGGACGACCGGCTCGAGATCATGACCGCCAACTGTTCCGCACTGAAGGCCAACCTGGCCGCCCTCCAGGGACAGCTGAGCGAGATTCAGTTGCAAAACGAGACGGCGGAAGCGACCAAGGAAGAACAACCGGCCGAAAAGACCAACGGACAGCAGCAGCAACAGAACGGACAGTCCAAAAAGGGCAAAAAAGACAAAAAGGGAAAGCAACAAGTGCCTCAGAAGACCAGCTCGGAACAGCCGGAGTCGGAGGTGAAACCGGAAGCGAATGGAACGGAACCGGAGAAGACGGAAGTGGTCATCGAAGCCGAAGTTCCGACAGAACAACCCGCTGAAGTCATCGCTGCAGAGGTTACGGAAGTGACGCAAGCGGAACCGGAACCGACAGCCGAGGTCGTGGCGACGTAGACAATCAAACGGGCCGGGGAGGGACCTGGAAGTGGTTGATACCGCGTGACCAATATGTAATCTGTATGGAAATGTGAGCGTTTGATTCGTTTGTCAGTCTAGGATTTGTGGGGATGTTTTAGACGTCCTTGCGGATACTTTTAGGTTTCTTTTTTCGTTCATCCAAAAAACATATTTATTGAACTTAAACTTTTATTCATCAAATAAATATTACGCCGACATCTAAGAAAAGTGAAATTATTTTTGAAGAAAGTTCCCTCCAACTGGCGTTTAATGGAATTAGTGTTTCAATTGGTTTCAGCCTTTACTATACAATATTTTCCCGGTGGTGGGTGTCCATACCAAAAAATGCGCTTTCCTAACACGGACGTGAATATCAAATACTAAGAACTATACACAATTCCACCAGGAAAAGACACTATCGCTAGGCTTTCAAACAAAAAATCAACCCGCAATCATTTATTCGATCTCGTCCTCGCTTTACGAAGAAAGAATTGTCGCACCTTGATGTCTCGTCCCATCTCCCTCCACATTATATTTTAATCTTCGCGCATCCTTCCTTTCTCAAAGTTGTTTGAAGACTGACGTAAAAGAGGTCGAGGGGCGATTACTGCTTAAGCTACAAAACAAAACGAATAATAAGCTCTCCTCACTCGCCATTTTCATATAGAACATCAGATGAACAATAACCTATAACGTGATTTGAGGAGACGACTGAGTCGAAAATCGAAGCGGCTGCTGCTGCTTGCGAGCCTTTCGGCACCGTCCACGATGCCGGCTTGTAGATTGTTCTCAATCTGCTCACTTTCCGCCGGTTGATTAGCAGGAGATTCAGTAGCGACTCGGTTGACGAGGCCTTAGAAGTTGCTGATGCTGCCGTACATTCCAAGACTGGCCGCGTTTCGCTAGTTTGCCGCCAGGGGACGACCTGAGGCTGTCGAAGCGCTGACGCCCTGGAGAGGAGCACCGAAGTTGCTGCTGCTGGCGAGTCCTCCGGGACCGGCCACGATGTCGGCTTGGGGATTGTGATGAGCAGAGTGGCAGGTTGGTCGGATTTATTCCGGAGGAAAACGCGTAGTTTACTAAACTAAACTGGAGGACTTTATTGAACGCGATGACGCAACAAACTTGTTGTTGTTTTGCAGCTCTGACAGCTGCGCGTGAGGTCGACAGGGGTTCGGCCGACTAGGTCGACTCGATGACGACTACAGGGTTTTTCATCTCAACACTCCCGCTCAATCCTGGGAGGCGCAATTTCCCGCGCGATGCCACGCGATGCCACCCGATGACAATGATCAGCCCCCACTGATGTAGGGGAAATATGCCCATTTTAAGCCTAATAAGCGGACGTGTTTGAATGATGCTGGATAATCTGGAGTGTTCCTTGAAATTTACTGAAACCAAGTACTCCAACGAGTAGAGCAACTTTTTGTGTACATTTCTGTTTATTTTCACTTTTATTGAAAGTCCTTTCACAAGCATTTAAAAAAAAATCCCAAATGCATTCTAATCAGTCGAATGCATTGGGCCACGCCCATTTTCCTATTTTCAGCTTCGTTCTTTTTTCTTCCAGCTCTCTTTTGGGTCTGCTTAGTGCTGCCAAAATTCAATTTTAAGCGAACACTCACGAAAACTAGCATTTGTAGAGAAAATTTCCTGGCATCACTGGCTCACTCCAACAGGCGCTGCTGGTGGTGTTGGTGGCCACCCTTTGTTCTTTATTTGCCTTCGCTCCTCGCTCGGTTTTCTTCAGCCTTCGATTGGAATGGGTCGTCAAAATTCAAACGTCAAAAGACTTGGCGCGTTTGTTTTTTTTTTATGGCGCTTGCTAATTATTTACATGTTTCGGGATTATTTTTCAAGTGAGTGACAAACTAATGTGCAAAAGAACATGTTGCCGGTAGTTCGGAGCAATTTTATATCTTAAGCTCTTTGAAATCGTTAGCGCAAGTGAAAAGATATTGATGGCGACTTTCGTTAAGCATTTAACCTCTTATCTTGCGTGTGGATGTGTGTGTCACCAAAATGATGAGAAATTGTCTCGCAAAATAGAAATTATGATCAAAAGTGCATTTAATTTGATCTTTTTGACCAGTAAATGGCATAAATTTGCGTGCTTACTCGAGACGGTGCTGTTGCTGGTAAGTTTATAGCCTAAATAGTATTTTTGGAGCTTTAATCGAGTATCATACTCTTCATATGTATTTATTTATTTATTCAATTCGAATGCAGTTAAATTCGAACTAACAAATCCGCTCTGTAACAGAAAGTTAACAAAACAAACTAAATTTTTTCCGTGTACCTATTTTTCCGAATGGTCTTTATCTTATAAAACGATAAGAAAATCCCTTCCCAAGATACAGATTTTCGAATATTTACATAGCACTTTGCTATGTACAGCCCCCAAATTTGTATGGAGGAACCGAAGAAGCAAAATGGCTTATTTGGACCTAATGAATTGGAAACAAGGAAGAGAATATCTCAGTTATAATGTTTACTTTTGATAAAAAAATAAACAAATATTCCGAGAAAATCGTTTTTTCGATGAATTTGCAATGCAAAGACTTATCGATATAGGTAATTGTTCTTTCAGATACATAATAAAACACACAGTTTATTTATTTCCGACAAATTTTATTTGCTAACACAAATTGTTCTACAATGTATTTTTTATTGCGCAAAAATGTTCGTTCCAATTCACAATCTATAGTGTTATTATTTTTTTTTGTTGGGCTTACTTTTAGCAACTATATGAACACACCTGCTTGCTGTTGTATAGTTTTCCAAATGAATTGAGTTGGTTTTGTTTGCCTTATATGTTTAAGTATATGTTATAAATTTTGAACACCTCATTTAAAACGTGTTTTTAAACAGAACGTGAAGTTTGTAACAATAGTTTTGAACAGAACAGTTTTCAAAATCGGATTTTTCTTTTATTAAACTTCAATTAACATTTTAAGTTGAACATAAGTACCGTAAACTGGGGTCAATCGGGACACATGGGGCGAATTGGGACAGCAGTTTTAACCATGTTGGAGCAGAATATTTTGATTTTTCTGGTTGGTTACGGTTAGTACAGACTCAGGCCAACAAAATGTGTACATCCCTCTCCAAATTTAAAAGCTTTAAGTGCTCTAAAAACTGCTGTCCCTATTCAGACTGTAGTCCCGATTCACCCCAGATTACGGTAAGTAAAAACACAAAACACTTTAAAAGCAATATTTAAACGTTTCGTTACTCGTTCGGCTTCAGCACAAGTATACAGTGAGTAATTTTAATAAATTTTGATTACACGTTCCTCGAGAGTAGTAGCTTCCTGAAGCTGCGATGCGTTGTATTGTTGATTTTGGTTTCGTTTCGTTTCGAGCACATCCGGTTTTGTGTAGGTAGGCAGTCTTGAAAAAAAGAACTCGCTAACGACGAAACACGAACACGATTTTTTGTTTGCTTGCTAACATAAGTTTACTACGCTTAACGCTCGCTAATGCTAGTGTTTATAGTTTAGGGTGGTAAAAATAACTATTCTAAACGGATTAGTTAGGGAGAAAAACTCGAATCTTTGCAACTCCGGCAAAGGCTCGCACCGCAGGACGTTTTCATCTGACTGATTAATTCTAAGTTTTGTTTTTAGAATATCATCACAAATACACGCACGTGCTACGATCCTAAGGTGCTTCTAATTTTTGATTCTTTTTTTTCTACTGTGACGAAACTACATTCTTTGAAAATTCGCTGTTTGCTTTAACCTTCATCTTCCACGTGGCCAGGAATCGATTAGACCCGGGTTGGGGGCGTTCCCAGGTACGGGATGCGCTTCGGGCTGGGCGTGTTGCTGGTCCACTGCCGGCGAGGCACCTGCTGCTGGCAATCCGAGTAGGAACGATCTGGAAAAATTAGATTGAAATTAGAATTCAACTTTAAAAATGGCAAAATTCAAACCAACCTCTAAACTTCATTCCCTGGGATTCGTTGATGATTGCGGCGAGGGCCGGATGCTGGTAGCGGTCCCGCAGCGCGGCCGTCCCATTTCCGTTGGTGCTGTTAATACTGTTGCCATTAAAGTGAGGCTGCTGCTGTTGATTGTTGTTCAGTCCGTTGACCACGTGGTGATGGTGCTGCTGTTGTTGGTGAATGTTTCCGTTGCTTCCGACCAGATGTTGGTGCTGGTGCTGATGACCATGGTGGTAGTGATGGCCACCGTTGTGGGCCGGACTGTTGTTGGTGGAACCGTTTGCAAGGTGATTATTATTGTTGTTGTTGTATTTGTTCTGCTCGAAGAACTCGGCGCGGATCGAGCGAATCGAGTTTTTGCCGTTAGTTTCCTCCGGGTGGTTGTTGCGGGCGCGCAGAATCTTCTGCTCCTGGACGCTGTATCTGTGGGTGGAGAAGGGAAAGTGTTGTGTTAGCAAATTGTTAATAAAAGGTTTTTGAAACTGTGAGTCTTTCAGAAAAAAAAAACTTTTTACGAGGAGTTTGCAATAACTGTATAACAACAGTTACTGAACTCCTGAGAGGGTCCTACAGCCCTACGTTAATATTGATTGTTTTTTATTTTTATATTTTTTTGATGTGGATGAAACTTTGTCCATCGATTCCTTAGGGCCAAATAAGCCATTTCGCATTATTGGTTTATCCATACAAGTATTCATACAGCAATTCCATTTGCCTAAACCAAAAAAAAAAGTTTTCCGATCGGGAATCCGACAAAAATATTTTCAGGCATAGGCTCTGTGGTCCAGACACGGTCAAACCGCCATTTTAAGTTTTAATGCGACTTTTTCGAATGTTTGGCTGTTTTTTCGAATCTCAAATTATTTTTTATATATAAATATTGAAACAACGTGCCATAGTTTCAGCATTTGCATAGAAAAAGTGTTTTAAAATGCAATTTACACTAGTACAGTTGTTTTGCAATCATTATTTTTTAAAAATGAAAGATTTGACGAAAACACAAAAATTTGCGAAAAAAAAAAACTTAAGAGGCAGTATTTGTAAATATTGCTCGGTTTGTTCTAGAGGTCGTATCGAGGTGCTCCGATTTGGATGAAACTTTCAGCGTTTGTTTGTCTATACATGAGATGAACTCATGCCAAATATGAGCCCTCTACGACAAAGGGAAGTGGGGTAAAACGGGCTTTAAAGTTTGAGGTCGAAAAAACATACAAAATCTTAAAATTGCTCGCATTTCCGTAAAACTTCATCAATTCCAACTCTCTTAGATGCATTCGAAAGGTCTTTTGAAGCACTTCAAAATGTGCCATAGACATCCAGGATTGGTTTGACTTTTTCTCTTAGCTTTTGCAAATTACTGTCAAACATGGATTTTTTTAAAACCTTAATATATTTTTGCAACAGCCTCCAACACCCATACTCTTATAGGTAAAAAGATAGGGAGTTTCATGGACTATAAGCCTATGGTATTAAGTTTTTGGCCAATCGCAGTTTTTCTCATAGTTTTTTGAATTGTCTATAACAAACATTTTACAACGTTAGTTTTTGCCCTGACATTTTTGACATATTCGGAATCCTCGGACAATTTCACGTAAGTTAGAAGTACCGGAGTTGTAATTTTGATTTAAAAAATAATTAAATAAAAAAAAAATTAAAAAAGAAATAGATCTTATTTACCCTATGATCAATACGTCAAATGCTGTATCAAGTAGGCGAAAACCTGTTTTACCCCTTATCCAACAAACTGTTAAAAAATATTTTAATTCATTCTAAATGGCAATTTTTCCAATCAAATTTACGACTCCAATAATTCTAACTCACGTGAAATTGTCCGAGGATTCCGAATATGACAAAATTGAGACCAAAAAGTGCCGCTATGGAAGCCTACATGGCAAAAACTAACGTTGTAAAATGTTTGTTATAGACAATTCAAAAAACTATGAGAAAAACTGCGATTGGCCAAAAACTTAATACCATAGGCTTATAGTCCATGAAACTCCCTATCTTTTTACCTATAAGAGTATGGGTGTTG
Organism: Culex pipiens pallens; assembly: GCF_016801865.2. Lineage (NCBI taxonomy): Eukaryota > Metazoa > Arthropoda > Insecta > Diptera > Culicidae > Culex > Culex pipiens. Next base: position 104,913,313 of record NC_068938.1, read on the forward strand.
GAGGCTGTTGCAAAAATATATTAAGGTTTTAAAAAAATCCATGTTTGACAGTAATTTGCAAAAGCTAAGAGAAAAAGTCAAACCAATCCTGGATGTCTATGGCACATTTTGAAGTGCTTCAAAAGACCTTTTGAATGCATCTAAGAGAGTTGGAATTGATGAAGTTTTACGGAAATGCGAGCAATTTTAAGATTTTGTATGTTTTTTCGACCTCAAACTTTAAAGCCCGTTTTACCCCACTTCCCTTTGTCGTAGAGGGCTCATATTTGGCATGAGTTCATCTCATGTATGGACAAACAAACGCTGAAAGTTTCATCCAAATCGGAGCACCTCGATACGACCTGTTACACATTGGTGAAAAACTCGCTCTTAAACATCGAAATTTTTTAAAAACTCATAAGATTTTTAAATCATCCCAAACCTGCTAAAAATGATTCTAAACGCAGGGAAATGCATTTTAAATTGATTTCAGCTGAATGTTCATAAATTTTCATTTAAATTTTGAAGTTTTTTGGAAAAAAATATTGTTTTGCCCCCTCATTTTTCGGGCCAACTTTGGGGGGGGGGGGGGGGGAGGGGGGAATGCATTTTCCTGCGTTGATGATCATATTTCGCATGTTTGGCAGGTTTTTATTTATTTAGATTTTTTTTGGAAAATCCCAATTTCGATCCTTTTTTGAATTTTTTGGCATGCTTTACTGCCGTTCTACGCATAATTGTCCCATGTTCGAAAAAGTGCAACTGAGAAAAACGCGATTGAAATTTTTCGATCGATTTCTGTGTTTCTACGCATAATTGTCCCGTGGGTTCCTATTCGTCCTATGTGTCCCTAATCGCCTCAGTTAGCAGAATATCACTCTTTTTTGTGATCCTCTTGCTAAACAACAGGTAACCACGACATAATGCTTCATAGAACTATTGATTCCGTATGAGAAAATACTTGGTGGGACAATTATGCGTAGAAGTACAACGATGGGACAAACAGACTTGATGTTGTTTTCAATGAGTTTCCGAACAAAGTACCAGATTTTATGTGTTTTTCTTAAAGTTCACGTCAAACTAAACTTAAAAATGTCATAAAGTCAATATGGTCCAAAACTTACATGGGACAATTATGCGTAGAACGGCAGAATTAGTGGACAAAAAGGTCCTATTTTTGAATTATAGGGCATGGTGGATGTATTGTTTTTCGACAAGGCTTGATTATTTTTAATAGCTTAAATCGAATTATAGAACTCAGCAACTCAGCAACCTAAGGTCGGATCAACAATTAGCATTAGCATTAGCATTTTAGGACGCCCTATCCACGGATGAATCCACAACGCTTCTCCCACTGTTTGGTGTGGCTTTGTTAGGCCCTTATCCGGAACAATAATCCGACAAGAGAGATACCATGTCTTCATCTTTTGATGAGTGTTTAATACTACCCAGGGCATAAGGGACCAAAGGTCGCATCAACAATGTCCAAAAAACAAAATTGTAGAAATTTTGTATGACTTTTTTAATTTTTAAAAATAACTAAAATTCATAATGATGAATCGATAATTTCTCATAGATATCGAAATTAAAAGCCATGGACATGGTTTTGTTAAAAAAATTAAACCCATTTTTTAACAAAACCATGTCCATGCGTTTTTCTCGGCTTCCTTTAGAACAGTGTTTTTCAACCGGTGAGGAATTTCCCCATGGGGGGAATTTGGACCCTCTTGGGGGGGAATGAGGATGCAATAGAAATTATTTATTTTGAACGTTTTTGCTGAAAACTAAAAAAAAAATTAGAGCACTTTTATCAAAGTTGAATGCTTACAATTATTTTAAAATTGCTTGTGAAATATGTGAATTACCATGCCATTTTTTCGGTTTTATTTTTGAAAATGTCTAAAATATAACGAGCAAAAACTTAAAAATTATAAATGTCTTTTCAAAGAAATAAATTTCTCTGAATTTTCATATTTTTTGAAGCATATTTTAATATTTTTGTTCTACACCCAAAATTCAGAATCGAGATAATCGTTCTCTCAAAATTTATTGAGGGCTCAGTGCCAAAATCGATAGAATAATGGTACCAACTCACACCATCATAACAAATGAGTTCATTCGTTAGTTGAATCAATAAATCTCCAACAAGTGTCATACATCGACTTCTGACTTCTCCTTGGTCACCAAGCTGTGGTGGCCGAGGCAGCTAAGTCATTGGATTGGTTTGTCAAAGGTCTCTGGTTCGATTCCCGTTGACGACACTTTTGGTTTTTTGTTTGACGGATGAACTTTTTTTGCAAATGAACCTCGAGAGAATAGTTCTATCGCCCATCTCGAGCTGTGTTCTCTGCGTCCGTGACTGGTACCACTATTCTCTCGACTCGAGACCATCATTCTCTCGGACTAGCGCTGCCAGTTTTGGGTGTAGTTTTCAAAAATTAGCTGTACTAAATGTCTGTGGTATAGAATTCATTAAGGCTTCATCCATAAAGTACGTCACGCTAAAATCAGCCAAAATTTACCCCCCCTCCCCCCCTTTGTCACGCTTTTCCTATACTTACAACATGCAATGTCACACTTGCTCAGACCCCCCCCCCTCCCCCCCCTAGAGCGTGACATACTTTATGGATGCGCCAAACATTCTTTCAAACATGAGCAGTGCATTTTTTATAACTTCTTGGAGTTCTGTTTTTTTTTGGTTATGAGCTGATCTTAATCTTTTTTGTAAGTGATTTTGCTTAAAGATTTGTTGGCTGTTTATTTTTTTCTTTAGACATTTGCATTCCATTGACCATGACCAGGTTATGAAAAATTGTTAAAACAAATCGCTGAGAATTTGTTCTTTTATTGCAAGAGTAGAAAAATATTTTGTAATGCAAAATTTTATCTTTCTACATAAATCAAAGTCAAAATTATGATTTTTGTGAATTGATACTAAATTTATAATTGAAGGGGGGGAATGAAGGTCTTGAAAATAATCCAAGGGAGAATTTGTCGAAAAAGGTTGAGAACCGCTGCTTTAGAATGATCCTTACCTCGACCCATAACTGTTCATATTGTAGCTGTTGTTGTTGTTGTTGCCGTTGAGTCCGTGCCGAATGCTGTTCGCCGGCGACACCAACGTCCCGCGCGACGAGCTGATCCCGGTGTCGGTGGTTTTGTCCTTGCCACCGTTCATCATCGCAAGGTGACTCTGGTTGTGGTGGTTGTACGCCGCAATCAGATACATGTTGTCCCGGCAGCTCGAAGGCCGATGCGTGGACGGTGGCGTGTCCAACCCGCTGTCACACGCGGAAAAGTCCAAATCGGTCAGCACTGCTGGAAAGGGGGGAAGGAGAAATGCTGTCAAGAAGGTAACTTTGAGGTTAGGTTATGGAGTGCGAAACTCACGTGAGTGACGGTTGTTGTCGTTGCTGTTGCCGGCCGGGCCCAGCGGACGCCGGTAGAGGTCGTCCTGTTCCACGCGGTAGCGACCTCCACGGCGCAGTTCAACCTCTTCGTCCTCGTCGTTGATGATGTAGGTGCTGTTGCCGTTGATAAAGTTGTCCGAGAGTTTCTTCAGCGGCGAGTACGGGAACCCGTTGCAGAAGCTTCCGTTGTGGCTGTTGTACCCATTGGTCGAACTTCCGGACAGGTTGTGGCGTGCGTTGGGGACCTTCTTCGGCGTCGAATGGTTCGTCAACAGTCCGCTGGTCAGGCCGTGGTTCTCGTTGATTGTGCTCAGGTCCGGAACCGAGTCCGAGTGCAAAAAGTGATGCAAATGGTGATGATTGTGGTGACCTCCGCCGGCCTTGTGGTGCCGCGACATGAGCCAGTCCTCGATTGCACCGGAGTAGGTTCCGCCCAGCCCGAGGTGGTTGCTCTGCAGGGATGCGTGCGAAACGGGAGCGGCCAACGAAGCCCGCGAGCGAGGCCCTTGGGTTAGCCGGAGTGCCCGCCGGCGTTCCTTGCTGCTCAGGGTGCACTCCTCCAGCAGCTCGAACCAGTCCTCGAGGCCGTGGTCGCAGCGCAATAAGACGCGACCTTCTCGCGAGCCGAGAAGCAAGCCAATTGCGCTGTACGACCGGCGGTTCAGCCACTCGACCTTCTCCACGTCGACCAGTTTGATCTGCGGAAAGGGGGAGGAAATGGAAATAGAGACATTAGTAAAAGTTAATTTAAGTTTATAGATGAAAATTGGAATAGCAAGCTATATTTTCAACATTTGACTGAAAAAAGTGTTTAAAAATGCATTTTACATTAGCTAAGTTGTTTTGCAATCATTAGTTTTCAAAAAATGTAAGATATATGTAAAACACAAGTTTTAGTAAAAAAAAACTTTTTGCGGTACTAAACATCGAAAATTTTCAAACATTCATGCTCAAAATGATTCTAAACACAGGGGAATGCATTGATTTCAGCTAATTTCACTTTTCATTGACATTTTTAAGTAAGAAGAAAACTCGTCTCTTTGTATTCATAGTAATGCATTCTGCTAAAACGCTCAACCAAACCACAATATAAAATATAACCCGTAACTAAAAAAAAACATGGCAAAAAATGAGCTCAATTTTGCTATTTTTTTTTGATTTTATAACCGTTCCTCAGTGAGGAAGACAAAACATAATTTATGGCTAAAATATTAATTTTATTATACTTTCCTTGCTGTTTTATACAATTTGTTTATCGCTTTTTTAATTTGATTTCAATAAGCTTTACACACATTCAAAAATAACAAAAAAATGCCACCCTGCTGAACAGCCATTCAGATTATCTAAGTAAAATAAAATAAATCGAGCATGGAATAAGTTTAATATTCTTGATTCTGCATAGGAGCAATTCTCTGAGATTTCGGTCATTCGATTTTTTTTTTGTATTTTTTAATCCGGCTGAAACTTTTTTGGTGCCTTCGGTATGCCCAAAGAAGCCATTTTGCATCATTAGTTTGTCCATATAATTTTCCATACAAATTTGGCAGCTGTCCATACAAAAATGATATGTAAAAATTCAAAAACGGTAAAAAAAAATTTGGTAATTTTTAATTTAACTTTTTGTTACTAAAACTTGATTTGCAAAAAAACACTATTTTAATTTTTTTTTTATTTTTGATATGTTTTAGAGGACATAAAATGCCAACTTTTCATAAATTTCCAGAATGGGCAAAAAATCTTTGACCGAGTTATGATTTTTGAATCAATACAGATTTTTTCAATAAATCGAAATATTGGTCGTAAAAATTTTTCAACTTCATTTTTCGATGTCAAATCGAATTTGCAATCAAAAAGTACTGTAGTGATTTTTTGATAAAGTGCACCGTTTTCAAGTTATAACCATTTTTAGGTAACTTTTTTGAAAATAGTCGCAGTTTTTTATTTTTTTAAATTAGTGCCCATGTTTGCCCACCTTTAAAAAAATATTTTTGAAAAGCTGAGAAAATTCTCTATATTCTGCTTTATTGAACTTTGTTGATACGACTCTTAGTTGCTGAGATATTGCAATGCAAAGGTTAAAAAACAGGAAAATTGTTTTCTAAGCCTCCCAAAATAACCCACCATTTTCTAATGTCGATATCTGAGCAACTATAGGTCCGATTTACAATATTAAAACATGAAACATTCGTGAAATTTTCCGATCTTTTCGAAAAAAATATTTTAAAAATTTTAAATCAAGACTAACATTTCAAATGGGCGTAATATTAAATGTTTGGGCGTAATATTAAATGTTTCAGTCCATTATATCAAATTTTAATTTTGATACCGATTGATCCAGCACGTCCAGTATTGAAAATATGCACCATCTGTGAAATGATTGTCAAACTCCAAATAAATGATACTCTCTGTTTGAATATGCACCTTGCACAAACAAAAACTGATCCAAACATCACTCCGATATTGAACCGATTCAATATTGAGCAGGTTCAGTTCACCAACAGCCCAAAATGCATCCTGACCTGAAGGCACCCTGGCACTGGCGCCCAGAATTCATGCACAATTTCCAGTCGTCAGTCTCCCTAACCTGGTGCCCCCAAGGCCAATCTCCAGCAGCTAGGAAAAAAAAGATGATGGAAAAAGCCTGGCATGTGTCGAAGCTGATTTGAATATTTGAATATCACTTTTCCACCACCAGCAAACGATTTTCATTGGCTTCCGACTTCTGGCCCTGAGGCAGATGTGCACCACCAGAATGGCAGCCGGCTTGCATCAAAGGGGAGAGGATATTTGATTGAATCATCGTTCTGAATTCGACGATCTGGGCCAGATTGAATTGAATTCAAGTATTACAATGCCAAAGCGGTGTTTGCCATCCTGATCTAAATTTGTAATCGTGAATCAATTTGTTTTGCTAACGAGAGGAGATAAATTTCGAGGTCTAAATTTTCATTTCATTACGAATGAAGGCCAAAAATTCTTCCACACGGCAAATGAATGACACCTAATTACCCGCATTTTCCCGGTTCGGTTCGGTTCGGTTGGATCCTCGGAAGTTGGAATTGTGTAATTAGCTGCCAGCTGTCATGGAAGCTTTGGCGTCGTCGTCGACAATGTCGTTGGAGCTTAATAAATTCATTAATTAGGTGTGGGAGCGAGCCCACCACCGACGACAAATCGAATTTGGAAAGGATCCACCACCCGACGTTGGGGTGTTAATCCGGGGTGGCTTAAGAAGACTTGGAGATTAATGGCTGAGGGAAGTTTCATCAAGTTGTGGGGAAGTGTTGCCAGCTTGGCTTGTTGCTGGTGCGTGTGACGACATTGCTATTCAGAATGGAAATTAATGACGGTAATTGTTTGGAATCCAATGAGGAGGAGGAGAAGGTTTGGTCTTGTTTATCGAGCATTCAATCCGAATGCCAATATTGTTTGATGTAATTGATAGGCGCTGATGTTAATTAAAACGGAAATTGGTGGTGTTGCCACGAGAAGGACACATTGTGATAAGTGATGAGCTTCACTCAATCTTGATCTTGTTCAGGGGAATGTTGGTTTGTATTGGGGAACTTTTGATAAATTATTAATATTGTTCTTGTTTTTATTTCTAAATAAGCTTTCAATGTGGGATATAATACTCATTTAGTAAATAAAGTTTTTTTTTAAAGTTTACCGACATTTACCGAACCATACCATTTTTGCCGTATTTCCAAAATCAATGGTTTTTTGTGCTGGAAATGAAAATTTATATTGCCTCAACGGTTTGAAAAAATAAAAAATAGTATAAATTATTATCATATCAACAAATCAGCAATAATTAAAAAACTTAACATCGAATAAATTTTCTAGAGTTTTGTGAAAAGTTCTTTGTCATATTGGTTGTGCGTAACATAACCACCTGCACCTTTTTTTAGGAATTCTGAATAAGCCATCAAATTGGGCGTACAATTTTACATCAAAGTCCTTTTGACACCAAATTTCCATCTCATCACCTTTTCAGGCTGCAAATTATTGAAAAACATGTCCTTTTTCGCATGTTGTACCGCCCTTCTGTCACGAAATATCAAAAAACGGTCCTCGGATTCGTGATCAGGGACAAAAGTTACAAAAGTCACTGAGGTAAGGCTATAATCCTGCCCTAAAAATGAACTTTGTATAAAAACGTCGTAGACCCACCTTCATGTATACATATCGACTCAGAATCGAAAACTGAACAAATGTCTGTGTGTCTGTGTGTATGTGTGTGTATGTGTGTGTGTATGTATGTATGTGACCAACAAACTAGCTCATGTTTCTCGGCACTGGCTGAACCGATTTGACCCGAACCTGTTGCATTCGACTTGGTTTAGGGTCCCATAGATCGAGTTTTATACAGATTGAAGCAGGGATGCCAGATACACAGATTTGTCTGTGTTTCACAGACATTTGAGCTCGTGTCAGACATTTTTTGAGGTACACAGACTTTTTAAAAACTTTATTAAATTGTTATTTTGTTAAAATATCAATCGAAACTTATTTCGTTAGTCATCAAATGCTTAAAAACACAATTTTTGAGTTATTTCTATGACTGTAAATTGATTTATTTGAATTTTAGACAAAGACATGTGGCATCCCTGGATTGAAGTTTCGATAAGTAGTTCAAAAGTTATGTATAAAAATGTGTTTTCACATATATCCGGATCTCACTTAAATGTATGTAAACTATGTCCGGGTCCACCATCCAACCCATCGTTGGTTAGGTTATCAAAAAACCTTTCCAACGAGTCCAAAACATTGAAGATCTGGCAACACTGATCTCGAGATATGCCCACTTAAGTGATTTTTATGTACTTTTTGGAAGCCGGATCTCACTTTAATGTATGTAAAATATGTCCGGATCCACCATCCCACCCATTGTTGGTTAGATTATCAAAAGATCTTTCCAACGAGTCCAAAACATCTGGTAACCCTGTCTCGCGGTATGGCCACTTAAGTGATATTTATGTACTTTTTTATTCCGGATCTAAAAAATAGATGAAATTTTTGGTACAATTCCATCATATCAGCCATTGTTGGTAATAAGTGAGGAAGGCTCCAACCACGTAGGTGGATTAAGTTAGTTTTTTTTACAGAAAATATGCTTTGGGGTGAACTTAAGCTCACCCATTTCTGCTTCTAATTCACACTTTAAATTCATTTTAATGTCTACCCACTTGGAGTTAGCCAAACCCACTTAATCAATTTAAGAGAGTCCCATCTATCATTTCGTCATCCTTTCAAATCTCCCCACTCAAAACGAGAGTTCCACACCTCAACACCACATTTGAGTCAATTTTGGTGTCACTTTGGGTGGCTTTTCCTCCACCCCGTCACTTCCATCCAAAGCTCAACCGGGTGACACTGATCTGTGACTTGGATCCCTTTTCACACACACTCTAACGTGTGGGGCTCGTTCCGGTGATTTAGCTTCCCTCCTCAAATCTCTCTGATGGTCGGAGGAAAGCGCTTTTCCGGCAATAATGTGTGTCTCTTGATTGAGTCAATCATCTGCTCAACGAGGTTTTGGAGGTTTCATTCGCTGGTTGACTTTTCCAAACAAGATTAAAGTTTTTCTTTTCATGGGAGATTTAACGAAAAAAAATCCTCATTACGAATCGAGGACGACGTCGTCTGGCAGTTTTTCAGCCCCTCTGCTCGGCGCGCGGAAATCAATTAAAATCAATTTATATTCAGCTCGCTGAACAAACATATTCTACGGCTCCTCATCATCGTCCTTTGGCGCAGACAGACGTCGTCGCGGTTCTCAAGCCAAAACATGTTGGCAAGCTAGCATAACACACTCTTTTGTCGACGATGAAGGGGGCTGTCGCGACGATTCAGTCTCTCAATGGGTCTAGCCTGTGCAGTTCAATCAGCTTTTGAAAACAAAGGGTCCAAATTTGAAAAAATGACCAAAAAAATGTAGCATTTTTGGAGTTTGAAATTTTGATAAAAACGATACAAAAGAACAGCAGCTAAATTTTGACCAATTTCGTCCATCACTATCCCACCGTGCCAAGGGAAAACGGGCAAAATTCTGCTTAATTGCATTTCCCGACCGACGGAGCCTACATGTCGTCGATGCCATTGTCCTCCACAAAACGGAAGGAATTCGATTGGAAAAATGTGGCTTGCTCTTGCTAGGAAAATGCAAGCCTCCGCCAAGAATGAATTGTTGGAAATCGTTCACCTGCCAAGTGGGGAGAAACCACAGCGACGTTTGTTCAGCTGTGGAAAAGTGCATTTTGATCAAGTTCCGCGTATTGAAAGAGAGACGGAAACGTTTAGGCATTTGGCAGCGACTGAGGTTTTGCCCTCTGCTTTCTAGAACTTGGAACGTGGAACTATTTTGACAAAAGACAAAAGCTTTGTGGGTTGGGCGCTTTGACGTGGGTGTTGAAAGTTGTTGAGCTGATTTGGTGCCAAAATCGAGCAAATTTGGGCAGTTTATTTTACGGTTCAAAGGATGCAACGTTTAGTTGTTTGGAAAATGCCAAAAATAGTGTGCATGTTTTAATGCCTTTTAAAATTAAAGATTGTAAAATATTTTATCGTTGTAAAAATATAATTAATTTCACATTAGACCAAACCATAAACAATTTTGTTACATTTATTTTAAAATTTCTGGAAGCTTGTTTTAGTATATTTTTTTTTTCAAAAAAGCCAAACATAAAAATAAAAATCTGCATATTTTGAAGTTTTAACATATTATTCCTTTGAATTTAGTTTAAACCAAATGTAGAGGATGTAGGAAATTTGATGGGCTTTCCGAAAAAAATACACTGAAAGAAAAAACACACCACTTTTAAGAGATTTTCTGTTTTTTAAGTTTAAAAGTCAAATTTGAAGGTGAGCCCAAGATTTTTTTCGTTGAAATTTTTTGTGAAAACAGCCTAACATGTTACGAAACGACTCACGAAAAATGCAGGATGGAGCAACTCAGCTGAAAAAATACAAAAATCATTTACTAAATTTTTTTTTAAGTGCTCTAAACGTCAAAATTTTCAATAACCGATTACGGGAATCGATTCTCTAGACAATTTTCTCTCCATATTGACCATTGTCCTAAGGTCAATCCTTATGAAGTTACAGCAATTTTAAAAATAAAAATGTTGAAAATATGTTTTTTGATGGTTTTTGGCCATTTTTATTAGACGGACTTGATTTTTCAGTCTAGTAAATATTTTTACAGGAAAGCTCTTGAAATTTCCTAAAAGATTGTCTTTGACCACTTTTCAAAATAAATCGTTATTTTTGATGATTAACTTATTTGCTTTCCAGCTTACTACCATCCACTAAACTACACTGAAAAAAATATTCAGATTTCAGTTATGAATAATGCAATTCGCTTGTATCTGTGAGCCCATACTTCTAATTGAAATGTGGTCAAAGACAATCTCTTAGGAAATTTGACGAGCTTTTCGGTAAAAATATTTACGAGACTGAAAAATCAAGTCCGTCTAATAAAAATGGCCAAAAGCCATCAAAAAACATTTTTTTCAACATTTAAATTTTTAAAATCGCTGTAACTTCACAAGGATTGGACTTAAAACAAAAATCAATATGGAGACTTTTACGTAAAATTGTCTGGAGAATCGATTCCCGTATTCGGTTTTTCAAAATTTTGACATTTTGGGCTCACTTTCGAATTTGACTTCTTAGCTATACTTAACTTAAAAATCAAAAAATCTCATAAAAGTGGCGTGTTTTTTCCTTTCAGTGTATTTTTTTTCGGAAAGCCCGTCAAATTTCCTACAAATTTGTTTTAGACCTTTTATGATACGATGCAACGGCTTCAAGATACACCTATATTTTAATCACGAAATGCAAAAATATTGAAAACACTTACGCCCTTCTCAAATTTCATTATCGAGTGAAACTGGCTTAATATACACAAAAATTGCTTACATTACCGTAGGATAACATGTCTACAAAATGTTTCATTGAAACCGAAGAGGGTCCGGTTCCCTATTTGGCATGGCATGCTTTTTAACTGGACGCTCGATAACTGGGCTTTAGCCTACTTAAAAAGCAGATAAACGTCAAAAAACATAAACAAATTAAAATGGTCGAGGGGTCAATGGATGCAAAAATCAAGTGTAAAATTTAAAAAAAAATCAGTATTTGTGAAATTTCAAGTAACAATTAAAGGAAGCATGAAAATTATGCTCTGGACACAAATTGAATTGACTTTTTTTTATTTGAGAAATTATGATACATTGATGCTCCCCTCGGCATTTTTTGTTCATCCCAGTTAGCGAGCAGTATTCGGTTACTGAGCGACGTTCTCAGCCCAGTGAAACGTTAATGTAATTACCCTCACTATTTTGAGGAATTATTTCTACCTTTTGATTATTGTTTCTGAATCTGCAAATACAAAATTGTTTATTGAGCTTTCTTGGACTCAAATTTTAGTTTAAAATGTTAACAAATCTTCATTCGCATTGAGTGATTTTGCAAAAGTAGCACAAACTTGTTGCATGAACTTCATATTAGATCTTTGTGAAGTAAAAATATAACTAATATAGAATTTCCCAGTTCTCGGGAATTTTGCAATTTGACTCGAACGACTCAAAATGATTTAAGTTGTCAACTGTAAATATTCGTTGTTGAAATATTTACAGATATAAGAAAGCCCGAATGTTCACAATTGGTGGACCAAAATTTTACAAACAATGCAACATTTTTTTTTCCAAAATACGCGGAAACACATATGCTTATTTAAAAAAAATCCCAAAATTTGTATTTGTAATTTCTTTGATTTTTTTTTATATGTTTTGAGGACAAAAATTCACAACTTTTGAAAATCTGACGGATGGTTTGTCGAGATATCGTCTTTTGAAAAGTAATGTCGTATTGAACGACACTCAGAGAGGCCTAATTTTATCACCTTTTATCCCTTTAAGGCTGTATCTGTATCTTTGCAACCAATTTTCAAGTTTTGAAAGTCTGAAAACAAAATTATAGAGAATTTTCTCAGCGATTCGAAAAGAGCTAAAGTTAGTGCGTCCATCCCGGGAATTCCCGGGACAAAAATCCCGGGATTTTTCCAAAACCGGGAATTCCCGAATCCCGGGATTTTTCATATTTTGTCCCGGGAATTCCCGAAATTGAAAACATATCAAATTTTGGTCTAGAAATTCAGATTTGGTTGTGGAAATTAGTAATCGATAAGCATTTTAAAGCATTAAAATTTTTATTCGGCATATGACAACATTAATTTGGCAGGGAAAATTGTTAAAATTTTTGTTTACAGATCCGCAAAATGCTTTGCGCCTTAGATATTTTCTACTAAATTTTATTTATTTAAAAAAAGACTTATTATTATATTCACGTTCATATATGACTTTAAACTTGAAAAACGCATAACATTTTAAAAATTATTTAACTTTTCATCATAAACCGGCATCTGGAGCAAATCAGGAAAAAGTAACGAATTAAGACAGCTGTTTAAGCTAATTTGTTTTTGAATAATGTTCTGATTGTTTTGATTGATTTCGATTACAACAGGAACAGATCAAAACAATTAGTACACAAATTTCCAAATTTATTGCTCTAAAATCTCCTGTACCTATTCAGACTGTAGTCCCGATTATCCCCAGTTGGTAGTTGATTGGTAGTGACTTAAAGATAATTTTTAAAATATGTTTTTAAATATAAAACATAAAATTCGAAACTTATCCAAAGTGTTGCATTGTCTGGTATAATTTTATTTCTTGTTGTTTTAGACACTTTCAATGAAATTGTATAAGCTTTTGTAGTTATATTATATAAACAAAAAAAATAAAAGAAATATATTCAAAATTCTGGTTCAATTAAATTCCAAAGCACATCAAAGAACACATTTTTTAAATTGTGTTTTACACTATCTAAAGACTGCTGTCCATGTTCAGATTGAAGTGTAGCTTATCACCATTAACAGTTTTGAGCTAATTCTATGATTTAAGCTAGAAAAACGTAACAAATATAATGAAAACATAGATTTTATGACTGCTGCAAAAATTTCCCGGGATCCCGGGAATTCCCGGGATTCAAAAAATATTTTTCCCGTTTCCCGGGAAATTCAAAACCCGGGAAAATTGGACGCCCTAGCTAAAGTCAATCTATTGTTTTGGTAAGATTTCCAATTTTTAATTTAACAATCGGCATTTTTCCGAGTATCCATTATTTCTAAATTGTCGGCATCCATTCCTACAACTTTGCCGATGAAACAAAATCTGCAAAATTTAAGGTTTATTCAGGACTAGTCAGAAAGACTATTTTCACTGAGATAAAAATATATAGTTTCCTTTCCTTTATGTGTATCTTTCGACGCATAACTAAACAAATGTTTATTTGCGTGCTGATTTTTAGATGCCGTCATCTGGGGTGATTCGGGACTACAGAATTAACCATGTTTTAACAAAATATGTTGGTACTTTCGATTGGATTATACTAGAACAGCCATAGTACTTAAAAAAAGTACATCGGTTTGAAACTTTAAAGTGCTTAAAAACTGCTGATGGTGATCAACATTCTTCCCAAGTTTCCTTAGCACTGTCTGTTGTAGATTTTTGTTAAGATATGGCTAGCTTAGGAAATTCAACTAAGATTTCAGTCAGGACGAAAATATAACTTTCGATTAATATAATTGCTTGTCAAAATGTCATAATCATTTTGATGAGCACCTAGAAGATTTTTTTTTGCAGATTTTTTTTTGAATTAAAAAAAATGTTTTTCGCTCTTTAATGATTTTTTCCGACCTAACAAGATAGAATCACCAGTATTTCTATAAAAAATCTCTCTGATCAACTCTCATTGTTTCTCGTAATTAATTTCAAACCATTTCAAACAACTCACCTTAAAGATAAACTGTCCCATGTCGGAAATTTTCTCCGACGCCGATCCGGACGACCGTTTGAAGCAGTTTAGATAATCACGTGTCAGGATGAAATATCTGCAAATAATCGTAACAAACAAAAAAGAAGAAGTCAGAAACAGTCACACAATACCGTCAGCGCCGCCTCATTAGGTTGACGGTTTTATCTCTCTGTTGCTCAAATTTCCCTCGCCATTTGGTGGTTGATTGTTTTGTTTTGTTTTTTTTTTCTCTGGCAGCACGCGACGAACCTTACTTTTGGGTGTCATTCCTTTTTGTTCTGTTCACGGTGGGGTCATTTAAAAAAAAATTAACGAAAGATATTAATTTCAGTGTGATTTTGTTCAAATAATAAGTTTTTTTTCAATATTGTATGGCTACTGCACAAAATCATCGTAAATGTCACCGTGAAATCCTTCACGGACAGTCAAGTCACGGAAAGTCATGAAATTAGCGCGCTCGTAAATGTTTGATCACTCGTCCTCGTGTCGCTTCTGTCGCTGACAAAAGAAGGGGAAAAGAAAGAATCCTTTTCTTCTCCTGCAACTGCTTTCCTTTCGAATGCCAGGCGAGACAATTTCACCAGTTTAGTAGTGCGAAAAAGGATGACACCGAAAGCCAGATCTCCCCAGTTTTTATCTCTTTGGAAGTTTCTTCACAGACAAGTTGTTAAGACTTTTTTAAAAGGTTAATTTTATAATAAAGATTCTGTTATAGTGACTTATATAAAAATCAGAAGTAGTAAACAGAATTTTAAAATAAATTCAAAGAGATAATCAAATTTGACAAAGAAATCATGTCCAACAAAGTAAAAGTTATGCATCTCATTATCTGGGCCACCACGATTTCATTCAATAATTCAACCCTCTCTCCCCCAAACCCTTTCGATACAGACCTTTCCTTCCATCTGGAGAAGAGTCGGTCCCGCTGCTGCCAGAGCAGGCCTCGTTTGATCGGTCCGGTCATCTGGGCCACCGGGATGCGTCCAATTAGGAGGGACTTCTGCAAAGGAGAAAAGAAGAGAATATTATTAAAATTAAAATGTCTTGGTAGTTCAATTTCCTTGCTCCATTGAGAAAAAGGGAGAGAACGCAAAGTATTGTGTTTTAATGTTCCATTGAAGAGTGCGAGTGGAGAAAGGGGTTTTGGAAGATGAGACAAAGCGAACATTTTCACAGGGCATTACAATAAATTTGGCGTTCTTTTGTGCATCTGGTTTTATCTTGTCGAAATTGGGTGAATTAAAGTTAAAAGGATGGCTCTGAGATATCTTAATGCAGCATTGATACTAAAAATATTTTTTTTACCTTTTTTCTGGGTAGTAAATTGAGCAACATCATTCAACCATTTTACTATAATTCCAGTTTCCTCTTAGGAAATTCCCAAGAACCTCTTGAGTCTGAATCCTGTTTGCAGCTGAAATAAAATCAGAACACTTCAAAACGCGCAAAAAAAGGAACCACTTTGCACTTGGACTGTGCTCACTTTTGCGTCCTGAGGGGCGAACACAAAGCAGAGTAAAAGAAGAGTTTTCCTTTCCATTTCATCGTTGAAAAGTGGAAAACTTTCTCGTTATGGCCATCGCACAGAGTGAGAACGTGCGAAAAACAGCTGATGACGAACTTTTCCCCCCTTGCAGCGTCAGTTTTCACTCATTCAACGCCGTTTGCGAGCTTTAGTTTCTGTTGTTTTCAGGATATTTCCGGAGTGCAACGATTGGCTGGTCGGAGCTGGTCTTGGACCTGGTGGAAGCTTTTTCCTGTTGTAGCCGCGAGGGTTTTCAGAGAAGAAAGCGAGGGCAACGAAATAAAAGTTTTTTTCTTCGCTTGGAATGCTTTATATGCTCTTACATAAAATATGGAATACAGTTGGACTTTGGGTCATGGAGGAAACAGTGGTAATAATGGAATTAGAGTGATTTGTTTATGTATTTTGTACTTTTGTACTTTTGTACTTTTGTACTTTTGTACTTTTGTACTTTTGTACTTTTGTACTTTTGTACTTTTGTACTTTTGTACTTTTGTACTTTTGTACTTTTGTACTTTTGTACTTTTGTACTTTTGTACTTTTGTACTTTTGTACTTTTGTACTTTTGTACTTTTGTACTTTTGTACTTTTGTACTTTTGTACTTTTGTACTTTTGTACTTTTGTATTTTTGTATTTTTGTATTTTTGTATTTTTTTTTTTGTATTTTTGTATTTTAGTATTTTAGTATTTTTGTATTTTAGTATTTTTGTATTTTTGTATTTTTGTATTTTTGTATTTTTGTATTTTTGTATTTTTGTATTTTTGTATTTTTGTATTTTTGTATTTTTGTATTTTTGTATTTTTGTATTTTTGTATTTTTGTATTTTTGTATTTTTGTATTTTTGTATTTTTGTATTTTTGTATTTTTGTATTTTTGTATTTTTGTATTTTTGTATTTTTGTATTTTTGTATTTTTGTATTTTTGTATTTTTGTATTTTTGTATTTTTGTATTTTGTATTTTGTATTTTTGTATTTTTGTATTTTTGTATTTTTGTATTTTTGTATTTTGTATTTTTGTATTTTTGTATTTTTGTATTTTTGTATTTTTGTATTTTTGTATTTTTGTATTTTTGTATTTTTGTATTTTTGTATTTTTGTATTTTTGTATTTTTGTATTTTTGTATTTTTGTATTTTTGTATTTTTGTATTTTTGTATTTTTGTATTTTTGTATTTTTGTATTTTTGTATTTTTGTATTTTTGTATTTTTGTATTTTTGTATTTTTGTATTTTTGTATTTTTGTATTTTTGTATTTTTGTATTTTTGTATTTTTGTATTTTTGTATTTTTGTATTTTTGTATTTTTGTATTTTTGTATTTTTGTATTTTTGTATTTTTGTATTTTGTATTTTTGTATTTTTGTATTTTTGTATTTTTGTATTTTTGTATTTTGTATTTTGTATTTTTGTATTTTTGTATTTTTGTATTTTTGTATTTTTGTATTTTTGTATTTTTGTATTTTTGTATTTTTGTATTTTTGTATTTTTGTATTTTTGTATTTTTGTATTTTTGTATTTTTGTATTTTTGTATTTTTGTATTTTTGTATTTTTGTATTTTTGTATTTTTGTATTTTTGTATTTTTGTATTTTTGTATTTTGTATTTTTGTATTTTTGTATTTTTGTATTTTTGTATTTTTGTATTTTTGTATTTTTGTATTTTTGTATTTTTGTATTTTTGTATTTTTGTATTTTTGTATTTTGTATTTTTGTATTTTTGTATTTTTGTATTTTTGTATTTTTGTATTTTTGTATTTTTGTATTTTTGTATTTTTGTATTTTGTATTTTTGTATTTTTGTATTTTTGTATTTTTGTATTTTTGTATTTTTGTATTTTTGTATTTTTGTATTTTTGTATTTTTGTATTTTTGTATTTTTGTATTTTTGTATTTTTGTATTTTTGTATTTTTGTATTTTTGTATTTTTGTATTTTTGTATTTTTGTATTTTTGTATTTTTGTATTTTTGTATTTTTGTATTTTTGTATTTTTGTATTTTTGTATTTTTGTATTTTTGTATTTTATTTTTTTTTGTTTTTTTTTGTACTTTTGTATTTTATTTTGTATTTTTGTATTTTTGTATTTAATTTTTTTTGTTTTTTTTTTTTGTACTTTTGTATTTTATTTTGTTTTTTTGATTTTTTTGAATCTTTTGATTTTTTTTTTGTTTTTTGTATATTTTTATTTTTGTATTATTGATTATATTTATGAGTATTTGAACACCTAAAATGTTGTTCAGGTTATTCTATTATTATTCCAGCTCGGGAAAGAAAGCTTCCCCATTTCATTCATCACGTCGTTTTTCCACAAGAAGGAAAACTTTCCGGATCTTGATTTCCACTTGACGCTTTCTTGCTGCTGTTGGTTGAACTTTGGCCGCTGGGGGAGGAGGAGGTTCAGGAACAACCATCGCTTCCGTACAACGGAAAAGTTGAGGGTGCTAATTTTAAAATTTATGATGGTAAAATTTAGAAAGCAGGAAAAAAGTGTTAAAGGGGAAAACTTTTACAAACGTTCTCTCTTGTCTCGCCATGGTAAATTGCATAATTCGTGCTTGGAATTATGCAATCGTTAGGTTTTGGTTTCCCCTTTTTCCTCGAAAAGAAAGTTATTGGAGCATTCCCCCTGGAGGGTTCAGAAGGAAAAACATTTTATTGCACATGCAATCGGAAAGAATTATTAGCTTTCCCCTTGCCTAAAAGCTCGAATCCTTCTTCTTCACTCTCGTTTTTTTCTTTCTTCTGTTGCCAAAGCCAAAGAAAATTCGTTTTTCTTTTGCCCCGCTGCCGGTTATCCATTATTGTCTCCCGAGGGGGGGTTGGAAGGAGAAGGAATGTGATCGACTATCGTTTCGTCTTCGTCGGAAAATTCTTTCGGGAAAAATCTTCCCATCAAGCTGCTCTCTCCCACTTTGGGACAGATTCGAGGAGAAGGATGCGATGATTGGATATTTAATACTTTCCGGACCGTTTCACTTTCATATGAGTATTTGTACGAAGCGCGTGCACACAAACACACACACACGTCGGCCAGAAATTGTTAATAAAAGTTTGTTTTTGCTTGAAGTTTCACCGTTGTGCTTGTGATAACAGGAAAAGTCATTTTTGCAATTCCGTCGTGAAACTACTTACTTTTCCTGTCATTCTTGAACGACGAAATAGCCTACTTTTCTGTACCAAAAATAACAGAATCAAATGGCAACACTTTTCAAAATAAATGCTGAAAAGTTCCACTTTTCAGCACTCAAATGGGTGCTGAAAAGTTGAACTTTTCAGCACTTGTTTCGAAGAGTAACACTTTTCAACATTTTTTTGATTTAATCGATTTATTGACAAAATACATGAAAATTTGACTTAAAATTACTCTCAATGGGTGTTTTTTCGAAATTGCAAAAAATGTTGTATGGAACTCGTTGCAAAACTTGATTTTTCAGCACTCTTCGTATTTATCCAACTCGGTGAACCTCGTTGGATAAATGTACGACTCGTGCTGAAAAAATCCTCTTTTTGCAACATGTTGCATAAACTACTATTTCTCCACCCGTGTTGTTGGCCGTCGTCGGGGGGATTTTCTTTAATTATTATTGTAACTTTGTCGATCATCAGTTGATTGGTTGTTGGAGTAAGAGATTGAGTCGATTGAGTTTTGGGAGGGGGAAGCGAAACAAGCAGTGAAATCCAACCCTGGTATCATAATATCGATAATCATAATCCACCCTTAATCGGATTATAATCAGCTCGAAGCATATTGAGGAGCGGAAAAAATGGGAAAGTGGAAAAACAAACAAAAGTGGATTAGCGAGTCTGATGGATTACGGTATTTGTTTACCCAGGACAAGCACACTTGAACCAAGTGTGACAGAACTGTGAGATAACCGGGCGTGAGGTTGTTTGCCGAGGGATGATCCACTTTGCTTGCGGTTTGTTACGATATGGCTAACAATGTGTGAGGACAGTGTTGATATTCTTTTTTAGAAAATACCGAAAGTGTGGTGACTAAAAATAAAAGGTGTTTTCTTCATTTCAATGTGATCGTGCTATAATGTATCATGTCACTTTCTAGAGTGTTGAGAAAAACAGGAGTTCCGAGTTATAATGAAAAAATCAAAAATTCCCTTTGCCAACTTGTTGCAATTGCAGAAAGTGTTTAAATAGCATAATTTGATCAGAACATTACCATCATCATACGGAATTTGTCAATGTTGTACGAAGTTTTTACCGTTTTAGTTGAATATCTCAGGATTTAAGTCGAGTTTTTGAGATCTGTGAGTGCGTGCATCTGATCCAATTTCTGGTAGGTTTTCAATGTTAAATGTAAACCCATTGTGAAGTTTTTTTTTAACTTTTTTTCTGGATGAATAATGTCTAAATTTAAAAATCTATCCCAGCATTATAAAAAGTACAAAATAAATGATTTTGACCTTCTTGATTTGTTTTTGATTTTTGATTGGAAAAATTGCCATTTAGAATGAATTAAAATATTTTTTAACAATTTGTTGGATTAGGGTGAAACAGGTTTTCGCCTACTTGATACAGCATTTGACGTATTGATCACAGGGTAAATAAGATCTTTTTCTTTTTTTCAAAAATGTTTTATTTAATTAATTTCTAAATCAAATTTACCACTCCAATACTTCTAAGTAACGTGAAATTTTCCGAGGATTCCGAATATGACAAAATTGAGACCAAAAAGTGCCGCTATGTAGGCCTAAAGGGCAAAAACTAACGTTGTAAAATGTTTGCTGTAGAAAAATCGAAAAATTATGAGAAAAACTGCGATTGGCCAAAAAGTTAATACCGTAGGCTTATAGTCCATAAAATTTCCTAACTTTTGACCTTTGAGAGTATGGGTGTTGGAGTCATAGTCATGTGCAAAAGCTATGAGAAAAAGTCAAACCAATCCTGGATGTCTTTGGCACATTTTGAAGTGCTTCAAAAGACCTTTCGAATGCATCTAAGAGAGTTGGAATTGATAAAATTTTACGGAAATGCGAGCAATTTTAAGATTTTTTATGTTTTTGGACCTCAAACTTCAAAGTCCGTTTTACCCCATTTCCCTTTGTCGTAGTGGGCTCGTATTTGGCATGAGTTCATCTCATGTATAGACAAACAAACGCTGAAAGTTTCATCCAAATCGGAGCACCTCGATACGACCTCTAGAACAAACCGAGCAGAATTTACAAATACTGCCTCAAACTTTAAGAGGCAATATCTCAGCAATCAGCAGTCTGATCAACATAATAGGCCACACAAAGTCCATGTCCATGGAAAACAAGATTTTTCAATAGTTTTTAGAAAAATTGTTACGTTAAAATTTCTTAGATTGAATTCCAGTGTGACTTTGATAGTCTTAGTTTTTCTTGTTAAAATTATATTAAGATGTTCAAACTTTATTTGTACGTTAAATGTACCATCACTAAAGTAGCTGCTAAAGTTTTTAAGAAAATAAATCTATGTTTATATTTAGTTGACTAAGTTTATAAGCTTTTTAACAAAATACATATAAATTTTAGGTAAAATTGGTAAAAAGACGGAAATTGGCGTGAAATTTGTTAAAATTGGTTTTGTTTATAAAATTAATGATTTATATTGTATTTTATACTGTAGAGCAGTTCTCTACGAAATCGGTCTTTTTCTTAAATTTTAATTTTTGTATTTTTTAATCCGACTGAAGCTTTTTTGGTGCCTTCGGTATGCCCAAAGAAGCCATTTTGGATCATAAGTTTGTCCATATAATTTTCCATGCAAATTTGGCAGCTGTCCATACAAAAATGATGTATGAAAATTCAAAAATCTGTATCTTTTGAAGAAATATTTTGATCGATTTGGTGTCTTCGGCAAAGTTGTAGGTATGGATATGGACTACACTGAAAAAAATGATATACGGTAAAAAAAGTTTTGGTGATTTTTTATTTAATTTTTGTCACTAAAACTTGATTTCCAAAAAAATACTGTTTTTATTTTTTATTATTTGATATGTTTTAGAGGACATAAAATGCCAACTTTTCAGAAATTTCCAGGTTGTGCAAAAAATCTTTGAGCGAGTTATAAATTTTTGAATCGATACTGTTTTTTTCAAGAAACCGAAAAATTGGTCGCAACAATTTTTCAATTTCATTTTTCACTGTAAAATAAAAAAAACAATCAAAAAGTTCTTTAGTGAAATTTTGATAAAGTGCACCGTTTTCAAGTTAAATCCATTTTTAGGTGACTTTTTTGAAAATAGTCGTAGTTTTTCATTTTTTTTTTAAATTAGTGCACATATTTGCACACCTTTGAAAAAAAAATATTTGAAAAGCTGAAATTTTTTTCTATATTTTGCATTTTTAAACTTTGTTGATACGACCCTTTGTTGCTGAGATATTGCCATGCAAAGGTTTAAAAACAGGAAAATTGATGTTTTTTAAGTACCACCCAAACAACACACCATTTTCTAATGTCGATATCTCAGCAACTAATGGACCGATTTTCAATGTTAAACTATGAAACATTTGTGAAATTTTTCGATCTTTTCGAAAAAAATATTTTCAAAATTTTTAAACCAAGACTAACATTTCAAAAGGGCCAAACATTCAATATTACGCCCTTTTGAAATGTTAGTCTTGGTTTAAAAAAATTGAAAATATTTTTTTCGAAAAGATCGGAAAATTTCACGAATGTTTCATAGTTTAACATTGAAAATCGGACCATTAGTTGCTGAGATATCGACATTAGAAAATGGTGTGTTGTTTGGGTGGGACTTAGAAAACATCAATTTTCCTGTTTTTAAACCTTTGCATAGCAATATCTCAGCAACTAAGGGTCGTAGCAATAAAGTTCAAAAATGCAAAATATAGAAAATTTTCTCAGCTTTTCAAAAATATTTTTTCAAAGGTGGGCAAACATGTGCACTAATTTAAAAAAAATGAAAAACTTCGACTATTTTCAAAAAAGTCACCTAAAAATGGATTTAACTTGAAAACGGTGCACTTTATCAAAATTTCACTAAAGTACTTTTTGATTGCAAATTTGATTTTACATCGAAAAATGAAGTTGAAAAATTTTTGCGACTGATTTTTCGATTTTTTGAAAAAATCAGTATTGATTCAAAAATTTATAACTCGCTCAAAGATTTTTTGCACAACCTGCACAACCTAAAACATATCAAAAAATAAAAAAGTAAAAATAGTGTTTTTTGCAAATCAAGTTTTAGTGACAAAAAGTTAAATAAAAAATCACCAAAAATTCTTTACCGTGCATCATTTTTTTTAGTGCAGTCCATATCCATTAGGGTGGGTACGTTTTTCAAAAAGTTCTCGGATCAAGTTTTAGTATGGTTCCCCTTGCAGGACATGCCCATAGGGACTTTCATGCCAAATATCAGCTCATTTGATTGTAAACTGGCTGCGCGCATCAGGGTTAAAGTTTACATGGGAATTACTATGGGAAATTGGAACTTTTTGTTCAAACGCTCCTACAGGTCTGGGAAAATCACGCGCCAACTTCTGGTATGGTATGGCCTATGGGCCTGATGCGCGCAGCCAGTTTACAATCAAATGAGCTGATATTTGGCATGGAAGTCCCTATGGGCATGCCCTACAAGGGGAACCATACTAAAACTTGATCCGAGAATTTTTTGAAAAACGTACCCACCCTAATATCCATACCTACAACTTTGCCAAAAACACCAAATCGATCAAAAAAAATCTTTCAAAAGATACAGATTTTGAATTTTCATACATCATTTTTGTATGGCCAGCGGCCAAATTTGTATAGAAAATTATATGGACAAACTAATGGTGCAAAATGGCTATTTTGGGCATACCGAAGGCACCAAAAAAGTTTCAGTCGGATTAAAAAATACAAAAAAAATCGAATGACCGAAATCTGGGAGAACTGCTTTGTATTCGAAGCACGAATCAAAAGTTCCACATTTTACATGAAATTTGTTCAACTGAAATTGCCTATAAATTTGGAGATTTTTTCAATTGTGTTTCAAAAACACATATTATTTATTGTTTAAAAACTACTTTACCCTTCTCTTAGTTGAAAATTGTCCAAAGAATCCGAAAATGAATTCCGTTTTCGATTCAAAATAATGTTCATTGAGAAAATCATGACACTTTGAGAAGTTTAAAATAATGACTTTCATAAACTTTTTCTTAACTATTGTTAACAATCTATTTTGAACACACACGGTCAGTATGATTCTATGCCATTCCGTATGTATTTAATTTGTACTCACTGCGAAACAGTGCCCTTAGATCCATATAATACTTTTTCATATATTTGATTTCGATATGTTACCAAAGCTTTAAAAAAATAAACAAAGCCCTCCGGCGATTTATTTATTGTGTAATTTAGATATTCTAGTAATTAAAGAAACATTTAAAACAAACCTGTTTGATGAAGATATTCTCTTCCTCTCCAAACTCCTAAATATAAATCTTCGCATCTTTCCCAAACCTACCAAAATAACGTTTTCCCCAACCGTAAGCAATACCCTTATCTCATTGTCTCAATCGACAAATCCATGTGGAAATGAATCAACCGACACCACAAACTTGTAGTGATTCGTTGGCCAGGGGGCCCGTCGCCCTCGATGGCTTTGGTCGATGGATTTATTCGCCAGGAAAGTAAACATTCGAAAGGCCCACTTGCTGGAAACTTCCTAATAGAGAAGATGGTCCCACCTCGGGAGTCGGTGTCAAGTACGGCTCGAGACAAATGACAATATTAGAACCGCTGGCTGGCAGCTGGACAAAAACTCATTTGGGGATATGAACTACACTCTTTTTGTGGGGAAATGGTTTTTTTTTGCAGAAAATTGAACTTGATTCAAATAATTATTAATGAGGAATTTAATTTAAAATAAGTAAAAGCCTAAAATGAGTTTTGCCTAAGTTTTTTTCTAATCGTGTAGTTTACGTCCTTCCAGCAAACCAACCGAGGCTCAACAGTGCCAAAACAAAGCCCAAACCAGTGTCAACTCTCGGAGCCCACCAACAGACATTCCACAATATCATCTGTTGTGTAACCGAAAATGTCTTGTTTCCACAAATACCTCCCCAACTCTGTGCTGTTGTGGTCCACAGGACCTGTCTTTATGAGGTCTCTTTCTCTCTTTCTCTCTCAGTGGAGGACCTCTTCTCCACTTGGCCAGAATTGGGCCATTGTCGTTCTTCTGGCTCCGAATTCGGCTTTGGCCCCCCAAAATAACAACACAAATGCCGAAAAAGCTTTAAAGCCCCTCCCCGTTCTGTTGCTTTGAATTGTTCGCAGTACCGTTGTAATCGTACGTGATGTGGTTGCAAAAAAGATGAGCGAGGACTTTCGAGGCTTCCGGAAGGGATTTTTTTCACTTGTGGACTTGGGAGGTTGATGGTAGACTGGTGGATTAAATTTAAGGATCATTTCATTTTATGTCCCAAGAATTACCTTTCACATCATAAATCACACCTCATTGTTGTGGTAGCTGATTGTGGTGTATGAATTCTTGATGAAGTACCAATTCTTAAATTTAGTGAAATTTCAATTGAGTTTTGCTACTTCAAGAACTTCTTTTCTCATTAACTGAATCCCAAATCTCCCAGCCAGAAAAGAATTCCCTGAGCAAAGACAGATTGCTCCGTACAAATTCAGTCGTTCATTTTCCGTCGATTATCCGGCAGCAGAAAGCCCCTCGGAGCAAAAGGCACGTGAAATCGATTCCTACCCGAGCCCCTGAGCTGAGCATTGCAACGGAACGACTTTACCACACATCAGGACGAGCCATTCTCCCGGGGAAATCCTCCAACAACTGTCTGTCTGTGAGGCTCCTTCTGAAAAATTGCACTTTGCCACGCCGGGATGTCGCACCCGGGGGAAGGTTACCACGCTAGGAATGGCATTTTTGGGCTCCGGTGCTCCGCCTTTTTGGGGGAATGTTTCCGGCCCAGGTTGAATGTCTTGTTGGAGCGATGTCAGATGGTTGAGAGGGAAATGTTCAAAAACTGGGACTCGTCATTCTAATGAGCTGCCGGTATCATTCAACCGAAGACAAGCGAAGGGACCATTTTTCTTGGTAATGTAACGTTGAAATGCTGACACAGTTTAAAATGATAACGACTTTATCGAAAATAGAAAACAAAAAAAAATATAAACCTGGAATTACGATGATGTAATTTCACATCCTTTACGATGTAATTTTACATAAATTTATGTAGGAAACTAGAATTACACATAAAACAACGACTAACATTTTATAAGGCCAAATAATTGGTAATTCTCTACCAACTCACACGAAATCGGGAAAAGTTGCCCCGACCCCTCTTCATTTTGGAAAGTTGGTAACTTTGTTCTAAGGGGTAACTTTTGTCACTGATCACGAATCCGAGGTCCGTTTTTTTGATATCTCGTGACGGAGAAGCGGTACGACCCCTTGCATTTTTGAACATGCGAAGAAAGAGGTGTTTTTCAATAATTTGCAGCCTGAAACGGTGATGAGATAGAAATTTGGTGTCAAAGGGACTTTTATGTAAAACTAGATGCCCGATTTAATAGCTTACTCCGAATTCCGAAAAATAACCTATTTTCCGTCGAAAAAACACTTAACAAGTTTTAAAAATGCTCACATTTCGGTTATCTGAAAATCATAGTTTTTTTCAATCGAATTTTCACAAAAAAAAACATTTTTGGATACTATTTAGACCAGGGGTGTTCAAAGTTTTTGAATGGCGAGCCAAATTTTAAGCTCACATGAGCTTGTGAGCCATATGAGAAAAAAGTGATTTTTTCATTTGAATCAACAAAACTAAAAAAACAAAATATTAAAAAGAAAAAAAACAAATAAACAGTTTTGTACAAAAATGCCTCCAATCAATTGATTAAAATTTATGAAAATCAGAAATTCCAAATATACCAACATACAGCAATTCCCCACGAAAACAGCAAGTTCTCTGATCGGGCTCAAAATTTTTCTGGAGGTTTCTTGGCCGAAATAAATAGACTCGTATTTTTTTTTGTTTGGCCATAAGGGTGACCTACGCCGTGTTAGAGTGGTCCGAAAAATGTCAATTTTCGACATTTTTCGCAAAAACCACTTTTTTCAAAACATCATAACTCCGCGACATTTCATTTGATTTTAGCTATCTTAGACGCAAAAGAAAGGTGATTAGTTTGGCTATGTAGGAAAAATAGTAAGAAGTTTCGAAAATCTAGCTTAACATTTGAAAAGGTCGTATAAAAACTTAAAATGCTGTTTTGAAGGTCTCGGGACCAAAGAGCCTTTGTCTGAAAATATTTTTATCGGATTCCTCGGAAAATTTCACATTACATATAAAAAATGGTGAAGTTATTCTTTCGTTATTGAAAAATGCAACTTTTGGTACCCTAACATATATAGGTCATTGCTGAAATTTTCAAGTTATCGCAGTTTTAGTGAAAAAGTCGATTTTTTCTGTTTTCGTCAATTTTCCATTTTTGCGCGTGGCGCGTCGAAAAACCTAGTTTTTATCTTCAAAAAAATCGTTTCTCAGAGTATCGAAAACATAACTTCACCATTTTTTGATATGTTATATGAAATTTTCCGAGGAATCCGAATAAAATATTTTCAGACATAGGCTCTTTGGTCCCGAGACCTTCAAAACAGAGCAGTTCTCTAGGATTTCGGTCATTCGATTTTTTGTATTTTTTAATCCGACTGAAACTTTTTTGGTGCCTTCGGTATTGCCCAAAGAAGCCATTTTGCATCATTAGTTTGTCCATATAATTTTCCATACAAATTTGGCAGCTGTCCATACAAAAATGATGCATGAAAATTCAAAAATCTGTATCTTTTGAAGAAATTTTTTGATCGATTTGGTGTCTTCGGCAAAGTTGTAGGTATGGATACGAACTACACTGGAAAAAAATGATACACGGTAAAAAAAATTGGTGATTTTTTTGTTTATTTTTTTATCACTAAAACTTGATTTGCAAAAAAAAAACAATATTCAGCAAATCTCTACCAAAACCGGAAATGGATTTTATTTGTATTTTTTTATTTGACTCAAACTTTGTGGGGGCCTTACCTATGACTAAATAAGCTATTTTGTGTCATTGGTCCACCCATACAAGTCTCCATACAATTTTGGCAGCTGTCCATACAAAAATGGTATGTAAATATTCATACAGCTGTAACTTTTGAGTGAATTTTCTGATCAATTTGGTGTCTTCGGCAAAGTTGTAGGTATTGTTGAGGACTTTTGAGAAAAAATAGGTACACGGAAAAAAATTGCAGATTTTTTTCTCAACTTTTTTAACACTAAAATTCAATTTCCCAAAATACGTTTTTTTGATTTTCGAGATTTTTCGATATGTTTTAGGGGACAAATGTTTCGATATGTTTTAGGGGACAAATATGTTTTAGGTGACAAATGCCGGGAACCGTGGTGTAGGGGTAAGCGTGATTGCCTCTCACCCAGTCGGCCTGGGTTCGATCCCAGACGGTCCCGGTGGCATTTTTCGAGACGAGATTTGTCTGATCACGCCTTCCGTCGGACGGGAAGTAAATGTTGGCCCCGGACTAACCAAAAGGTTAGGTCGTTAGCTCAGTCCAGGTGTAGGAGTCGTCTCCCTGGGTCCTGCCTCGGTGGAGTCGCTGGTAGGCAGTTGGACTAACAATCCAAAGGTCGTCAGTTCGAATCCCGGGGTGGATGGAAGCTAAGGTGTAAAAAGAGGTTTGCAATTGCCTCAACAATCAAGCCTTCGGACACTTAGTTTCGAGTAGGAATCTCGCAATCGAGAACGCCAAGGCAATGCTGTAGAGCGAATAATTTGATTTTAATTTTTCGAAGTTTCATGCAAAAACAACTTTGACATTATTTTATAATGCAAAATTGAATTTGCAATCGAAAAGTACTTTACAGATTTTTTGATAAAGGTCTCCGTTTTCAAGATAAAGCCACCGAAAGTTTGATTTTGCAGTTTTTCAATTTTTAAAAATAGTGACCATGAGTGACCATTTCTAAAAATATTTTTTTTGAAAAGTTCAGAAAATTTGCTATAAAATTGTCCAAGAGACATCGAAGATTGGACATCTGGTTGCTGAGATACAGCGGCTTAAAGAAAAAGAAACACGAAAATTGAAGTTTTCTAAGTCTCACCCAAACAGCCCACCATTTTCTAATGACGATATCTCAGCAATTAATGGTCCGATTTTCAATGTTAATACATGAAACATTCGTGAAATTTTTCGATCTTTTCGAAAAAAATACTCTGAAGATTTTTAAATCAAGACTTACATTTTAAAAGGGCCAAACATTGAATATTACGCTCATTTAAAATGCTTGTCTTGATTTAAAAAATTTCAAAACATTTTTTTGGAACTTTTCAAAAAAAATATTTTTAGAAATGGTCACTCATGGTCACTATTTTTAAAAATTGAAAAACTGCAAATATTTCGCTAAAATCAAACTTTCGGTGGCTATACCTTGAAAACGGAGCCTGTAAAGTACTTTTCGATTGTAAATTCAATTTTGCATTAAAAAATAATGTCAAACTTGTTTTTGCATGAAACTTCGTTTTTTTTTCAAAAATCACTATTTTTTCAAAAATTCATAACTCGGCGGCAGATTTTTTGACCATGCTTCTCTGTGGCTCAAAAGTTGCGGATTTTTGTCCCCTAAAACATATCAAAAAATCTCGAAAATCAAAAAATACGTATTTTGGGAAATTGAGTTTTAGTGCTAAAAAAGTTGAGAAAAAAATCTGCAAATGTTTTTTCCGTGTAGGGTAGAGTAGTCATCAATGAGACACGGGGAACAATGATAAAATGGCTCTCACAAGTCGTAGTTTCAACCAATCAGGCTCATAGGTGTGTCTACTGGATACACGTCTGCCATTATAGTGGCTTTGGTTATGAACGCTCCCTTGCAAAGTTATTCATAAATGTTTGATTTTGGGGTGTAAAAGTAAATTATGACTGAAAATTACATTTTCGCTCATAGGCTGCCAATAAAACAAAAACTAATATTTCTCCAAATTTCTTTCGTCATTTCATAGGGCATGAGTTGGGCTACAATGGCCTTTCATTAGATTTGACCAAAATTAAGAATATACTTAGAATCCAGGGCTGTCTCATTGTTCCCCACTCTTTTCAGCCCATGGGTAACAATGAGACACTTTGATTTTTCTTCATTAAACTTTTCAAAATCTAGGGAAATCCTTCAAAACATGAATTGGAAGTGATTTTTGGCATATTTATTGAGTTTTGACTTCATTTAACCAAAAATATAAAGTTATTTGGTATAAATAAATGGATTTTACTAAATTTAAATACTTTTTAGTATAACTTTTGTTACTTGAAGTTTCGTGTTGACAAAATTGCTTGAAAATGTTCAAAGCAAGTCACCTGCAATGGAACAATACCAAAACATGATGTTTTACAAGAAAAGTATTGATTTTCGTAGAGTGTCTCATTGTTCCCCACCTGTCTTATTGTTCCTGCCAAGTGCGTCTACAATGAGACAGTTGGATAGCTCTGACTGTAGAGGTCGGATCGATCTCATATTTTGGTCAATGTTAGAACACATTAAAAGAAAGAAATTGCAACAAAAAGCTCATTAAAACATGCTGATGAAAAAAATACAAAAATCGTTGAATGTTAAAAACCAAAAGTGTCTCATTGATGACTACCCTACCCTACCTATTTTTTTCTCAAAAGTCCTCAACAATACCTACAACTTTGCCCAAGACACCAAATTGATCAGAAAATTCACTCAAAAGTTACAGCTGTATGAATATTTACATACCATTTTTGTATGGACAGCTGCCAAAATTGTATGGAGACTTGTATGGGTGAACCAATGACACAAAATAGCTTATTTGGTCATAGGGAAGGCCCCCACAAAGTTTGAGTCAAATCCAAAAATACTAAAAATAAAAAAGGTCGAAATCGGCCGATTTCCGATTTCGTAGAGAGTTGCTAGGGAAGGCCCCCACAAAGTTTGAGTCAAATCCAAAAATACTAAAAATAAAAAAGGTCGAAATCGGCCGATTTCCGATTTCGTAGAGAGTTGCTCAGATGCGTCTTAGGGCAATTTTACATGATCATTCAAAATGGGTCCGCGTGCCACACAAAATGACCTCGCGGGCCATATTTTGGTCACCCCTGATTTAGATAAGAAAAAATGTAGTTTAAGAGCTACGGCACTATTTGGTCATAATTCGCTTGGCAATGCTGACATTTTTTCGAAAAAATCATGTTTTTGGGAAAACGTGGGTTTGTTTCGAAACAGTAATAAAAACTATTGTTTCAATAAAATTGTTAAAATTCCAAGAACTGATAAACATCTAGAATACAATCTGAACAGAGATAGCAGTTTTTAGATAGCCTATAAACATTAAAAATGGAAACAACAAACTACTAGTGTAATTGCTCAAAACTTCAGAGTTCGGCTCATTGAATGTTTTTATAACACTGATGTAAAATAATGTGTAATAAATCTATCATATCGTACACAGATCACATCAATGGGTCGTGCTAGATCAAAGCCCTTCCACCATATTGCCAATCTCGTTTAATTTCCGCAAATTTCGCCCCATCTCCCCCACCTAATGGCAAATTTAAACCCTATTAAAAACCATTCCAGCATGAATCACGCCATATCCAACGATGGGTATCGATGATTCTACAAAATCTACATGCACACATCCCACACATTGTTAGTCCTCGCTCGAAAAGTTACTCACTCCCACCCCCAAAAAACGCTAATTATACAAAGTAGAACGAGCCGAGCGATGTTTACGCAAATTTACCACTCAAAATTCGATTCCCTCGACGTCCTCCAGCAGCTGAAAACTGGGTCACGCATGAACGCATCAAGTTCTGATCCACCGGGGCGTCACGTTCCGTCGCAAAAAGGCGAGCAACCACCCTAATCTGATTAGCTCCCAGCAGTGTAGAGGTAGCGGTGGAGTGGTGGTGGTGTCGATGAGGCAGGTACCAAAAATTAAATTTACCCAAACAGCCTCGTCGTTGGAGCGTCTAAATAATAACAGCTACGACTTGGTGGGAGCCAGCCGGCGCCGTCAGAGGATCGATGGAGGAGGACACGCGGGCGTCAACTCACCCACGTAAACAGTTTCCATCATGGCCCATTAGTATATCTCTGGCGCGGTGTGGGAGAGAATATCAGCACTGGGTTACAGGATTTCAGTTAAATATTTGGTGATTTGAGATATCCGTGTATTTTTTGTACATGCTATCATTATGGATCTTTTTACATCATTCTACATCAATCGTACACAAACATTTCCTGATCAAGCTTAAAATTTGATAGATCACATGGATAAAAACATTCGAAAACTACCAAAAACCCCGATTTTCATCCAAATCGGAGCACTTCCTTCTTTTTGGCACCACCTCAATGTTTCTCCTTTTTTTGCGCAAATTGTGAAAAATCATCATTTTCAAACAGCGATATCACGAAACCACAAATCGTAGTAGGTTTAACCAGAAATCAATCCGAAGAAAATTGGACGTAAAATTGCATGCCGCAGTCCATTTTTGAGTTAAATAATGCTTTCAGTGATCACATTCACATGTTTCACACATTCGCATATTTCAAGTAAAGTTCGCATCGTCTTTCTAAGATTTTTTTTTCTTTTAGTTCACTAGGTATTGAACTTTGAAGCTGAAAGATTAATAATGACCTAAAAATATATTAAAGGTCATGAAGCCCTATGCCAATTTTGCGGTAAAAAACACGACCGAAACCATTTCTGATCACTTTTTTTTTCATTTTATTGCATAAAAATAAATTGACAAGACAACATATTTTCGATGGATCAACTATGGTCCCCTTGGGACAAGCTGTCAAGTAGGACCTTTTCTGTCAAGAAGGGCCGCGAAATTATTTTTTAAAAATCCTTTGCGGCCGTACAAAGGCCTTCCCCCCCTCCCCCCCCCCATAAGTCGACGCACTTGGTTGTGAGCAATAATATCACAAATTTAAGCTTAGTTGTAGCATCCAATTGGTCATATTTTGAGGTTTGGGATCAGCAAGTAAAACAACTTTCTAGAAGACAAAATATTCCTGAAAAGTTAGATTTTCAAAATCCCCCTATCGTGAACCATCCTAATTTTCAACCAAACCAAAAGTTGGCCTTTTGCCTTCCTCACTGAGGTAAGGCTATAATCCTGCTCGAAAAATGAACTTTTGAAAAACAGCTCGTAGACCTATATTCATGTATACCTATCGACTCAGAATCGAAAACTAAACAAATGTCTGTGTGTGTGTGTGTATGTGTGTGCGTATTCCCCTTGGTGCTCAAAATTCTTGCCAAGTTTTCTCGGCATTGGCTGATCCGATTTGAGTCAAATAAGTTGCATTCGATCCGGTTTGGTGCCCCAAACTGCACTATTGAATTGTTTGAAGATCCGATAAGAAGTTCAAAAGTTACGTATAAAAAAGTGTCAGTGTTGCGAATCGGATCTCACATAAATGCATGTAAACTATGTCCAGACCCATCACCCGACCCATCGTTGGTTAGGTTATCAAACGACCTTTCCAACGAGTCCAAAACGTTGAAGTTCTGGTAAACCTGTCTCAAGTTATAACCACTTAAGTGATATTTATGTACTTTTTTGATGCCGGATCTCACTTAAATGTATGTAAACTATGTACGGATCCATCATCCAACCCATCGTTGGATAGGTAATCGAAAGACCTATCCAATGAGTCCAATACATTGAAGATCTGGCATCCATGTCTCGAGTTATGACCACTTAAGTGATATTTATGTACTTTTTTTATGCCGGATCTCACTTAAATGCATGTAAACTATATCCGGATCCATCTTCCGACCCATCGTTGGATAGGTAATCAAAATACCTTTCCAACGAGTTCAAAACGTTGAAGTTCTGGTAACCCTGTCTCAAGTTATGACCACTTAAGTGATATTTATGTACTTTTTTGATGCCGGATCTCACTTAAATGTATGTAAACTATATCCGGATCCATCATCCAACCCATCGTTAAATAGGTAATCAAAAGACCTATCCAATGAGTCCAATACATTGATGATCTGGCATCCCTGTCTCAAGTTATGACCACTTAAGTGATATTTATGTACTTTTTTGATGCCGGATCTCACTTAACTGTATGTAAACTATGTCCGGGTCCATCATCCGACCTGACGTTGGTTAGGTTATCAAAAGACCTTTCCAACGAGTCCAAAACATTGAAGATCTGGCAACCCTGTCTCGAGATATAGCCACTTAAGTGATATTGATGTACTTTTTTGAAGCCGGATCTCACTTAAATGTATGTAAACTATGTCCGGATCCACCTTCCGACCCAATGTTGGTTAGGTTATCAAAAGACCTTTCCAACGAGCCCAAAACCTTGAAGATCTGGCAACCCTGTCTCGAGATATGGCCACTTAAGTGACATTTATGTACTTTTCTGAAGCCGGATCTCACTTAAATGTATGTAAACTATGTCCGGATCCACCATCCGACCCATTGTTGGTTAGGTTATCAAAAGACCTTTCCAACGAGCCCAAAACATTGAAGATCTGGCAACCCTGTCTCGAGATATGGCCACTTGAGTGATATCGATGTACTTTTTGGAAGCCGGATCTAAAAAATAGATGAAACTTGTGTACAGCCATTGTTGTGAGGAAGGCTCCAACCACATAGGTGGATTAAGTTAGTTTTTAAGTTGGGTTTGAATTCTTATTTAAGGGCAGACTCACTTTTTAAATCGAAAACCCGCTGAAATCTCGAAATAATCAACACGCAAACCAGTGTACCATCACGATTTGATTTGATATCAACAGCTTTAAAATTTTCACGACTCGTGTAAAATGTGTGCCCGATCTGGTGAAAGTCAGCCAGAAAATGAAGGTTCCTGGCAGTGGGAGTGGAAGGCCTTCGGGCGATAGATACCAGGGCCGTGGTGGATGAGAAAATCCCAAAGTGGAGGACCGCGCGATAGCATCACGTTCTTCCTCGAGCTGTGAGCTGATGCTCGATTTTGTGCGATGTGCGAATCGATGAAGCAATTTCGGTGTAATGACAGACGATTATCGGAGAATCAACAATGGCTGCTCAACAGATTGCTCATTTTCACGATTTTTATGAGGTTTGAAGTTGTTGCACGGTATATGGAAAGGGATGTTTTTTAATGATCTTGGATTAGTTTTTAAAGAGTAAAAATTTCAAGCAAAGCAAAATTTCTCCACATTGCCTTAGTAAGACGTCCATTTTCATTAACCTCTTCCCACCTTGCTGCCCCAATTCAATCCAGCTGTTGACACCGAGAAGGGGATTTTCCCGGCAAAATCACATAATTTATGCGTTCCGTGTCCGTCTGCAGCGCCGTTTCTTCCCGGGGAGAAGCTCAAGCTGACGACGCTGCAATCCAGATTTGGGTTGTCTTTTGCGGAATTTTTGCCCCCAGACTCACTAAGAACCACTGCAGCAAATGTCCCAGAACTTGATGGGATTCACATCAGCTGCTGCTGCTGCATGATGACGGTGTGATGAAGTTCTTCTTCTGCTCTTTTTTTTTTGGGAGGGAAAAGAAGGAAAAGTTTGGCTCCCCTAGAAGCTCCGGGATCAGGAGTTAATCAAGATTTGTGACTTCTTCTCGTTGTGGGGGTCAGGAGGTTGGAGAGAAGGGTCTTCACCAGGTTAAGGGTATGTAACAAGTGATAAAATTTGCACGAGTCAACTTGTTTTCGTTCCCTGCGAAGGATGTACATTAGCCTGTCCCATTTTGAGGTCATGTCGAGGAATTTCAGGTGCTCACTTCTTAAATGGTAGATTATGATGTTAGGAACAATGTTTTCTTAGACAAGAAAAAATAATAAAATACTTTCTCGCACCCCCTAGTCGATTTACTGAAAAAAGTCACTTTTTTGAACAAATTTTCTAAAATCGCTTGGAATCAATACAAAAACTGTTTCGATCAGGTGTGTATTATCTTCAAACGATAGGTTTTTGTCCATAGATTAAGATGCACTATCAATATTGGACGAAAATTTAAGTTTTTGGACTCTCCCAGGCGGATTTGTGTCGAAAAAATCGCATTTTTTCGAAACTTTTTTCAGAAATGTTCATTTAATTTAGGGTAGCCTATTTTTTCCAGTGAAACCAATACGTGCAGCTTGTAGGAAATTTCATGACGAACATTTTTCCCTCTGAGAAAATGCAATTTCAACACTCCAGAGCCGAGATATTTGAGTTTTAGTGAGGAAAAAAGTGCCAATTTTCAAAATTTCTCAGAATTCTGAAGCAAGGCCTACTAATTACACGATGTAGCAAGCATATGTCTCAAAGGTCAGGGTATGCTTTTTATAGTAATTTTGGCCGCTGAATCCGAATCTGAAATCAAATTTCGTGCAAACAGTGATGTTTTGGAGCTACACCCTTTTGGAATGTTATTTGCGTGTTTAAGAGGCAGTTTTTGTAAATATTGCTCGGTTTGTTCTAGAGGTCGTATCGAGGTGCTCCGATTTGGATGAAACTTTCAGCGTTTGTTTGTCTATACATGAGATGAACTCATGCCAAATATGAGCCCTCTAAGACAAAGGGAAGTGGGGTAAAACGGGCATTGGAGTTTGAATTTTCCGAGGATTTCGAATATGACAAAAGTGAGACTAAACAACAGAACAATAACTAACGTTGTAAAATGTTTGTTATAGAAAAATCGAAAAACTATGAGAAAAACTGCGATTGGCCAAAAAAGTTATTACCGTAGGCTTATAGTCCATGAAATTCCCTAACTTGAACTAAAAGAGTATGGGTGTTGGAGGCTGTTGCAAAAATATATTGAGGTTTAAAAAAAAAAACAATTTTTAACAGTAATTTGCAAAAGCTATGAGAAAAAGTTAAACCAATCTTGGATGTCTATGGCTCATTTTGAAGTGCTTCAAAAGACCATTCAAATGCATCTAAGATAGTTGAAATTGATGAAGTTTTACTTAAATGCGAGCAATTTTAAGATTTTTTATGTATTTTGGACCTCAATCTTCAATGCCCGTTTTACCCCACTTCCCTTTGTCTTAGAGGGCTCATATTTGGCATGAGTTCATCTCATGTATAGACAAACAAACGCTGAAAGTTTCATCCAAATCGGAGCACCTCGATACGACCTTTAGAACAAACCGAGCAATATTTACAAAAACTGCCTCTTAAACACGCAAATAACATTCCAAAAGGGTGTAGCTCCAAAACATCACTGTTTGCACGAAATTTGATTTCAGATTCGGATTCAGCGGCCAAAATTACTATAAAAAGCATACCCTGACCTCTGAGACATATGCTTGCTACATCGTGTAATTAGTAGGCCTTGCTTCAGAATTCTGAGAAATTTTGAAAATTGGCACTTTTTTCCTCACTAAAACTCAAATATCTCGGCTCTGGAGTGTTGAAATTGCATTTTCTCAGAGGGAAAAATGTTCGTCATGAAATTTCCTACAAGCTGCACGTATTGGTTTCACTGGAAAAAATAGGCTACCCTAAATTAAATGAACATTTCTGAAAAAAGTTTCGAAAAAATGCGATTTTTTCGACACAAATCCGCCTGGGAGAGTCCAAAAACTTAAATTTTCGTCCAATATTGATAGTGCATCTTAATCTATGGACAAAAACCTATCGTTTGAAGATAATACACACCTGATCGAAACAGTTTTTGTATTGATTCCAAGCGATTTTAGAAAATTTGTTCAAAAAAGTGACTTTTTTCAGTAAATCGACTAGGGGGTGCGAGAAAGTATTTTATTATTTTTTCTTGTCTAAGAAAACATTGTTCCTAACATCATAATCTATCATTTAAGAAGTGAGCACCTGAAATTCCTCGACATGACCTCAAAATGGGACAGGCTAATGTACATGAATTGGGATCAAAGGTTGGGGATGATGGGAGGTAGAGAAGACTAAGCTGGTGTGGTGACTTCATCACAAACTTGTAGGTACTGGGATTTAACTATTCTAATGAGAAGTGACAGGTGTCCTAATGGATGAAACCGATGAAAAGAGAAATATATTGCATTCACTTTAAGTTCAAAAATCAGTCTCTTGAAACTTGATTTCGTTTTTTTAATTTTATGTTTATGTGCAAACTATAGAACTAATATTTATAGCGCATTGATTTGAAGTTTTAAAAGCTTCGAATTATGTCTGTTTTTTTTAAATGTCTTTCATGCCTTTGTTATTTTTTTTTAAACTGAATTAATTTGGTAAAAATAAAGTACAAGGAGAATAGCTGAACAAAATAAGTATTTTTTTTAATTCATCAATTTCAAACATTGATTTGGGTCGAGGGAGAAATGAAATTCGTAAGAGTTGTATGAATTTTATAAATAATAGAGATTTTAGAAAAACAAACTTATGACGTTGGATTGTTCTTAGATAGCTTACCAACATTTTCCGAAAATAAGGTGGAATTTGATTAATGAACGTCAATTGTTTGAAAATTGACTCAATTTCGCCCCTGAAGAGTGCAATAAAAATCACCTAACAGTGTTACTTGTTCACGTGAATCGTGTTTCAGAGAAATTTACTAAAATATTATTAAAAGGTCGATTTATTGAAAGGTCATTTTTGGCCAAAAACTTACCTTAACTTTAGACAGTTGCTTAAATGACAGGATTTGTTCTAGAAGCAATGGTTTCTTGAAACACAACCCTATTATTAAATTAAGATAAGAATTAAGTCTAAAAATTGCTAAATCCGTAAAAAACACCTTGACTATATTTCACTCATAGACCTAATGTCACGCCCGTTGGCTACAATGAAAGCTTCGAGAAATGTGAGTTTTGTTTCTTAAAACAAATTTTTGTCATGCAAAAAACTTAATTTTAAAGATTCAATCTTTGTTCAAGATATTTATATTAGTTCTGTTAAAAACACTGAGCAATTCTCTACCAAAACCGGAAATGGATTTTATTTGTATTTTTTGATTTGGCTCAAACTTTGTGGGGGCCTTCCCTATGACCAAATAAGCTATTTTGTGTCATTGGTTCACCCATACAAGTCTCCATACAATTTTGGCAGCTGTCCATACAAAAATGGTATGTAAATATTCAAACAACTGTAACTTTTGAGTGAATTTTCTGATCAATTTGGTGTCTTCGGCAAAGTTGTAGGTATTGTTGAGGACTTTTGAGAAAAAAATAGGTACACGGAAAAAAAAATTTGCAGATTTTTTAATCAACTTTTTTTTCACTAAAACTCAATTTCCCAAAATACATATTTTTTGATTTTCGAGATTTTTTGATATGTTTTAGGGGACAAAAATCCGCAACTTTTGAGCTATAGAGAAACATGGTCAAAAAATCTGCCGCCGAGTTATGAATTTTTGAAAAAAACAATGATTTTTGGAAAAAAATCAAAGTTTCATGCAAAAACAAGTTTGACATTATTTTTTAACGCAAAATTAAGTTTGCAAACGAAAAGCACATTACAATTTTTTTGACAAAGGGCTCCGTTTTTAAGATATAGCCACCGAAAGTTTGATTTTAGCGATTTTTTTTGCAGTTTTTCAATTTTTAAAAATAGTGACCATGAGTGACCATTTCTAAAAATATTTTTTTAGAAAAGTTCAGAAAATTTGCTATAAAATTGTCTAAGAGACATTGAAGATTGGACCTCGGGTTGCTGAGATAGAGCCGCTTTAAGAAAAAGAAACACGAAAATTGAAGTTTTCTAAGTCTCACCAAAACAACCCACCATTTTCTAATGACGATATCTCAGCAACCAATGGTCCGATTTTCAATGCTATTAAAAAAAACATTCGTGA
Organism: Culex pipiens pallens; assembly: GCF_016801865.2. NCBI lineage: Eukaryota > Metazoa > Arthropoda > Insecta > Diptera > Culicidae > Culex > Culex pipiens. The sequence continues at coordinate 104,952,847 of NC_068938.1, forward strand.
AATTTTCCGATCTTTTTGAAAAAAATATTTTGAAATTTTTTAAATCAATACTAGCATTTTAAATGGGCGTTAAATTCAATGTTTGGCCCTTTTAAAATGTTAGGCTTGATTTTAAAATTTTCAAAAAATTTTTTTTCGAAAAGATCGAAAAATTTCACAAATGTTTCATGTATTAACATTGAAAATCGAACCATTGGTTGCTGAGATATCGTCATTAGAAAATGGTGGGTTGTTTTGGTGAGACTTAGAAAACTTCAATTTTCGTTTTTTTTTCTTAAAGCGGCTCTATCTCAGCAACCCGAGGTCCAATCTTCAATGTCTCTTATACAATTTTATAGCAAATTTTCTGAACTTTCCAAAAAAAATATTTTTAGAAATGGTCACTCATGGTCACTATTTTAAAAAATTTAAAAACTGCAAAAATTTCGCTGTAGAGTCAATTTTGCATTAAAAAATAATGTCAAACTTGTTTTTGCATGAAACTTCGATTTTTTTTTCCAAAAATCACTATTTTTTCAAAAAATCATAACTTGGCGGCAGATTTTTTGACCATGTTTCTCTATACATAGCTCAAAAGTTTCGAATTTTTGTCCCCTAAAACATATCAAAAAATCTCGAAAATCAAAAAATACGTATTTTGGGAAATTGAGTTTTAGTGAAAAAAAAGTTGATAAAAAAATCTGCAAATTTTTGTTTCGTGTACCTATTTTTTTCTCAAAAGTCCTCAACAATACCTACAACTTTGCCGAAGACATAATTGATCAGAAAATTCACTCAAAAGTTACAGTTGTTTGAATATTTACATACCATTTTTGTATGGACAGCTGCCAAAATTGTATGGAGACTTGTATGAGTGAACCAATGACACAAAATAGCTTATTTAGTCATAGGGAAGGCTCCCACAAAGTTTGAGCCAAATAAAAAAATACAAAAAATTAAAATGGTCGAAATCGACCGATTTCGTAGAGAGTTGCTCCACTTATTTAATATGTCAGTACCATGATTTTTCTAGTTTTGCTTAGAAAATAACTAATACTTAACATTCTAACATTCTAACATTCATAAACTAAGGCAATCATCAAATATTCTTTATGTTCATACAATGCCGTCCTCGAATTGGGATGAATCAAATTTGTAAATTAAATAATAGTGATTCTTGAAAATTTACGAAAAAACACTCAATAAAAAGTACTAAAATAAATTTTGGAGGTAAAAAATAATCAAAAAGCGCTGAAATTGAATTTTGATAAAATGCACAGTTTTTTTTTTATTTGAGGGTAAAATCTTTTGTAATGTTTGTGGTTTTATTGAATTTCTGGAAATACATATTTTTTAATTAATAATATTTGTAACAATTGTGAAACTTATCACAGGATAAAGATTTCATTTAACATAACTTTCAAAAATCTTCGAGCAAAATATTTAAACAAACTAGATGTTGTCAAGAGTTTGATAACCTTAGTTTTTTTTAAAGTTTTTGAAGATTGATTATTAATTGTAAAAAATGCTGGAACGCAATATTGCAATGTTCATCGACCAGGGCGGAATTTTAAATAAAACTTGTTATAGGCGAAAAAAACACTTAATTTATTAAACATGTTACTGCAGTAAACATGGCTTGATTTTGATGGCTGGAATTCAAGTTATAATCTAAATATAACAAAGTTTTGTTTGATTTTCAAGCCAGATAGGCTCGTTTTAATCTATAAAATCCCATGTAAAAATGAAATCTTTTTAATAGCAAATATCAAGGTATTGGTGTTTTAATTGTTTACCCTTGAATCATCCTTAAACAGATTTTGAAATAACTTTTCTTTAATCTTTTAATTTTTTTTATGTATTTATCACCTAGCCCTTCAATTGATGCCTTCAAAAATGCAAATAATTACACTTAACAAATGCACTCCAACAAAACAAGCCTCATTCACAACGAAGTGCTGTCAATTTAAAATCCAGCAAATTACACTTGAAACCCATCGCAAAACAACCAATTCAAAACGCGTCCGATAAGCACGCACTTAATAGGCATCACAAAGTGATTAGCAAGGCAACGAGGCACCGCGGTTTACATAATAATCGCACGTGGCTCCCATGTCGAATTAAACGTGCATATTAATTAAGTGTTTGCTCACTAGTCAAACCTGTTGTTACCTCGATTGAAACATGATTTGGAGTTTGTATTTTTTTTCTTCAGTTATTCGAAATTAATCGACTTCCTACTCACTCACTGACGGTGGCAGCAATCGATTTTGTCAATCAAGTCGATACCCTTTCGGCAAAAAACAACCAGCGGCAAACTTCATCAGGATTACAAGATTAAGTTGTCGTACCTGAAAATAGAATGAAATCGAGAGAAGAGAAAAAAAACAAGGTTAGTCTACAAACAGTCTCTTCACACAATTCAGGGCAATGGAATTTAAGATATTCTAGGCAGGTCGTCACCGCCTCGTGCTTTGTTTTGTCTCAAATCAAGCAATTTACTTTCATTTTGGTGACGAGTTGCAGGGAGGTCGTCCTGCTGTGCTGCTTGGGAAGCATCGCGCACGTAATGATTATGTAGGTCGTCACCGAATGTCACGAGTGAAAAGCGGGATTTTCTGGAGTGTTTGCTGGAATCTCGGGAGAGGAATTTGAAGAACGTCGGGATGGAACCCTTTCGGGACTGGCGTGGTTTGTCAAGATTTGTTTTGATATGAAGTTGTAAAAAAAAGTATTAATGCCAGAACATAATTACGCTATTTTTGGATGAAAAATACGTTTTTTTTTTTCGGAATTCTGAGTACGCCATCAAATCGGGCGTCCAATTTTACATAAAAGTCACCGAATTTCTATCTCATCACCGTTTCAGGCTGCAAATTATTGAAAAACACCTCTTTCTTCGCATGTTCAAAAATGGAAGGGGCCGTACCGCCCCTCCGTCACGAGATATATATCAGGGACAAAAGTTATCCCTTAAGACAAAGTTTCACGCAAATCGAAGAGGGCAAACTTTTTCCGATTCCGTGTGAGTTGGTAGAGAATTACCCCATTAATAATAAAAAGTTTGTAAAATTGTCTGCTTTATTTCTTCAAAAAATATTTTGAATTTCTAGAATCATGATTGTTATTTTTTTAGAAAATCAGTTTTTTCTTGTAATTTGTAATAAAGAAGAGCAAGAAATACTCACAAAAGTCTTTGTTTTAATATTAAAAATCGAAATATTTAATAGTTTTCAAAATATTGCGATTTAAAAAAACTAGAGCTAATTAGGTGAGACTGAGAAAAAATCATTAATCACAAAATTTCAGCTATCAGAGGCAGTCCGACTAACAAAGTCGAAACAAGGAAAATTGTAGGTTTTCTCAACCTTTTGAAAATATCTTTGTGTTTTTCCTTTATTTAAGTTTTATATTTATTAATTTTCCTTATTCTATTTATTTTAAAATTGTCAAAGAATTTTTTCTTCGAAAAGTGCACCATAAAATGCCTGTAACTTGAAATCGGTTCAAATTGTGTTAAGCCTTTTCCATTGTAAATTCAATTTAACTTCCAAAAAGATGATTTTTGAAATTTAATTTCACACATTTTCCAAACATCATAACTCCGTTACCGTAAAACGGGGTGACTTTGATAGGTTTGCGATTTTTCCGCAAAATGAAGAGTACAATTAAAATACGTACGGAATGGTTTAGAATCATACTGACCGTGGTAGAGAAGTGTTCAAAGTACCTCAAGAAGAGCTTTTCATAAAATTTTGAAAAGTTTAAAAAGTTAGTTAACTATAATTAAGAAAATGTTGATGAAAGTCATTACATTAAACTTCTCAAAGTGTCATGATTTTCTCAATGAAAATGATTTTGAGTCGGAAAACCGAATGCTTTTTCGGATTCATTTGACAATTTTCCACTAGGAGAAGGTTAAATAAGTTTATTAATATTTAATATATGTGTTTTTACAACACAATTGAAAAAAATATACAAATGTATAGGCAATTTCAGTTGAACAAATTTCATGTAAAATGTGAAAAGTTGTGATTCGTGCTTCGAATTCAGTATAAAATGCAATATAAATCGATAATTTCATAAACAAAACGAGTTTAAAAAATATTTGGGCAGGATTCCGACTTTGTAACATTTTTTCCTAAAATTTAAATGTATTTCGTTAAAAAGCTTATAAAATTAGTTAACTGAATACAAACATTGATTTTTTTTCTTAAAAACTATATCAGCTACTTTAGTGATGGTACATTTAACGTACAAATAAAGTTTGAACAACTTAAATATGATTTTAACAAGAAAAACTATGACTATCAAAGTCACCCCGGAATTTAAACTTAGAATTTTTAACGTGAGTATTTTTCTAAACGCTATTAAAAAAAATTTCCCCAATAGTGCATGTACTTTGTGTGGCCTAACAATCTTGAGAAAAACCAAATATTCCAAAAAAAAAAAAACAAATTAAATCCTATCAAAGTCACCCCGGTTTACGGTACCAGATTGTGCACCATACGAAACCGTAGTGCAAACAATTTTGGGTTTTAAACACGTTAAAACATTTTCAAAAATTTAAAACAATCGTTTTTGGAAAATCAACTTTTAAAAACAACTTGTTCAAAATACAAGAATTGGCATTTTTTCGAGTTTTTTTTCTGAAATGTCCTAATTAAAATCTATATGTTGACTCAAGACATCAAATCGATCAAAATATCCCTTCTCATGATACAGATTAAAAAAGGAAATTTACGAAAATATAGAAAATATGTATCGTGTAGGAAATCAAATTAAAGCTATTTTTGAAATAATTCTAATGGTTTGTGACATTTTTTTTATGTTTCCATTTTTTAAGACTTTTTTTGAAATAGTGAAAACTTAAAACATTTTTTCTGACTGATTTATGAATTTAAAAAAAAAACATGATTTTTCAAAAATATTGAAAATGCTTTGCAAAAAAAGTAATTTCCAAAGTAATTTTACTTTAACTTGATTTAAAATTGAAATAAATTACAGTGCACAGAAAACAGACACGATATTATTCATCAGGGAAGAATTACAGATTCTGTTTTAAAAAGAGAAGTGTAACTTTATATCAGAAACGAGAGAATTTTCATCAGTACACATTTTTAAGATTATATAACTCAAAAAAGAGGTAATATTCAACCAACCAAACTTTCAACTTTTTTTTACCTGTTTATACATATTTTAGAAATTTCAAAATAGTGTCCATGTTTGTCCACTTCTGTATTATTTTTATCCAAATAGCTGAGAAAGATTTTTTTTGAAGTGAATTGAAATTCATATGATAATCCAGGCCAGGTTTGATTTGCGTTAGGTTTTCGATTTTCTTTGTAATATTTAAAATTATTTCATTATATTTTTTTGTTGTCTTTTGGTTAGTCCAGTCAAAAAAGGGTTAAATCACCTTACAAAGCATCACATTTTGTTGAACAAGTCGCCAATCCTTGGAAATTGAATAAAACGTCAAATTATGTGAAGCATCCCCCTAGGTGTCATGTGAAGAATATCACATCTTCCGCGCATAAATGGCAGATTTTATTATTCATGTGATAGTTATCTTCTTCGTTTTCCTCGTCCTTCACCTTTCCAGTGTCAAACTGTGACCATTTTCGGATGTTTCCCGTAACGCGTTCCAGGAATGCCAGAACTCCTGCCGTGACAATCCCTTCCCGCTTGGAGCTCCACCTTTGATTTGAACCAATTTTAGTATGCAAAAGGAGGCTCACCCGGAGGAATCCCGGTCATTGAAATCCGGGTGTGGAGACCAATCTTTCCTTGGAAAAGGACCAACGGCTTTCTGGTGGAGTCAAGTGGAGAATGTTGGGAAAAGGTTTGTTCGATGGAACTCGTCCCCGGTTGCCAATAAGCATGAATACGCCGTACTCTACGTTTGGTGGACAGTTGTAGAAGTGCACAGTAAAATTTGCTGATAGTTAATTTTTTATTTTTTTTTATTATAGTTTGTAAAAGTCACAGATTTGAACATTTTTTCAGAACAAAAAAACAAGTTCAAACAAAATTCGTTCAAAGTGTAAAACCAGCTAGCACTAAACTATTCTTATCTGATTACCCCAATTCTTGGCCTAAAGCTAGAAACTACAAGTCACACAGCCCGGGTTTTTGCCAAGGTCCTCGCTTCTTTTGTAGCAGAAGCAGCAGCAGCACACGAATTATGTAACCTTATCAGTGCCAATGGTTGCACTGGGACCAACCCTGAGGAACGTTTCATTTTCCGACTGTTTGGGCGTTTCACATTCGGTTTGGACTAGTTTTGTGCCGCACCGTCATTTCCTCGAATCGCGTCTCTTTTTGGATTTTTTCCGAGAATATCCCCGGAAATAGGGTAAAGCCAACCTTGATTGTTCACATTTTAGTATTACAGTCGACTCTTTGGTTGTCGATCATTTCGATTTCAATATTGCTCCAGCTGTCAATATTTATTTCAGTCCCTTCCAGTAGCTTGCTTTGATGTTTCGTTCTATAATTTGATAACTCCCGCTCTCGAAGGTCCCTGCAATATCGACAACGAGAGAGTCCACTGTATTATGTTTTCAAGATTTGTATTCATTTTTGAATGATTTGAAAATAATCTTAATCTTTTAGATTTCGATATATTTTACATTTTTAAATCTGATAAAAAGTTTCAAAGTCTAGACTCAAAATCGGTGCCTTTACCCTACCCCAAGTAACACACACGATTACGAAGAATGGCCACAGTTCAAAGCGGTGTCCTTTTTGTCTTTGTTTCGTATGGACAAATAAAAACAAAGCAAAAAAAAGCCCTCGAAAAAGAAAAACAAAGTTCTTTGGCCATCGAAATAAGGAAGCACTTTTGTCCGAGGACGACGTCGTCTTCGACGTTAGTTCTAGTTCGTCGTCTCCGCCTTTATGTAATCAAATATGCACGCAATAATCGTCGTACCCGGGGAGTGTCACACCGAGAGCCATGATGGCCAGGTTCTGTTGGGTGGCCGAGGGGCATTTGGCTTTTGTTGTTTGTTTTTTTTTTGTTTTTCAGCAAAAAGGTGGGGGAAGGAAGTGAATGACCTGCTTTTCGCCAATTGAGTTTCTTCTTTTGTTCTTTTTGTAGTTTAGGTTTTGCACTGAATGCTAATCGAGCTGAACTTTTTTGTGTGAAACTTGAGAGAAAATCTGTTGAAAACTACAACTAGATTAGCTGTATTAATTTGATAATAGTCATTAGTCAGTAGTCAGAAGTCAGTGGTCAGAAGTCAGTAGTCAGTAGTCAGTAGTCAGTAGTCAGAAGTCAGAAGTCAAAAGTCAGAAATCAGAAGTCAGTAGTCAGTAGTCAGTAGTCAGTAGTCAGAAGTCAGAAGTCAGAAGTCAGAAGTCAGAAGTCAGATGTCAGAAGTCAGATGTCAGAAGTCAGTAGTCAGAAGTCAGTAGTCAGTAGTTAGAAGTCAGTAGTCATTAATCAATAGTCAGAAGTCAGAAGTCAGAAGTCAGTAGTCAGTAGTCAGTAGACAGTAGTCAGAAGTCAGAAGTCAGAAGTCAGAAGTCAGAAGTCAGATGTCAGAAGTCAGTAGTCAGAAGTCAGTAGTCAGTAGTTACTAGTCAGTAGTCATTAGTCAATAGTCAGAAGTCAGAAGTCAGAAGTCAGTAGTTAGTAGTCAGTTGTCTTTAGTCAATAGTCAGAAGTCAGAAGTCAGTAGTCAGTAGTCAGTAGTCAGTAGTCAGTAGTCAGTAGTTAGTAGTCAGTAGTCATTAATCAATAGTCAGAAGTCAGAAGTCAGAAGTCAGTAGTCAGTAGTCAGTAGACAGTAGTCAGAAGTCAGAAGTCAGAAGTCAGAAGTCAGAAGTCAGAAGTCAGAAGTCAGATGTCAGAAGTCAGTAGTCAGTAGTCAGAAGTCAGTAGTCAGAAGTCAGAAGTCAGAAGTCAGTAGTCAATTGTCAGTAGTCAGTAGTCAGAAGTCAGTAGTCAGTAGTTAGTAGTCAGTAGTCATTAATCAATAGTCAGAAGTCAGAAGTCAGAAGTCAGAAGTCAGTAGTCAGTAGTCAGAAGTCAGTAGTTAGTAGTCAGTAGTCATTAGTCAGTAGTCAGAAGTCAGAAGTCAGTAGTCAGTAGTCAGTAGTCAGTAGTCAGAAGTCAGTAGTCAGAAGTCAGAAGTCAGAAGTCAGAAGTCAGATGTCAGAAGTCAGATGTCAGAAGTCAGTAGTCAGAAGTCAGTAGTCAGTAGTTAGAAGTCAGTAGTCATTAATCAATAGTCAGAAGTCAGAAGTCAGAAGTCAGTAGTCAGTAGTCAGTAGACAGTAGTCAGAAGTCAGAAGTCAGAAGTCAGAAGTCAGAAGTCAGAAGTCAGAAGTCAGAAGTCAGAAGTCAGATGTCAGAAGTCAGTAGTCAGTAGTCAGAAGTCAGTAGTCAGTAGTTACTAGTCAGTAGTCATTAGTCAATAGTCAGAAGTCAGAAGTCAGAAGTCAGTAGTTAGTAGTCAGTAGTCTTTAGTCAAAAGTCAGAAGTCAGAAGTCAGTAGTCAGTAGTAAGTAGTCAGAAGTCAGTAGTCAGAAGTCAGAAGTCAGAAGTCAGTAGTCAATTGTCAGTAGTCAGTAGTCAGAAGTCAGTAGTCAGTAGTTAGTAGTCAGTAGTCATTAATCAATAGTCAGAAGTCAGAAGTCAGAAGTCAGAAGTCAGTAGTCAGTAGTCAGAAGTCAGTAGTTAGTAGTCAGTAGTCATTAGTCAGTAGTCAGAAGTCAGAAGTCAGTAGTCAGTAGTCAGTAGTCAGAAGTCAGTAGTCAGTAGTTAGTAGTCAGTAGTCTTTAGTCAATAGTCAGAAATCAGAAGTCAGTAGTCAGTAGTAAGTAGTCAGAAGTCAGTAGTCAGAAGTCAGAAGTCAGAAGTCAGTAGTCAATTGTCAGTAGTCAGTAGTCAGAAGTCAGTAGTCAGTAGTTAGTAGTCAGTAGTCATTAATCAATAGTCAGAAGTCAGAAGTCAGAAGTCAGAAGTCAGTAGTCAGTAGTCAGAAGTCAGTAGTTAGTAGTCAGTAGTCATTAGTCAGTAGTCAGAAGTCAGAAGTCAGTAGTCAGTAGTCAGTAGTCAGTAGTCAGAAGTCAGTAGTCAGAAGTCAGAAGTCAGAAGTCAGAAGTCAGATGTCAGAAGTCAGATGTCAGAAGTCAGTAGTCAGAAGTCAGAAGTCAGAAGTCAGAAGTCAGATGTCAGAAGTCAGTAGTCAGAAGTCAGTAGTCAGTAGTTACTAGTCAGTAGTCATTAGTCAATAGTCAGAAGTCAGAAGTCAGAAGTCAGTAGTTAGTAGTCAGTAGTCTTTAGTCAATAGTCAGAAGTCAGAAGTCAGTAGTCAGTAGTAAGTAGTCAGAAGTCAGTAGTCAGAAGTCAGAAGTCAGAAGTCAGTAGTCAATTGTCAGTAGTCAGTAGTCAGAAGTCAGTAGTCAGTAGTTAGTAGTCAGTAGTCATTAATCAATAGTCAGAAGTCAGAAGTCAGAAGTCAGAAGTCAGTAGTCAGTAGTAAGTAGTCAGAAGTCAGTAGTCAGAAGTCAGAAGTCAGAAGTCAGTAGTCAATTGTCAGTAGTCAGTAGTCAGAAGTCAGTAGTCAGTAGTTAGTAGTCAGTAGTCATTAATCAATAGTCAGAAGTCAGAAGTCAGAAGTCAGAAGTCAGTAGTCAGTAGTTAGTAGTTAGTAGTCAGTAGTCATTAATCAATAGTCAGTAGTCAGTAGTCAGAAGTCAGTAGTCAGTAGTTAGTAGTCAGTAGTCAGTAGTCATTAGTCAATAGTCAGAAGTCAGAAGTCAGTAGTCAGTAGTCAGTGTTCTTCAAAAAATGCCTCCAATTTCCAATTCTCAAACTTTTCCTTTCATCAACCATCCCAACCGTCTGATTGCGATTCCTGTTGGCGCCAGAAATACTATTTTCAGCCCATAATCGCCATATCCGTGTAGACAACTTTGTGGTGGCGGGCCACACGTAGGAGGTGAAACTTTTCCCCAAGTTCACCGGAAATAACAGGGAAAAAATCCTACCCCAAAGCGTAGAATGGGAAGGTAATTTACCTTGTCGTTATGCGGCTGACAAAACACAAACCAACACACTTTTCCTGAAACCGGAAGGGGGTGGAGGTGGAAATGAGGTAAAACAAACGGCGCCACACGACTGGAAATTGCAACAGACACGAATGTGAATTTTCCTTTTTTTGTGGAAAAAATCCCAAAGTTAAGAAGGGAAATATAAAAGATAATTTAATTTCTAAATGAATAACGAATGAACAACTGCAAGTTTGAAAACACTTTCAATTATTCCATGCCCGGAAATTGACCACCCTACCCTAGTCTCGTCCGGGGGAAAAAAGTGGAAAACTGTTTTCCATTTCCGTCGAACTTTTCCCCCGGTCACGATTCCGGGCTCGGCGGTCGAGTTTAGGCTCCCACACCGAGGTCAAGCCAAGATAAACCGTGTAAAAATAACTTTACCAGGTTTGTGAGGTTTCGTGCCAAAGGGAAATTCAAGCTTTTCACCATTGGGTGGTAATGAATTGGCGAGGCCGTTAGACGAAATTGATGGGCAATTTTTGGCAGGGGGGGACCACTTCTTTGCGAACATGATTGGTGAGTTGGTGGTGGCAGAAGCTGATTTGTATTCAAATTGTTTTATTATGTGTGAGAAAATTGATATTCAACACATTGTGAGCAAAACTAGTCCCGCGATTCCACACAAAAACATACACACACGCTGTGCAATAGATAAAATCAACACAAATTTTCCAGCAAAAACCACACACGATCACGCCAATCGAAGCGAGCACGATTCGGCATTTGGGTGGAAAAGTGGAAAATGAAAGCCAATTGACATTCGGCGTTTGGACACGTGTTTTTCCCGGCGCGCGCGTTCGATCGAAGCGAATCCTTCACAAACAACGCGCGCACACACACACTCAAAGTTTAATTGGTTTATTTTCGTGTACGAGTTTTTGGTTCGTGACAGGACATCAGCGTGCTACTGTTGACGAGTAACATCAACAATAACGTTTGTGGGAAAAGCCGGTGAGCGTCAATCTACTGAATGTTGATTTTTGATATTGATATGTTTTGGATTGGAAATTGAAAGCGGATCAAAAGTGACGATTGCAGAGTGGGAACAAGTTGCACTAGGACTGAGCACATTTTCTAAAACTTTTCATCACTGATAAAAAACATGAAAATGCGATACTGACTATCATATAAATACATATTTCTTTTATTTTCTAGGCATCATACAAATGAAAAAAAAAACTCAAAATAAGCATTTAATATGGGCATAAGGGTGAAAATTTAAGAAAATCGATCATAAGGAGTACCACCTGATTCGATTCCTTAGGCACAAATAGAGTAACTGTGAAAATTTTGAGCGAAATCGCTTCAGGTTTAAGCGAGAAATTTGTAAAGTAATTTGTAATTCTTAAAAATTTTGGTTTAGTTTAAACCAGTGTTGCGTTCCTCACGCGCTCACGCGCTCGTGAGCGCTCACTTTTCGCTCATTCGTGAGGAGGAGCGCTGCGCGAGCTAGCTCACGTTTGCCCGCGCTCACGTTTGCTCCGATTTTTTCAGCTCGCGTTTGCCCCACGCTCGCGCTCGCGCTCATGTTTCGCTCACGGAGCGCTCACTATGGAAGTATCGCGAATCGTTTAACTTTTTGAGACAGTTTTTTGTTTTTCAATCCTAGTTAGATTTTGTACTTAATGTGCAGCATGTCAGTGGAAACAAGGGAAGGGTATGAGCGCGTGAACAAAAAAGGACTGTAAACCTTAGAAAAACTTACAAAACAATGAAATAATTCAAGAAGATTTATGCTGGGGTAAGTTCGATTCATTTTTATATGCTTGGTTGATAAAAATATAAAATTAAACTGTTTTATGTACCTAAACAGTCTGTTGGCTACCATTCCAGCGTGCGGATCAGAATGAGCAACCATTGAACAAAAGTCATTCCATTTAATAAATCGTTCAGTGCTTGGAAACGGCTGATCATTTTTATAAAGTTAATCTTTCTCTGTCTCATTCTAGAAAATAGGGTAAAATTGTTAAAACAGTTCTCTATTTACAAAAAGCCTCCAAATTGCTGTAGTGTTTGAAATAACCCATTTGAATGAAATAATAAAAATTGTCATTGTTATGTTTTAGCACATAAAGGGTGGCTCCTTTTCCGTCAAGTAAATTATATCTAACACCTCCGCTACCAAGCCTCTGAAAATATTCAGTTACAGATTCAATAAATGATTTTTTGAATATGTTCCGAATATGAGGGATGATTATAACTTTTATAAAGCTTTACTGGTGTCTTTTTAAAGGTCCAATAAAACAATTTTTATTTGTTTTTAAAACCACCTTGAGTCAAAACTCCGGATTCTAAAAACTTAAAATAAACATTTGTCAATTAATTCTTTTTTTGTACACATCAGTGCATCTCTTCACGTCAATGATTTTTTACATTAAGAATGAGTTAGCTCTTTGTTAGCACACTCAAGAGTGAATCATTCTGCCCCTTGGCTAATTCTGAATTTAAATAGAACGTATATTTCGGTTCGTCGACTAAATCCATTTTATTGCTTACTTTTGTTTGTTTGACCACTTTCTTGTTTGTTTTTGCTGCCTGTGCTGAGATAGTTCTAGAAACTTCGTTTCAAACAGGCAGATGCTTCAACAGGGAAAAACAGCTACCTACTTTCGCTCACCAGCTCACGTGAGCGCAAAACGCTCCGGTGAGCGTGAGCGAGCACGAGCTACCTGATAAAAACTCACGCTCCAGCTGGAGCCAGCACGCTTTCCGTGAGCGCTCGCTCATTCGCAACCCTGGTTTAAACCTTTAAAGAGATTTTTTTTAATATAAATATAATTACAAATCAAAATTTGATTTCGATTGTTCGAATAAAACATGTTGTGGTGGCAATGCTAATATGACTAAAGTAGAAAACTTTAAAGAAAGCAGAAATGTAGGTATTCAAAATTAATTCAAAAATCATAACGCACATTACATTAACGGCTCAACCTCAAACTCATTTTGCTCTTAAAAACCACCTCGGGATTTGAGCTCATAACATTTGGGTACGCATCTGAGTTGAAATTTTATTTAAAATGGAGAAAGAATGGTTGAGAATTTTTTTTGGAACGATTTATCATTGCAGTTGCACTTTATTTTAAAATACAACTACGCAATTTTTCAACGTTTGCTATACCATTTTTGAATTAGTATAAAAATCTATGATGATTCAGGTAAATTAAATTAATAATATTTTTGTTCTTCATTATCTTTGCAAAATACGATTTTACAGCCACAAAATGTTCAACCATGCCACGACCTTGACCAGACCAGATTAAAATTCTTACAAAATACTGTATTTCCTTATTCAATGTTTGGCAGGAAAACTGCAATTAAAAGCTTACGAACAATATTTTTGCAATTTTTATTTTGTTGATCAATAACTATGAAAAAATTGATTGGAAGTTGTTTTGAATAAAACTGTTGTTGAAATGAAAACATCCTTAAGAACTTGTATTTTTGGATATTTATGATTGAAATAATGTCATTTTTTTTTTCAAGTAAACTATTTTTTCATTTGGCCCGCAAGCTCATGTGAGCTTAAAATTCTAAAACTTTGAGCGCCCCTGCCTTAACTGATTTGGCTCAAAATTTGCACAGTTATATTTTTACCATAAGAATCAAACTAGGAGCTTTCTCTTAAGATTTAAAAAAAATCTTTTTTCTTCTTGTCACCCTTATTGGTGGCTCCTCATTTATTAAATTGGAAGAAGTTTATTACGTGTATTTTATTTTTTGTTCAAAATGGTTACTTTCAAAGTTGAACAAAAACGGAAAAATACGTTAAATTTTAGGAAAAAGTTTCCATGGATAACTTTTGGTTTTGGAGCTTTGGTGTCTTCAGAAGAGTTGTTGTAAATAAAAAGAGGCAACTTTTGGCTTGGTTGAAAATTAGGGTGATTCACGATTAGGGTGATTTTGAAAATCTAACTTTTCAGAATTATTGTTGGGAATGTTTTGTCTTCTAGAAAGTTGTTTTCTTGCTAATTCAAGCAACTTTGTCCAAGTCATCGAAATTTTATCTCGTAATCTACGCCTTCTACGACCAAATTTATAGAAAGCATCTAAGCAAACCTTAAAAAATCAGTTTTTTGAACGTGGAAATTCAGGGTTAAGTTTTAGAGAAAAGAAATTTGAATCTGCCTTCAGAATTGAACTAAAGTGTCGAAAAATCGATTTTTGGTCATATTTTGGGTTTCCATGTAAAATTATCATTTAAACCCAAAATATGACCAAAACTCGATTTTTGACAATTTGGGTCAATTTTGAGGGCAGGGTGGTCCCATATGATTTTCCCTTGAAAATTAGCCTTTTTCAAATGAAGATATCTCGAGTTTAAAGAAAAACACCCTTGAGAATTTATCAGCGTTTGTAGTGCTGGATCTCCTCTTTCAAATGCAACATGGAACTTAAAATTTGGCTTACGCCTTTTCGAGATATTTGAGTTTTAAATTTGCATCTTTTTTACCTTAAAATGGATGTAACATTTGACCCTTAAGTCCAAATTGACTTGTCAAAAAATAAAAATGTTCGTTTTTTAGAGCTCTAAAAGTGACCTGAATTTTATTTTTCTCTCAAACTTAATCTTGAATTTCCACGTTCAAAAAACAGATTTTTTAAAGGTTTGCTTAGATGCTTTCTATAAATTTAGTCGTAAACGGCGTAGATTACGTGATAAAATTTTGGTGTCTTCGACAAAGTTGCTTGGATTGGCAAGAATACAACTTTCTTGAAGACAAAAAAAAATCCCAACAATAATTCTGAAAAGTTAGATTTTCAAAATCACCCTAATCGTGAACCACCCTAATTTTCAACCAAGCCAAAAGTTGCCCCTTTTTATTTACAACAACTCTTCTGAAGACACCAAAGCTCCAAAACTTCGCCATTTTTCGGAAAATCCGTTTTCCACTTAATTTTGCGATCTGGACCACTGTGCAGTGTTCATATTTGTTTACAAATTTAATAAACTATATTATACAAATAATAATCTCAACTTAGAAAATCGAAAAAATATTGCGAAAAATAAGATTGCGAAAATTAATTATTCTAGGTGTATTGAAATCTGTCCTCATTTTCCAACTGACGATGTATATGCCAAAGAATTCCCAGGATATTGGAAGGGGTCGTACCGACTTTTCATCAGGAAAAATCTAAAAACTGTTCAGAGAATCGAAAAGTCGATCAATATCGGAACAACTTTTCTATATCATTGAGTTGCCATTAATATGCTCTTTAAAAATTCTCTAAATTGACAAAACATAATTTTTGGATAAAGATATTTAAATTACCAGCTTAAATTTAATTAAACCCCGCTTACGCATAAATTTGCTTCACAGTTCCATCTGTGGTTAACTTATGCAAATTAAATATTCTAAAGTTTGGTCCGGAGATTGAAACCCATTCCAGTGGAATAAACCCCCAAGGGTTCTATTTTCCACTGTTCCGTATTCCATCATGAGACAAACGATGTTACGGTTAGAAAACATGTTTCCACTTTCTGTCTCGATGTTGTGTTGTGTGTTGACACCGCCAATCATAAGGACAACATATTTCGTGTGGCGCTGCTCTCCACCACGTGTCATTGTTGCCACTTTGGTCCATCACGACGACGACAACGGCAACGCTTCCGGCCACGGTGGAAAAGCTTTTTTTCTCTCTCTATCTCTCTGCTGGTACCTCCTAAAGCTGTTATTTTTCAAACGACGACGACGACGATATGCAAAAACTATAAAACTGTTAGCTAAGCACCACCAGCCAGTCTAGTCTACAGTGCATAGTACCACAGACTAGAACCAGTTGATGATGCCACTCTCCCTTACTCTCCGTGTGGCTGTTTGGTGACAAGTTTTGGTTCGAGTTTTTACTATTTTGGAGACCCCTCCGTCTCCCCCCCCCCTCCACCCCTCTGGCAGTTGGTGGTGTTTTTGGGGAATACAAGATTTTGCTTTTTGCCAGCGAGGAATCTATACTACACCGACCCCTCGGGGCGTATTTATTTAGTTTGAAACTATATCACAACACAAAAGCGAAACGACTAAACGCAACAAACGCAAGCAGAAGCAGATGCTCGGGCCGGCATGCAGATCTGCGGCGACCGGTTTGTGCATAAACTATTTTTGGAAAAGAGGCACTTGCAGTTGGGTGGGTGTTTTGGACGGTCGAAGCAAATTGGGTTCAGGGTGAAATGAAAAAAAAAAAAAATCAGGTAGGATAATAACTGATTTTTTATCATGAATGACTTTGTTAATATTTTGAAAATTAGTGAAATTTTGATAATATTGTAGAAAAAAACTTTTAAACTACAATTCTTGCTTTTAAGTCAGGTCATAACTCATAATTTCGTGATTGATGTATTAACTTGTTGTTTTAATGAAGTCTTAGTTTTTGTGTAATAATGTTAATTGTTTTCTAGTCTTTTGTTCTATTTATTTTAGTTTAGTCTGTCTTTTTCTTTCTTTGACATTTTTTTATTTAACTTTTACACAATTGTTTTTGCTTATTAAATTTTAAGATTTATATTTGATTACTGTCTTTCTTTTCATTTCTTTGTATTTGTTCGCCTTTCTTCGTTTTTATTTCTATTCTTTGCATTAATTTGTATTTTTTGGTACTTCTATTAATTTCTTTCCATTTCTTTATGTTAGATTTTTTGTCTATACCTTTTTCTATCTGACTTCTTTCAACTTTATTTTCGCCCTTTTTTATTAAAATGTATTGTCCTTCTATCCATTTTTTTGTGATTCTTAATATTTTTTTTCTTTATGATATGTCGTCGCATTTCTTTGTCTTTCTTTGTCTTTCTTTCTCTTTCTTTGTCTTTCTTTGTCTTTCTTTGTCTCTCTTTCTCTTTCTTTGTCTTTCTTTGTCTTTCTTTGTCTTTCTTTGTCTTTCTTTGTCTTTCTTTGTCTTTATTTGTCTTTCTTTGTCTTTCTTTGTCTTTCTTTGTCTTTCTTTGTCTTTCTTTGTCTTTCTTTGTCTTTTTTTGTCTTTCTTTGTCTTTCTTTGTCTTTCTTTGTCTTTCTTTGTCTTTCTTTGGCTTTCTTTGTATTTCTTTGACTTTCTTTGTATTTCTTTGACTTTCTTTACCTTTTTTTTGCTTTTTTCTTTGTCTTTCTTTGTTTTGTTTTAGTATTTATTTGTCTTTTTGTCATTCTTTGTCTTTCTTTGTATTTTTTGCTGTTCTTTGTTTTTTTTTTCTACTTTACATCATGGCTTTCCCTGAAATCATTCTATCATTATCTTTATATTCTTATTAGTCTTCAATTCAGTTTGAGTCATCCAAGATAAATTTAGTGTTTTCTAGTTTTTTAGTTTTCTTCGTTTTTTACCGTTTTTAAAGTTTAGAATTTGGCTTTAGATATTTTTTGTTTTTTTTTTCGATTTTTGAAGAAGTTTTTTTTTAATTTTTAATTTGATACAGTTTTTTGATCATTTCTTATCTTTAAATATTATTCATTTGGATTTTCTAGTGTATTCTATTATTTTCCAGATTTATGAAGAAGTATGATATACTGTTACTTGTCGTTTATAGTCTTTATCTCTTTTTCTCTATCTTTCTTTTTAATTTTTTATTTTTTTTTTCGTCTTTTTCTTCTTATTCTTTCTTGCATAGACAAATTATGGATTTAATTTTAGATTTTTTTGAAGAAATATTTTTCTTTTTGTCTCAATATGTTTTTCTTAATTCATTAAAATTCAAGATTTGTCAAGACTTTTTCTATTTCATTAAGTATTTGTATTCTCACATAATCTTTTTCTTGTTTTCTCGCATTGTTAGTTTAAATTGATTTCTGGTTGCTGTTGATTTTTTGTGGAATTTTCTTTTATTTTTGGTTATTTCTTGACAAAATTAAAAATTTTGTAATTTGATGCATTTTTGTATCATGTTTTTAAGAATTTGTCTAAACATGATTTGTTTTTTTTTTAGATTTATTTTGATAATTCTAGTAATTTTATAAAACAATACAATCAAAGTCTTTCCAATTAGTTTTACTCGTTCAAATTTCTTTCTGTTGATATTTGTTTTTTTTTTCTGTCTAATGTCTTGTGTTTTGGTGTTCTGTCTAATGTCCTAATTTAGTCATTTTGATTCTTGGAAGCAATGTGTATTTTTCCGATTTTTTTTTTGAGCGTGAAGTTATTTGAAAAATTTATGTTCACTTATCTGTTCTTATTTTTAAATCTTTTTTAGCACCTTTTTGTTATTAAGTTGTAATTTTTGATATTATGTGTCAGTTTTTTTTCATTAGTTTTTTGTTATGATTATTTTTGTTTACGGTTTACGTTGTCTTGCTTTTCTGTGACTTAATTGTTGTTCAAAAATATGTCCATAGTGAGTTATCCAATCAACCCGAATTGTCCCCTCATCTCTTTCGATTACCGATTCCTGAAGGAGCCTTCCCTGGAAAACATTCCAGGATCAAGAGACTCTGGAACCAGTAGTCGATTGTGTGCACTTCGGCAGCTGCCGTTTGATGTTGTTCAGTGGTCCTCTCTCGCGCGCCCCACCATGAAATATTCAAATTTGTGTGCTCTTTTTCCAGCTGATGACATTCTCAGAAGCGAGGGGGGAGTGATGTCTTTTCGGGAGGGAAAACTGGTTCCAGTTTTGCATAAAACGGCGCTGAGCGATTTTCACACACACAAGAAAAAGGTACGTCCAAAGGCGCTTTCCGAAAAGCGAAACGGACCGGGAAAAGTGCATCCTTTTAGGAGAGAGAGAGAAAGAGGGGGGTTTTGAATAAAAATGCAATCAAAGTTTTACTCGCCCTGCGGGATTGAATGAATTTATTTTCGCCAGATTTGCGCTGAAAGGGGAATGCGGTTTTTGGAAGTGCTCATCGTCTTTTGACAAAAAAGAGTTGATTTTCTTAGGTTTGATTTTTTTCTGAACTCAAAAGAGTTTTAGCCAAATTTTAAAGCAAATAAATTCAGCAAATAACTAACACGAAAAAGAGTTGAAAAAAGCGTGGAAAACCAAGCAGCAAAAAAATGCCTTCAAACTGTGTAAAAATGGCACAACCTCACGCATGACACGAGCGATGTTTTCCGGCCTTATTTTCGCGGTTGGATTTTTATTTTATTTTGTACGGTTGGCGGTGAAGCGACCCTCGCCTTACCAGAAAAATTCACAGTAGATTTTCTCTGTTAAAAACGAAAATATTAGGAAAAAGGCGAATCAGGAGAGTTGTAAGAAAAAGGAAGACAAATAAAAATCAATTAGGAGCGTAGGACGGGAAAACCCGACAACACTTTTATGACCCACTTAAGTGGCACGCGCAGAAAGGTGCCCGACGAGAAACAAACAAATAACAATATCTGTGAAAAAAGGACAGGCACGACTGGAAAATAAATAAAGATTACATTATCTATGGGTTAAGTCATAAAAGGACTGCGACTAATTTCTGAGAAAAATCTGAGAATTAGAGCGCGGTGGAAAGAAATAGAACATTTATATTAGGATTTTAAGAGTGAGAGAAATAAAATAGGCCAGGATATTATGTATAACTTGGAAGGATTTTTAGAGTGGGGGGAAAAATAAATAAAATAAGAAAAAAAGAGAGTTATATATTGTAGAATTCTGGGAATTAAGGAAACTTTTCATTATATCAAGAAAAATACAGGTTGGAGGGGGGGTTGTAAATGAGACAAAAATATATTATATAAGTTAGAGGAAGAATTTTTGGAGTGAAACCAAAAAGGACGGATATATTATGCAACATCAAAAACTAGAGTGGGGGTAAAAATATAAGATATTAAATAATTAAATAAATAACTAGATTTAGTATAAAAACCCAAGCTGAAATCAAATAAAGGCAGTCAGTAAATGAGACAGTGAAAGAGAGTGAAAGTGTTTGATCCGAAATATCCAGTCGAAGTGCCTTGGACTTAGCCGGCTGCACGCTTCAAAGTGGTGACAAGCGGAAAGTTTCACTCTGAAACTGGAACGTCATTTCTGCTGGCTTAACCAGTTAGAAAAGTTTTGTAATAGAAAAGTAAAGTGTTAGAAGTGTCACAAGAATCTTAAAATGATAATTTGGTAAGTACCATTTTTTTTTTTTCCATATTTTTACTAACACCTTTTTTTTTCGGGGACTTAGAGTTTTTCTGACCAACTCTAAACTTAAAAAAAAACTTGTGGATTTCTCTAATTAAGGAAACAGCCTGAGAGTCTGCAGAAAATAATTTACTTTTTTAAAAGTAAGACAAATTTCCTTCCCTTAATCACGATGGAAGAATTAAATAAATTGGACAACTATTTTTCGTTGGAAATAGCAAATTTATTGGAAGCTATTCCTAAATCTAAAGAAGAAATCGAACAGAAGACAATAGAAATAGCAGAAGCTGTTGAAAATTATAAGCAACTATTAATTGCTTCAAGGGATACTCTTCAACCTAAAGAGTTCAACAAAATTAACAATGGGTTCAAAGAAGATCACAAAAATCTTCAAGAAGCTCTTGAAGTTTTTGCTAAAAAATTAATTATATATTCTGATGATGAGGAGAAATATGGCGAGGTAGAAAATTTAAAGATTATTCCCGTCAGTTTAAAAATTAAAAAGAACACTAAAAATCCAAGTTCTTACGAATTTCCAATGGATTCAGCAATTAATTGCATTCCAGATTTCTTTGGACATGCAGAAGATTTAACTTCATTTATTGATCAAATTAATTATTTTTACAGTAAAATGCCAAAAGGAGTGTCTCATACCCCTTTGATCAATGTAATTAAACTGAAATTAAAAGGTAGAGCAAAATTTTTTGCAAATTCAATTTCAAATTTACCATGGGAAAAGGTTGAACAGAATATGATTGAAGAATTCAGTGTAAAAAAATCATCGGTAAATATTTTCAAAACAATTGGTACAATCTCACAAAAGCAATTTGAGAAATTTAAGTCATACAAAAACAGAGCATTGGAAATTCTTGCAGACTTAGAGTCCGTAGAAGACTTCAATAAGAACAGTTTAGTTATGAAAAATTTTAAACTTCATTTCATTGCGGGTTTAAACAACATTGAATTACAGCGCACTGCGAGAAATATTGTGGAAACAGATTTTAGGCAATTTTTGAATACTCTCGAACATCATTACGTCAGTGATGAAGAATTTGAAGATCTTCAGAAACACGTACAGAAAATGAACATACAGACACCAACTGTGAAAACCAACTTCAGAAGCCAATGTAAACACTACAATAATAATAATAACGGTAATTTAGCGAATAGTGCACCAGTTTTTCGAAATAATTATCACCAAAATTACCACAGGAATAATGATAACAGAAATGTTACGCAGGAAAATAATAGATTCCGGCATCAACAATAACATCATGATTTTAACCAAAATCATTCAAACAATCGACCGAACCAAAATTTTAACGCTAATAGAGAAAATAGCTCTCAACAGAATAATATGTCTAATAATTCTAAAACATATTATCCACAACGAAAAAACTAATTTTTGGGGTTTTCGATAGATTTGGCGTCCGAAATACCCGGCAAAATGGAAAATTCAATAGACGCTCTAATTTCCGAGCTCGAAATCGTTTTAGGAGACGGAATTATAATCGGAATAATATTTGGAATAATAATAGTTTAAGAGAGCAAAGAGAATTTTATAACCCCCCTCACGAAATTCTCAAAATAATTTTAACTCCTTTTCTACAATTTAGATTAAGAATTGCTTCAAAACAAAACCCGTTTAATTTTATTCACTACTTGCTTGACACAGGTGCAAGTGTTAATATAATAAGAAGCAATGTTTTAAATAAAATAGGTTATTCTCATGTCAATTTTAAAGATAATATTTCTTTAACTGGCATCAATAATACGTGTAATGAAACAATGGGTTCAGTTATAATCGAATTGTTGATTGGTAACACAATTTTCAGTACAAAATTTTATGTTATGAAGAATTTACCTGTACCGGGAATTATTGGTGCAGAATTCTTGAAGAGACACACTCTTTTCATTGATAAAAATTTTAATTTCATTGTTTTACAAAAACCAAGATTATATTTTAATAATCATTATAACAAAAATGAGGAGAATCTTGCAGATATTAATTGTGAAGAGATATCTACTTCAAGTGACGATGAAAATGACGGGAATGAAGAAAACGCAAATATTATAGCTTATTGTGAAAATAATGCTCAAACGTATGAAATACATAATTCACCTCAAAGTAATTTTGATGATGAATTATGCATTCCCAAGGAATTAAACTTGGATATTGACAAAGATTGTGACGTCATTGAATATAAAAAGTTCAAATATGTATGCGGCGAAGAAAGATTAAAAAAACTTTTAGAAACAATTAATTTAAAACATCTAAATAATGAAAATCATGACGCCATAGTTTTCATGATTCGAAAATTCAATAAATTATTTTTCCTCGAGGGCGATGAATTGACTTTTACAAATGCAGCAATTCACGAAATCGAAACAACAACAAACATACCAATTAATAAACGGCAATATAGAATGCCAGAATCTACGAAAACTCATATTGACGAACAGATCGAAGAAATGCTTAAATTAGGAATTATTCAACCTAGCAAAAGTCCTTGGAATGCTCCTGTACTGTGCATCCCGAAGAAAGTGGGAGCTGATGGCAAGAAAAAATACAGAATCGTGGTTGATTTTAGAGCATTAAATCTTATAACGAAACCATTTGTTTTTCCGATTCCATTAATAAACGAGATTCTGGATAACATTGGTGATGCTCAATATTTTTCTTCGATTGATTTAAAATCAGGATTTTATCAAATACTCATTCATCCAAAAGATGCGGCTAAAACTGCATTTTCTACTTGGAAGGGACATTATGAATTTTTAAGAATGCCTATGGGTCTCAAAAACAGTCCGGCAACTTTTCAAAAGCTAATGAATATTATTCTTTTTGAAATTCAACCAGTGAAGGCTTTTGTCTATCTGGATGACATTATTATATTTGGAAATACCATAAAAGAACATAACGATAATCTGTTCAAAATTTTAAATGCTTTAAGTCGTCATAATTTGAAAGTGGAGCCGTCCAAATGTAGCATTTTGAAGACACAAATTAAATATTTGGGTCATACTATTGACAAACATGGAATTAGACCAACGGAAGATAATATAAATATTATTAAAAATTTAAAACGTCCTCAAAACATAAAAGATGTTCGTTCATTTCTTGGAACAGTTAACTTTTACGGAAAATTCATACCAAATATGGCAGATAAACGAAAACATTTAAATAATTTACTAAAAAAGGATGTCAAATTCAAATGGTCAGAGGATTGTGAAAAAGCATTTCATGATTTAAAACAATGCTTGATGACAGAACCAATTTTAGTTCGTCCAAATTATAATGATACATTTGTGATTACTACAGATGCTAGTGATTATGCTGTAGGGGCAATATTATCAAATGCCAAAACAAATGACAATCCAATTGCATACGCCAGTAGAGCATTAAGTATTTCTGAAAAGAAATATTATACAATTGAAAAAGAATTACTTGCTATTGTATGGGCTATTGAGTATTTTAAACACTATATTTTTAATCAACAGTTTATTGTCTATACTGACCATAGACCATTAATTGCAATTTGGAGATTAAAAGAAACCTCACCAACTCTTTCAAAATTAAGATTAAAAATTCAAGGAATTGGGTGTGACATTAGATACAAACAAGGCAAAGAAAATGTTGTTGCAGATTTTCTTTCTCGCATTAAACATGAAGATGTTGA
Organism: Culex pipiens pallens; assembly: GCF_016801865.2. Taxonomy (NCBI): domain Eukaryota; kingdom Metazoa; phylum Arthropoda; class Insecta; order Diptera; family Culicidae; genus Culex; species Culex pipiens. Next base: position 104,976,616 of record NC_068938.1, read on the forward strand.
GGAAATTAATTCAGAAAATAATTTAATTGCTGTCGTGACCAGACAACAGAAACGTCAACAAAAGGATTCATCAAACCAAATTGGAAATTCGAAAAATCTAATTATAGATGATATCAACATAGATATAACAAATGATATCTCGCAAAATGAAGAGGATTTAAATGAAACTATCGACGTATTACAAACAATCGATATTGGAAATGAAAAGGAAGATGATTCATGGAAAAAGTATTCTTTGGACGACTTCTTCGATGCTCAAATAAGGATGAAATTGATTTTAAATTACTTAAATTTACAAAAACAATGCTAAACGAAAGTGATGCAGATGCCACATTCGTAATACTAAATAGTAAAACAGCATTTAAAGAATTATCTCAATTAGTTGACCTACCACATGGTATGAAAGATTACTTGTATGATAATATTTTATCCATTCCGGAACACAAAATGTATGGTTTAATTATCAATGGCTCAGTTAAATCAGTAACAAACATTGAAGAACTTTTCAATGGATTAGTAAAAAGTTTTGAAAATTGTCCTGATTTCATAAAATCAGTTCGAAACATACAAATTGTTTCGTTTAGAAATTTGCAACACAATCCAGATGTAAACATTTTAAGATTTATAGCTGGAAAATATAACAAAATATTCACATTATATGCATCAAATGACACTAGAATGTTTGTTAAAATGGAAGACAGAGATACGGTGTTAAAAGAATTTCATGATTCACCATTAGGAGGTCATGTAGGTGGAAGAAGAATGCTTCAACGTATTAGTCCTCTTTTCACATGGGATAATATGCGTCGAGACGTTGAAAATTATGTAAAGCAATGTGAATTATGTCAAAAAAATAAAATTTGGCCAAAACACAAAATTCCAATGAAAATTACGACAACGTCGACAGAACCTTTTCAGAAAATTTATATGGATATAGTAATTTTAACTATATCCGAAGACAATAATCGGTATGGATTAGTCATTCAAGACGATCTTACGAGATTTTTAGTAGTTGCTCCTTTACCGGATCAAGAAAGCACGACAGTGGCAAGAGCTTTTGTAGAGCATTTCATTTGTCGATTTGGTGCTCCAGCAGAAGTCGTAACAGACCAAGGAGCTAATTTTATGAGTAATTTATTAAAACATACTTGCAAAATATTAAAAATCAAGAAAATTAATACAAGTGCCTATCATCCACAGGCAAATTTAGTTGAACGTTCAAATAGAGAACTTAAAACGTTCTTACGAAATTACATTGCAGGAAATCCTCAAACATGGGATCAGTTATTACCATTTTTCACGTTTCAATTTAATACCACAGTAAACTCATCTACTGGATATTCACCTTTTGAATTATTATATGGTAGACAAGCTAGAATTCCGAATTCAGTCTACAATGTTACGGAGACAGAACTAAATTACGATGATTATGTTACAGAGATGAAAGTAAATTTTAAAAATATTCACGACAAAGCTGTACAAAATGTATTGACTTCAAAACACAAAAGAAAAGAAATTTATGACAAAAATGCGAGAGAATGGCAACCCTGGTATGGAGATCTAGTTATAGTTGAAACTATTCCATCAGGTGTCGGGAAAAAATTACAAAGCTTATGGAGAGGTCCTTATGAAGTGGTGGATTTGCCAAGTGAGCAAACAACAGTAATTAAAAATGGTAATAAATTAGAGAAGATTCATAATAATAGGTTGAAAAAGTTTAATGACTAAATTAGATAATTAAATGTTATAAGTTAATATGGATGCATGAATTATAATTAACATAGAAATAGCTAAACTTATAATGATTAAAATAGTCATAGATTGCATGCGATTAAAACATTAGAGGAAAGTATTTGAAGCGCCTTAACTAAACTAAAACATTAATAAATATAAATGCTATTTACTAATCAAATCACAGAAATGTAAACTAAATGCATGGAATAATAGCATGAATTAACAATTTTGAAAATCCACGTGGAATAAAAAATAAACAAATATTCAAAGAAAAAAAAGAGTGTACTCTAATAACTATGGATAAGTACAAGATATTATATTAAAGTGTGAATGAAATGAATGAAAATACATGACTAATTCAAGACAAGGGAACCGAAATAGATTGTAGTCCGTTATTACCGGTAAAATATGTTTTAGGAGGTCGTTGGTACACTGTAGATAGTAGATTAAGAGAAACATACAATCCAATTATACTAACTTCTGACTTAGTAACAGATTGGAATTATGAAGCCATTCCAAATTTGATAGAAACTGGCATTTATAATCCTGAAAGTATAAACAAAATGAGAAACATGATTTTCGGACAAAACGCTGGCAGAATTGCAGCAACGATAATGTATAGAACCTTGGCAGGGCAAAATCCCAGTCACCAAGGGTTTAAATTCGATTCCTTATTAGCATCGCCAATAATGGATCATGAATTAATACGACTATTGAAAGCGATTATGAAAGGAATTTCAATATTTTCGGAAATATCATCATTTTTCCTAGGAACTTATATAATTATCGTTCAAGTAATTAAAATTAAAAATAAATTATTTGGCGTCGTAATAGGATAACATAAAAAAGAGCTCAAGAAAATCAAATTAAAAAAAAAAAATATAAAAAAATAACAAAAATGAGATGCGAACTGAATGAATCAATGAATGAATGAGTGTTTATATGGACAAGGTACTGCAGACCAGAATGAATGTGTAAAAGAATGTTTTAAGTATGATAAATGGTTCGACATATCGACAAACAAAAATAATAATTTTCATTTTTTTTTTATTATATAGAAGGTAGTTCCAGAATAATTAGTAAATATACAAAAACCAGCGTTAACGACCTATTTCCAGCATAAAAAGAGAGAGAGAGGAGGATGATTCCGCAAGCGAAATCTTAGGTAGGCTACTCTCCTTGTAATAATAATTATTTTTTTTTATTTTTTTAGCCATGACAAGAAAGGAATATATATTATAGCACATTAATGACCGAGCCTCGTAAGCGGTAGATCGGGGTTCAAATCCCGGCTCGGACCAACACAACTGGTGATCTTTTCCCTTCTGGATTCGATTGCTTAGTAAAGGGAAGGTAGTGTATCGTCACAAACTGGACCTTATCACGACATCATAGGTCGCCATGTTAACATTAGTTGAGTGAAAAACTGCCACTGAATCCGCTTTGTAAATGCCGGCTCCGATACTCTTCACGGGTATTCCCATCAGGAACTGGGGAAGATTTACTTTACACATTTAAAAAAAGGTAAAATATTCAACTGGGCATAGTAATTAATAATAATAATAATGATAAGAAAAATCAATACAATGCAACAATACAATTTAAAAGATCGTAAAATGTTTTAAAATTAAGTGAAAAAAAAAAACAAATACACGTTAAATTATAAACCCACATACACAAACACTACACTTATTAAATTAAGATTCCGGAGTTCACCAATGGGACATCAAGATCAACAAGCATCGCAGAAGTTCCTCGAGCTCTAACAATTAATCGAAAACGGTTGAGGTATGATAGGATTTGTGAGGTGAAAGGTGAAACTTGATTCAAATGGATTGATAATCTGATAATTGGAAAAACGATGGCAACAGTGCAGCAATAACTTTGTGTGGAGGAAAGATATATCTGTTCAATCAAAATAAATGTGAATGGAACCGAATACTTTATGAACGATTAACTCATGAGACGAAGGATGAAACATGATCTGAACATCAGATATAGATCAAAACAATTGGATACTATACAATCGCTACTCGTTACAATTGGATGAAACTGCATAATCACAGTTTAATGCTGATCAAAACAAATGAATGGAACTGCAATTCGCTACAAATTAAAAACAACTGAATGGATAGCACAGTGTATTCACACATAAAGGATTGACGCAAATCTCCACACAATTTCTTCAAATATGCTGGAAAAGAAACGACATAAACAGAATGGTATCAGATTAAGTTGACAAGAATCATTTTCACTGAAAACCAAGCAATGACTTGATTATTTTAAACCGTAAGATTGATATTGAATAAAAGAGTGGATATGACAACAATATAATTTTTTTTCAACACGGAAGGAACGTCATCAGCCACAACATCAACATCAAGGTTGATAGTTTTTTTCATCAGCCACAACATCAGCGAGATCATCAATTAATAATCATCATCATCGAACAGAATCAATTGTAATAACAATCAAAATTAAGTTAAATATTAAGTCTAACCAATTTCCAACATATACCTAGCTGACAGTAGATGATCGTCTTTAGCAGACAAACATCTAGCTCGTAAGTGTGGGGATATGAAGCGACCCTCGCCTTACCAGAAAAAATCACAGTAGATTTTCTCTGTTAAAAACGAAAATATTAGGAAAAAGGCGAATCAGGAGAGTTGTAAGAAAAAGGAAGACAAATAAAAATCAATTAGGAGCGTAGGACGGGAAAACCCGACAACACTTTTATGACCCACTTAAGTGGCACGCGCAGAAAGGTGCCCGACGAGAAACAAACAAATAACAATATCTGTGAAAAAAGGACAGGCACGACTGGAAAATAAATAAAGATTACATTATCTATGGGTTAAGTCATAAAAGGACTGCGACTAATTTCTGAGAAAAATCTGAGAATTAGAGCGCGGTGGAAAGAAATAGAACATTTATATTAGGATTTTAAGAGTGAGAGAAATAAAATAGGCCAGGATATTATGTATAACTTGGAAGGATTTTTAGAGTGGGGGGAAAAATAAATAAAATAAGAAAAAAAGAGAGTTATATATTGTAGAATTCTGGGAATTAAGGAAACTTTTCATTATATCAAGAAAAATACAGGTTGGAGGGGGGGTTGTAAATGAGACAAAAATATATTATATAAGTTAGAGGAAGAATTTTTGGAGTGAAACCAAAAAGGACGGATATATTATGCAACATCAAAAACTAGAGTGGGGGTAAAAATATAAGATATTAAATAATTAAATAAATAACTAGATTTAGTATAAAAACCCAAGCTGAAATCAAATAAAGGCAGTCAGTAAATGAGACAGTGAAAGAGAGTGAAAGTGTTTGATCCGAAATATCCAGTCGAAGTGCCTTGGACTTAGCCGGCTGCACGCTTCAGCGGGACACGTGCCGTGCCAGTTGCGAATAATTGTAATTGATTTGATTTTCATGATCCATCGTTCGCCACCATCCCCACGTTTGGAGCAAATTGGAATCCCGAGTTTCGCGGTTCGTGTAAATTGGATGAAAATAATTAAGGGCGCTGGGAAATGTAATTTGAAGGAAACAAGATTTGTGAATTTTTAAAAATATGAGCAATCTGCTTTGATTGTTGTCAGGAGCAGGATTTTTTTTAAATACTCAAAAGATTTCTTGATCATCGATATGTTCAAATAATTGCTTAATTGAATTTGTATCAAGATAAATTGCAGCTACCAAACGCAGCAGAAAACTTCTTTGGACAAGAATAAACCGCCAAAAAACCAAGCGCAGCGTGAAACAGGATTACCGGTCTATAATTCTCGTATTTTGTTGTCTGTTTTTGCTCAGCAAATTGTTTTACGACTTTTCCCCTTCTCAGTTTTGCTGGCAGCAACAAATTGGAAGAACAAACTAACAAAACCGACAAGAACTAACCTCTCCGCTGTCTAGAATGAAAATTTATTGACCCACTTTGGGCTTTTCCGCAAAGAAAACCAACTCCAACCGAAGATCACCCAAAACCAACCAACAAGTTTACTCGCTCCGTTGCACGGTTGGAAGGATCTCTTAGCCAAGCAATTATGTCATCTTGGAGCCCCCCCCCGAGCTTAGGCTCGACGAAAGGTCAATTTTGCTGAATAATTTCAGTTCCAAGTGAGAGTGTGTGCCTACGCAGGTATCTTTCACCCAGAGCTTCTGGTCTAAAAGGGCAGCAAATTGGTCTAATCTATTTACGATGGGGCCTCACCCAGAATCAACTCCTCCCCCGTTCTCCATCAGTATCCGTTTTGTGGCCAGACTCTTGGGGTTCGTTCGCAGAGACGCCCAAGCCAGGCCTGTTTGATCCTTTGACAGTCTCATTAACATCACATCCAACGCCAGCGAGAGAGCAGGACTTTGTGCAGCTTGGCAACACTGTCTGAGAATGGAGAGATTCCATGGCGAAAAACCATATTATTTTAATTTTCAATCTTCTGAATCTGTTAGCTATTTTAACAATAAATATAACATTTTATGGCACTGTAACCAAACCTCGGCAAAAAGTGTCCAAACTTAGTAAAATCAATGATTCATTTTCGCGTAAAACTTCACGTAGTAGGCCTGACCGCTTTGAAGTTTTGTTGTTTCAATGCATTATCATGGTGCACTACGAGTTTGATTTTGCTTTAAATTTGTAATTGAGCAATTCTCTACCAAAACCGGAAATGGATTTTATTTGTATTTTTTGATTTGGCTCAAACTCTATGGGGGTCTTCCCTATGACCAAATAAGCTATTTTGCGTCATTGGTTCACCCATACAAGTCTCCATACAATTTTGGCTGCTGTCCATACAAAAATGGTATGTAAATATTCAAACAACTGTAACTTTTGAGTGAATTTTCTGATCAATTTGGTGTATTCGGCAAAGTTTTAGGTATTGTTGAGGACTTTTGAGAAAAAAATAGGTACACGGAAAAAAAATTTGCAGATTTTTTAATCAACTTTTTTTCACTAAAACTCAATTTCCCAAAATAAGATTTTTTGATTTTCGAGATTTTTGATATGTTTTAGGGGAAAAAATCCGCAACTTTTGAGTTATGATTTTTTGAAAAAATAGTGATTTTTGGAAAAAATCGAAGTTTCATGCAAAAACAAGTTTGACATTATTTTTTAATGAGAAATTGAATTTGCAATCGAAAACTACTTTACAGATTTTTTGATAAAGAGCTCCGTTTTCAAGATATAGCCACCGAAAGTTTGATTTTAGCGAAATATTTGCAGTTTTTCGATTTTTAAAAATAGTGACCATGAGTGACCATCTTTAAAAATATTTTTTTTTTTTGAAAAGTTCAGAAAATTTGCTGTAAAATTGTCTAAGAGACATTGAGATTGGACCTCTGGTTACTGAGATACAGCGGCTTAAAGAAAAAGAAACACGAAAATTGAAGTTTTCTAAATCTTACCTAAACAACCCACCTTTTTCTAATGACGATATCAAAGCAACTAATGGTCCGATTTTCAATGTTAATACATGAAACATTCGTAAAATTTTCCGATCTTTTCGAAATAAATATTTTGAAATTTTTTAAATCAAGACTAGCATTTTAAATGGGCGTCATATTCAATGTTTTGCCCTTTTAAAATGTTAGTCTTGTTTAAAAAAAAATAAAATATTTTTTCAAAAAGATCGGAAAATGTTTCATGTATTATCATTGAAAATCGGACCATAAGTTGCTGAGATATCGTCATTAGAAAAAGGTGGGTTGTTTTGGTGAGATTTAGAAAACTTCAATTTTCGTGTTTCTTTTTCTTAAAGCGGCTCTATCTCAGCAACCCGAGGTCCAATCTTCAATGTCTCTTAGACAATTTTAAGCAAATTTTCTGAACTTTTCAAAAAAAAAATATTTTTAAAAATTGTCACTTATGGTCACTATTTTTAAAAATCGAAAAACTGCATATATTTTGCTAAAATCGAACTTTCGGTGGCTATATCTTGAAAAAGGAGCCCTTTATCAAAAAATCTGTAAAGTACTTTTCGATTGCAAATTGAATTTTGCATTATAAAATAATGTCAAATTTGTTTTTGCATGAGAGCAATTCTCTACGAAATCGGTCTTTTTTCTTCAATTTTAATTTTTGTATTTTTTAATCCGACTGAAACTTTTTTGGTGCCTTCGGTATGCCCAAAGAAGCCATTTTGCATCATTAGTTTGTCCATATAATTTTCCATACAAATTTGGCAGCTGTCCATACAAAAATGATGTATGAAAATTCAAAAATCTGTATCTTTTGAAGGAATTTTTTGATCGATTTGGTGTCTTTGGCAAAGTTGTAGGTATGGATACAGACTACACTGGAAAAAAATAATACACGGTAAAAAAAAATTGGTGATTTTTTTATTTAACTTTTTATCACTAAAACTTGATTTACAAAAAAACACTATTTTTAATTTTTTTTATTTTTTGATATGTTTTAGAGGACATAAAATGCCAACTTTTCAGAAATTTCCAGGTTGTGCAAAAAATCATTGACCGAGTTATGAATTTTTTAATCAATACTGATTTTTTCAAAAAATCGAAATTTTGGTCGTAAAATTTTTCAACTTCATTTTTCGATGTAAAATCAAATTTGCAATCAAAAAGTACTTTAGTGAAATTTTGATAAAGTGCACCGTTTTCAAGTTATAGCCATATTTAAGTGACTTTTTTGAAAATAGTCGCAGTTTTTTATTTTTTAAAATTAGTGCACATGTTTGCCCAGTTTTGAAAAAAATATTTTTGAAAAGCTGAGAAAATTCTCTATATTTTGCTTATTCGGACTTTGTTGATACGACCTTTAGTTGCTGAGATATTGCAATGCAAAGGTTTAAAAACAGGAAAATTGATGTTTTCTAAGTTTCACCCAAACAACCCACCATTTTCTATCGTCAATATCTCAGCAATTAATGGTCCGATTTTCAATGTTAATATATGAAACAATTGTGAAATTTTCCGATCTTTTCGAAAAAAATATTTTCAAAATTTTCAAATCAAGACTAACATTTTAAAAGGGCGTAATATTGAATGTTTGGCCTTTTTGAAATGTTAGTCTTGATTTGAAAATTTTGAAAATATTTTTTTCGAAAAGATCGGAAAATTTCACAAATGTTTCATATATTAACATTGAAAATCGGACCATTAGTTGCTAAGATATTGACGATAGAAAATGGTGGGTTGTTTGGGTGAGACTTAGAAATCATCAATTTTCCTGTTTTTAAACCTTTGCATTGCAATATCTCAGCAACTAAAGGTCGTATCAACAAAGTCCGAATAAGCAAAATATAGAGAATTTTCTCAGCTTTTCAAAAATATTTTTTTCAAAACTGGGCAAACATGTGCACTAATTTTAAAAAATGAAAAACTGCGACTATTTTCAAAAAAGTCACTTAAATATGGCTATAACTTGAAAACGGTGCACTTTATCAAAATTTCACTAAAGTACTTTTTGATTGCAAATTTAATTTTACATCGAAAAATGAAGTTGAAAAATTTTTACGACCAAAATTTCGATTTTTTGAAAAAATCAGTATTGATTAAAAAATTCATAACTCGGTCAATGATTTTTTGCACAACCTGGAAATTTCTGAAAAGTTGGCATTTTATGTCCTCTAAAACATATCAAAAAATAAAAAAAATTAAAAATAGTGTTTTTTTGGAAATCAAGTTTTAGTGACAAAAAGTTAAATAAAAAAATCACCAAATTTTTTTTACCGTGTATTATTTTTTTCTAGTGTAGTCCGTATCCATACCTACAACTTTGCCGAAGACACCAAATCGATCAAAAAATTCCTTCAAAAGATACAGATTTTTGAATTTTCATACATCATTTTTGTATGGACAGCTGCCAAATTTGTATGGAAAATTATATGGACAAACTAATGATGCAAAATGGCTTCTTTGGGCATACCGAAGGCACCAAAAAAGTTTCAGTCGGATTAAAAAATACAAAAAAAATCGAATGACCGAAATCCTAGAGAACTGCTCATGAAACTTCGATTTTTTTCCAAAAATCACTATTCTTTTCAAAAATTCATAACTCGGCGGCAGATTTTTTGACCATGTATCTGTAAGGCTCAAAAGTTGCAGATTTTCCCCTAAAACATATAATTTTTTTTTGGGAAATTGAGTTCTAGTGAAAAAAAAAGTTGATTAAAAAATCTGCAAATTTGTTTTCCGTGTACCTATTTTTTTCTCAAAAGTCCTCATCAATACCTAGAACTTTGCCGAATACACCAAATTGATCAGAAAATTTACTCAAAAGTTACAGTTGTTTGAATATTTACATACCATTTTTGTATGGACAGCAGCCAAAATTGTATGAAGACTTGTATGGGTGAACCAATGAATATCTTTGAATATCTTTGAATATCTTTGAATATCTTTGAATATCTTTGAATATCTTTGAATATCTTTGAATATCTTTGAATATCTTTGAATATCTTTGAATATCTTTGAATATCTTTGAATATCTTTGAATATCTTTGAATATCTTTGAATATCTTTGAATATCTTTGGATATCTCTGAATGTCTTTGAATCTTTGAATATCTTTGAGTATCTTTCAATACCTTTGAATCTTTGAACTTAAAAATGTATTTTTGTGTGTTTTAAGCTGGAATTGTCTCTTGACATCGCACGTGGCGTGTAGCACACATGACATCGGTCCCCTAGATCTAAGGTTAGGAGAGGAACCTCTTGTCCTGTGATTACACCCGCCCACACGAGAGATCCATCTCCAGGTTCAATGTTTTATGGTCATTGTACCGAACTGATGTTGGCCAGCTGATGTTCTCGGCTGCTTTTGTTGTTGTTGTGAGTTATATGACAAATTTGTGTGTATGTTTGCTGGCCAGGCCGTAGAGAGCTTTTCGATGTAAATGGACTTGTTTGGTTCATTTGGCTCGAGAGTCAAGAGTCGTCCAATAATCGGTGCCCTCGAGGGAATCCAGAACCGGCATACACTCTAGTGCCAATATGATGGACAGTGCCGGGGTATGGATCTATCTCTCTCTCTGGGGTAAGCCTTGAAGGTCTAATGAAGAATGAAATATGCTGGCCTGTCCCTGGAAGCTGCTTCATGAATGACATCGTTGCAGGACATGGAGAGAACTTATTAGCTTGCTGGCTTAACATGCATAAGCCGATGCAGAAATGAGGTAAACCTCAAAGTACACATGTCGTTCATCATGCGTAATGATAGCCTATTTATGAATAAATTATTTCCTATCAATTACTCTTGTTGAATCCTGAAACCTAATTCAATTTGAATTATTTCTTTTGAATTTTGTTAGCTTCAAAAGGCATTACTAAATCAAATGAAACAAACATGATTAATTTCCAAATTAGATCAAACCGCACAAATCACCACACTTCCGTAAACCACAAATCCACCCAATCATAATGAGGTCCACTATTTCATCTGGTCAATCATCATCATCATTCAGAGGAGTTACTCATTGCTGGCAACGAGCCCACCTAACCCAACCCTCCATGAGTTTTTGCACAACATTAAAACATAACCTCTATTTGCCATTCCAAAAGCTCGCTCGGTCTCTCGGTCGGCTTAAATTATTCATCCCGGCCGGATTTTCACCTGCTGGTCGAAATCCCTCATCGAGTGTCACAACCACGAAATCCGCGCCTACCCGCTTACAGGTTGGACTCGCTAATCGGGACACAGTTCTGGTTGAAAAAGTTGCAAATTTTCAACGCTAGGTATCGCTTTGATCTCTTAAATTTAGCTTCTCGAAGGTCTGTGCAACAACTTTGTTGAACATCGTAGAATTATATGACTTCATTCCTTAAAAAATAATTCCGATGACAGGGATTGATCCCGAAATCTTTGACACGATAAGTCTATGCCGTTACAGTTTCGACAGTTTCTGGTAGTGATTTTAAAGAGATTTTTGTTTGACCGTTTCATGAAATGCCCCAGAAATCATTGAATGCTTGCTTTTTTGCATTTTTAAAATAAATTTTAGATTGTTAATTTCAACTTTGAAAAATTGCCTACATTTTGAAGAAAATTTAAATAAGAGATAATTACCAAATTATAGCGAATTCACTGTTAAAATTCCGGAATTGACACGTGTTCTGGTTCTGGCGAAAGGTGCAACCGGAGTTGGTTGGAGGTGGAAAGGTACAAAGGGGGAATTTCAGCACACCCGCACACACAATGCCAGCTCATCAAACATTTATCGAGGAGAGCCCGCCACCAATATTCGGAACATCCCTCGGAGGCAGTTGAGGAAAAATTGCATAATGTGCACTCAACCGATCCGCGCGCGTGTGGAAAAGCTGACAATTTTCCATGTTTAATTTATGGAAATCCAATTTCAATTGATTTGTGGAAATGGGAGGGGAGGTTGTCGCTTTTCGATGAGTGCAATTGCAGTTGGCAGATTTGTGGTGTTCAACGACCGGAAGGTGCAGCGCAAAATATGAAAATTAATTGTAGGACGATGAATCGGAGTCACTTTTTAATTGCAGTCATCAAAGGGTTCGTTAGTGGGATGATGAAAATGAAATTAAAAAAAAGCAAACATAAATTTACCGAAAAAAAAACAAACAATATTTTGAAAAGTTGGACATTCTGATTTAGTAGGATTTAGTATGAAACATTACAGATTTATTAGTAACATTTTCAGTAACTTGAACATTTTTAACAATTTGCTCTGTAGTTATGACACAAAAAGTGAAGGACCTTTGAGTCGCTTAAAACTTTTTTACGAGTTCGTCGCAGGGTCTTCTAGAAGCCAACTTCCTGCCCAGCGAAAGGAGTTAATTGCGAACAAGTTAAAGTCCATCCCTCGTCGAGATTACCGGATGACTTTTTACTGCCCAGACTGCAGCAGATTTTTTTTCGCTTTGCGCTTGCAGACAAAACATTCCTCACGTTTAACGGCTTTCTTAGGAAGAACAAAAAAACTCGCAAAGCCAGGCCGTAAAGTCTCGCCAACTTTAGTATCCTTCCGGATTAGGGAGCCGATCCTGGACCGGAATGCCAAATGCCCTTCGTCACTCCATCGGAGCAGGTTCAGATCTAAAACTTCAAATCCATGCCAGGGACATATTTAACAACTGCTCGTTAATCATCGGGGGACGTTAAACATCAGCGGAATGCTTGATACCTCTCCAGTATAAAATTCCCAAAATACGGTCCGATAAGATCAGCATGAACTCCTCACCTGTGGTGGGAATTCGGGAGGTTTAACTTTTATTACCTTGCGAGAGAGGTGACTCACAAAGCAGCTCGTGTTCCAGGTGATCCAGGAATAAAAAAAAGGGATTCTGGCAATTGATGACCCTGGAGAGCCACTGCCGCAGTTTTGATGTTGGCAGTTTAGTGAAATGATGGCAAGTTTAAGGGATCAAATTACTTGTTTTGGAGGTGAAAAACAGTGATGCCAAATTTATCATTTTTTAACTTGTCAAAATCTTGAATTTGTCACCATTATGAACATTGAAATGTTCAAATTGTTACAACTCTGTTCAAAATTTTCCTAATTCTATCAAATCTAACACATTGGCATCACCATTTTCGATCTCTTGTCTCAAACTCTTCATCTACTCTGGATCCCCTTTTAATAACAACGTATCCTCCTCTCGAACAAACTGCGGCTGCGGAGGCTCGTGTACTGCCCATAACTCTTCCCCCGAACCATTTTTATATTGCCTCCACTCTTTGAAGTCTAGCTTGTTGGTGTAACAGTAGAAAACCAGATAAAAGTCTAGAAAAATATTGTCAAAATTGTCAAAATAGTAAAAATTGTCAAAATAGTAAAAATAGTAAAAATAGTAAAAAATTTCAAAATTGTCAAAATTGTAAAAATTGTCAAAATTGTCAAAATTGTCAAAATTGTCAAAATAGTAACAAATTTCAAAATTGTAAAAATTGTCAAAATTGTCAAAATTGTCAAAATTGTCAAAATTGTCAAAATTGTCAAAATTGTCAAAATTGTCAAAATTGTCAAAATTGTCAAAATTGTCAAAATTGTCAAAATTGTCAAAATTGTCAAAATTGTCAAAATTGTCAAAATTGTCCAAATTGTCAAAATTGTCCAAATTGTCAAAATTGTCCAAATTGTCAAAATTGTCAAAATTGTCAAAATTGTCAAAATTGTCAAAATTGTCAAAATTGTCAAAATTGTCAAAATTGTCAAAATTGTCAAAATTGTCAAAATTGTCAAAATTGTCAAAATTGTCAAAATTGTCAAAATTGTCAAAATTGTCAAAATTGTCAAAATTGTCAAAATTGTCAAAATTGTCAAAATTGTCAAAATTGTCAAAATTTTCAAAATTGTCAAAATTGTCAAAATCGTCAAAATTGTCAAAATTGTCAAAATCGTCAAAATTGTCAAAATTGTCAAAATTGTCAAAATTGTCAAAATTGTCAAAATTGTCAAAATTGTCAAAATTGTCAAAATTGTCAAAATTGTCAAAATTGTCAAAATTGTCAAAATTGTCAAAATTGTCAAAATTGTCAAAATTGTCAAAATTGTCAAAATTGTCAAAATTGTCAAAATTGTCAAAATTGTCAAAATTGTCAAAATTGTCAAAATTGTCAAAATTGTCAAAATTGTAAAAATTGTAAAAATTGTCAAAATTGTCAAAATTGTCAAAATTGTCAAAATTGTCAAAATTGTCAAAATTGTCAAAATTGTCAAAATTGTCAAAATTGTCAAAATTGTCAAAATTGTCAAAATTGTCAAAATTGTCAAAATTGTCAAAATTGTCAAAATTGTCAAAATTGTCAAAATTGTCCATATTGTCAAAATTGTCAAAATTGTCAAAATTGTCAAAATTGTCAAAATTGTCAAAATTGTCAAAATTGTCAAAATTGTCAAAATTGTCAAAATTGTCAAAATTGTCAAAATTGTCAAAATTGTCAAAATTGTCAAAATTGTCAAAATTGTCGAAATTGTCAAAATTGTCAAAATTGTCAAAATTGTCCAAATTGTCAAAATTGTCCAAATTGTCAAAATTGTCCAAATTGTCAAAATTGTCCAAATTGTCAAAATTTTCCAAATTGTCAAAATTGTCAAAATTGTCAAAATTGTCAAAATTGTCAAAATTGTCAAAATTGTCAAAATTGTCAAAATTGTCAAAATTGTCAAAATTGTCAAAATTGTCAAAATTGTCAAAATTGTCAATATTGGCATAATTGACAAAATTGTCAAAATTAACATAATTTTACAAATTTGTTTTTAAATTTTAGAAATTTGTTTACAAATTTAAAAAAATTATTTACAAATTTTAAAAAAATAATTACAAATTTTAAAAAAAATATTTACAAATTTTACAAATTTGTTTACAAATTTTACAAGTTTGTTTACAAATTTTACAAATTTGTTAATTTTTTTTACAAATTTTACAAATTTGTTTAATTTTTCAATTTTTACAAATTTGTTTAATTTTACAAATTTTACAAATTTGTTTAATTTTTCAATTTTTACAAATTTGTTTAATTTTACAAATTTTACAAATTTGTTTAATTTTACAAATTTTACAAATTTGTTTACAAATTTTACAAGTTTACGAATTTTACAAAATTTGTTTACAAATTTTACAATTTTGTTTACAAATTTTACAAATTTGTTTACAAATTTTACAATTTTGTTTACAAATTTTACAATTTTGTTTACAAATTTTACAAACTTGTTTTCAAATTTTACAAATTTGTTTACAAATTTTACAAATTTGTTTACAAATTTTACAAATTTGTTTACAAATTCTACAAATTTGTTTACAAATTTCACAAATTTGTTTACAAATTTTACAAATTTGTTTTCAAATTTTACAAACTTGTTTACAAATTTTATTATTTTGTTTACAAATTTACAATTTTTTTTCAAATTTTATAAATTTGTTCAAAAATTTTACAAATTTGTTTACAAATTTTACAAATTTGTTTTCAAATTTTACAAATTTGTTTACAAATTTTACAAATTTGTTTACAAATTTTACAAATTTGTTTACAAATTCTACAAATTTGTTTACAAATTTCACAAATTTGTTTACAAATTTTACAAATTTGTTTTCAAATTTTACAAACTTGTTTACAAATTTTATTATTTTGTTTACAAATTTACAATTTTTTTTCAAATTTTATAAATTTGTTCAAAAATTTTACAAATTTGTTTACAAATTTTACAAATTTGTTTTCAAATTTTACTAACTTGTTTACAAATTTTACAAATTTGTTTATAAATTTTACAAATTTGTTTACAAATTTTACAAATTTGTTTACAAATTTTACAAATTTGTTTACAAATTTTTCAAAATAGTTTACGCATTTTTGAAAAAAGTTTACGCTTTTTTTTTCAAATTTTGCAGCAGCAGTACAAAAAAATATGAAGTTGAAAAAGGCCAATAATTTAAAAACATAAACTTAAAAAATGTTCTATCTCACAGTGTCACAAAGTCTCACGCACACACTTGTCGTGCTGGCATCACTCTCCGTCGCGTGCGTGCGTGCGTACGTTTGTTGTTCTTTATGAGATGAAGGGGGCTCCGAAATGGTGTCGTAAATTTGGTGAGTGTGCCAAATGGTGACAACAACAACAAAAATAATAACAGAGGGCCTAGGCGGGAGGTTTTGTGTTACGTTGTTTACAAGCCACACACACGACGTCGTCGCAATGTGTTGTCGTCTCCGAAAGGGCTTATCACACTCACCAATGTAAACACAATAATATTTTTTGGGAAGTAAGGTATAGAAAGGGCGTAAAATATTATGTAAATGATAAATTTCAAGATTACAAAAAAAGTGACAAAAAATGTTAAAAATATGTCCTATGTTATTTACAATTCTTCTTAGGCCCTTTCCATTTGCCTCACTCAAAAAGTAAACAAAACATGACGACACTCGTGTGTTCTATTTTCATTCATGGAACGCGTTATCAACCCAAAACAAAAGCGTGAGTAAGACTTTGTGATAACAAATGAACTCCAAAACTGGATGCGAGCGCGTGCTTCAAAAGTGTGTGTTGTGTGAATGAAACTTGTGGTAGGTATTACCGGTGAGATATTGACAGTTCGTGCCATGGTTTGTAAGTTAGTGTGTGCATCGAAATGGTGAGAAAGGAGCGGGATCTGCGGGGAAAGTGATAGAATTTTACAACCATTTAGAACGGCCTCTGAGTCGCAATTTACAACCTTCTGGGGAGAATGGATGCTGAGAAGTTTAGGGTGAAGACTTGAGTAAATTTAAAACTTCATTATTTAATCTCGGGAAAACAAGTTACTTACAAAAAAATATTTATCCATTTTATTGAATAAAATTGTTAAGTTGAGCTCAAATATGATCCCAAATAAGCTCCTTGACTTGATTCAAAAATCATAAATTTAACAAAGTTGAGTCACCACCCTGCGTGACTCCATTCCATTTCGCGCACCCGTCTCACTGTTAAACGTCACACAAATCTGGTCATAATCCAGCGAAATATGTTTCTCCTCAGATCGCGCCAGTTGGTGTTAATTTTTATGACACACCACATTCACACAAACACACTTATTAATGTTTGACCCAAATAAAAAGTCGCGGCTCTGGGGCACGCGTACGCACAAACACAGCTTCCGAAGGGATTAGATCATCATTTCGTAGCGTGCACGACACGAGACTCATCATCATTTTCGGTTGACAAATTCATCTCTCTCAAGGGAACTGGTCATTGGTGGTCACAGGGTTGGTGGAATGTGCATTCCGTAGTTGCATTCCGAATTGACAGACTGCTGCCACGTGGTGCCACGGGATTAAGGTTTTCTCACGCGTGTGTGAGTCGATGACGACGTGATCAGAAATGTGTCACCAGGATTAGGAATAAGGCTCGTGAATGTCGAAGATACAACAGCACGAAGGCACGGACGTATGCAGCACACAAATACATTCACATTGTAGATCTGATGCACCAATTATGCTGACAAATGAATGTGTGGCGAGATGTAGGTGGGAGTGTGTGAATGACAGTTATTGCATTATCTAAAAAAAGGGCATTTGTTTTAGGAACGGTAAGTCAAATTTTGGAAACCGTCAATTCCTCCTTAAAAAAATAATTAAATTAGTCGAATATTGGAAGATTTAAAAACAAAAAAAATTGTTCAAAATAAATCATAATTACTACAAATTCTGCAGTTCTTTCGTCCATAATACAAAATCAAGCAAAACAATGTAAATGGGTCAATGTCACAATGTAAACAAATAGACTATCCTGCTCACATCAGTTGCTGTTTACATTAGAAACGAGCAGGATAGACTCTTTGTTCACATTTCGACATTGGCCCAGTTATATTGTTTTGCTAGAAATATCTTTTAAAAGTGATGTTTATTTTAAGTAAGATAACAGATTTTTTAAAAAATTAGTCAATGGAAAAAAATATGCTAAAATTTCAACGGTTGTGCTGTTAGTTAATCTTTATGAGATTTATCTCATAATACCTACTCTTCAAGTAGGTGATGCATCGTGGATGTGAATCCTACAGAATTGATTTCATTCTTATGTATTCTTTCCTATCTGCTGCAACCTTCCATCGGATGAGGAAGTAAAATGTCGGTCCCGGCCTTGGTTGTTAGGCCGTTAAGTCATTCCAGGTGTAGGAGTCGTCTCCATGCCATAAGTACAAACAACACACCAAACCAAGCCTACTCCGGTGGAATCGCTGGCGGTGATTGGACTCGCAATCCAAAGTTCGTCAGTTCAAACACTGGGGTGGAAGGTTCCTTGGAGTAGAGAGAGGTTTGGGTGCTCTCCCCATTCAAGCCTTCGGAAACTTGCAACAGAGACCACAAAAGAACCAGGGGGTCGTTAATGTGGATGGTTTGATTTTTTTTTTGATTGTATTCTTTATCTTGAGTGGATTTAACATTAACAAAAAGAAAATACAATTAAAGTCATAAATTTGCATTTTTATGTTATTTTTTTGTACTGCTGAGTCATCAAATGCGAGTGCATGAAAAATGATCGAAAGAGGGCATAAGTTGAGTAAAAGTAAATTTGTTAAATGACTAAATAATCGAATCCAGAAGGGATCCAGTCGTGTTGGTACGAGCTGGGATTTGAGCCCTTATCTGCGCTTACGACGTGGAAGCGTTACCACGTTACGTGGTTACGTGGCTCGACAAAAGGTAAATTGGAGCCTAACATTTCAAAAGGGCACATAACTTTTGTAAACAATAGTGTATCCCTTTCACTCAAATGACAGTTTACATAAGGAGTGAAAGGGACACACTCTTGGTTAAAAAAGGTTTTTTTGCTATGAAAATGTTATTGACACATTCCGTCGTGACGTTGCAACGCTTTGACTTTTCTTTTTTTAGTATTAGGATTTCGGACTAAAAAAATACATTGAAAAGGTACATATGTTATTACAGATTCGGAAAGTACATTAAATTTCCTATAAGAATCAATATTGAAACATTATTTTAAGCGAATATTCTATTTTTGAGAGGGGAATATGTAGCGTGACGTTGCAACACGTGACTTTTTCTCAATCCTGACCCAATTCATGTTTCGCCATTAACTCTACTCTGTTAAATGGCAAATTTGGAATTCTTCTTCCATTTTAAGTGTGAAATTGGCCAACAAATCGAATGCAATCATTAGTTTTTCGAAAAAATCAAACCTAGATTTTTAAAGACCATTTACATTTCGTGACGTTGCAACGCACTGTTTTTGAAAACAGGGTTTTCGTTGCGTTGCAACGTCACGAAATTTTAGTTTCAAAATAAATCATAATTTTTGTTAGTTTGAGCAACTGTAGGTTATGATTTTATTATAAGACATCAATAGACAGTACAAGGACATGTGAATTGATTGGCCCGCCCAACGTAACTTATTTTGTTGACTTTTGTGCTTTTTAAATTAAATTTGAGGAAATAATAAAACTGTTTACCTGCGCGACGTAACATTTTTGATTGCGAACAATTAAACGTTGCATACAACTTATTTAGATAAGGGTTCGTCCAACAACAAAATGACAAAAGTTTGTAAAACAACAATCGAATCACGTGATTATTATTGTTTGGTGAATTTCACCGTAATTTGACCTACATTAGGGTGTGCGATAAAAAAATTCGTTGCGTTGTATTAGAATGAACCCTCACATAAATCAGTTTATCATTAAGGGGCCATCCAGTAACCACGTGATTATTTTTTTGACAGTTTTAGAATTTTTCCCCATTGTGAACATCGGTCTACAGTGAGTCAAATATTTGTCCGTACCCCCCGTACGGGAAATGTTTGTGATATAAAAGTACATAAAATTCGACTAAAGTGCCATGTTTTATACATCAATCGACGCGGCAGAATGTCCTCTTTAAGACACTGTCATTGAATTTGCAAAAAACTTTGTCTTGAAAAATACAAAAATTGTTTACTGAAAAAAGTCAAAAAAAGAGGTCAAATAATTGTCCGTACCCCTAGTAAAAGTACAAAATCTGATCGATTTAAGTGAATTCATTTATGAAATGTTGTTTCAATGTCAAATACTAGTACCTTTAGCCAGTTTGTGACAACTTTGAACTTCTGATAAGTTTGTTTAGTTAATTTATATTAAAAATTGGATTAAATTTAGTTTTTTAAAGTAAAACTTATCAAAACATTAGTTTATAAACAACTATTTTTTATAAAATTGCTATTTTGTGTTGTAAGAGTCTCTATTTAACAAGTTTCAACAATATTTGTTCAAAATATACATTGTTTTCATCTTTTTTATTGACATTTTTCGACCAAAAATACTGTTTCGGAACAATACCGCTAAACAATCCGGATTGTCCCGGAACCGGTTCAACCCCTCGGAGGGAAATTTTGTGGTGATCAGATAGAGGACAAAAAAACCCACCTCTTGCAATTTGAAGCATCCAATTTCGTCCACTACAGCCCGATTACGAGTCCCTAGTCTGAAATTTGAAATTTTCACTTTCCGTGCTGAGAATTTCTGTAACGTTCTGGGTCAGAATGTTTTGCTTGGGGAATTTGAAAATTTCAAATTTCAGACTAGGGACTCGTAATCGGGCTGTAGTGGACGAAATTGGATGCTTCAAATTGCAAGAGGTGGGTTTTTTTGTCCTCTATCTGATCACCACAAAATTTCCCTCCGAGGGGTTGAACCGGTTCCGGGACAATCCGGATTGTTTAACGGTATTGTTCCGAAACAGTATTTTTGGTCGAAAAATGTCAATAAAAAAGATGAAAACAATGTATATTTTGAACAAATATTGTTGAAACTTGTTAAATAGAGACTCTTACAACACAAAATAGCAATTTTATAAAAAATAGTTGTTTATAAACTAATGTTTTGATAAGTTTTACTTTAAAAAACTAAATTTAATCCAATTTTTAATATAAATTAACTAAACAAACTTATCAGAAGTTCAAAGTTGTCACAAACTGGCTAAAGGTACTAGTATTTGACACTGAAACAACATTTCATAAATGAATTCACTTAAATCGATCAGATTTTGTACTTTTACTAGGGGTACGGACAATTATTTGACCTCTTTTTTTGACTTTTTTCAGTAAACAATTTTTGTATTTTTCAAGAAAAAGTTTTTTGCAAATCCAATGACAGTGTCTTAAAGAGGACATTCTGCCGCGTCGATTGATGTATAAAACATGGCACTTTAGTCGAATTTTATGTACTTTTATATCACAAACATTTCCCGTACGGGGGGGTACGGACAAATATTTGACTCACTGTATTTTGATTTACTCAACAAGTTTTATAAAATACCTACTTTTTTCGAGTTGCTACAAACCTAAGTGACGGAATTTGTGAATGACCTACACGGAGAGACCATGCCCAGAAATTTTAACAAGTAAAATTGTTGATTTTACTTTCGTAAATTTTAACAAAAACGTACTTGTTACTGCCAATATTCCGTTAAAATAAATAAAATTTAGTATTAATTTAATAACCTGTTTGTTGAAAATGCTAGAGGCAAAAAGCTAACAGATTTCCCGAACTCGAATGAACGTGCTCGACTGTTAGCTTTGGTTTTAGGAAAATCAAAAATTTTGTTGGTTGAATATAATTTACATTTGGTTGAATATTTAAAAGATGGACTTGGGTTTGTTTACGTCTGTCATTTGAAGTCAGGATTCGAACGAGAACGGTCGATTTGTTGAGTTTGTGTTGTTAATTATGAAGTGAGAAGATGTGAAAGGTGAAAATTACACTATTTGGCTAATGTTGAAGTGGCAAATCAAAGTGTTGCAACTGTGGAATTGGTGAGTATGTTTGTTGATGATTTCTTTGCAGGTGATAAACTATGAAGAGCAAGAGGACGACTTTCGCCATGAGGACCTCCAATGCGAGTGAGTTGAACACGTTAGAAGAATGTTTGATGGAACGAGAGGGCAAAAGAAGGGAAATGCGGGCCGACTCTTCACGGATAGAGCAGCCCGGGCAAATTTAACAAAATGTTGGTTAATCCAAGTAAGTATGGGTTTATTTTTGCACAATAATTTATCTTATGTGATTCTTATTAGAAAACTGAATCATTAAAAAGCTTCGTGCTTACGACGGATAAAATCTTAATGAACCATTATTTTTTCAGAATCATCAATTATAAAATACATAGAAATGCCATGTGTACGCAACATAAACACCATAAAAAATAGAGATGAAGTAAAATATAAAAAAATATATATAAAATATAAAAAAGAAGATAATTATTATCTTGAAAGTTTTGTTGCAATACGACTGCTCAATAAACTGGTTGGTAAAACTCAAAATATTTTTTTCAGGAATCGGAGTACGTTGAATAAATTGAATCAAATGCAATGAAAGTTTGTTGCCAAAAGTAATTGTTAAATTAATGCAACCTTGGTAAGTAGCATTATTGATATTTCTTCTTTCCTCAATATAATTTCATTTATTTACGTTCCTTTTTTCAGTTTATAACCGAAATTAAGAATTTTGTATTAAATTACTAATACATTTAACATGTCTATTTGCAGCAAAAGGTTCACTTTAGTGAAAATTCTGTTTCCAACCACAAGAAAAATAACTAAACCTGAGACCATTGTAGATGATGATGACCTATCGGATGATTTCACAGTGATGGTAAGTGGATACAATACTTAATTTTAAACAACATAATAAAAATATAAGCTTAAAACATGGTGAAAATTTTGCTCGATTTCTATTTTTCAGGAATTCATGTTAAATTAAACATCTTTTTTAAATATGTTTAACAAAATTTGTAATATGCTTTTTCATTATTTTTAGTTTAATGCAACGTAATTTTTTAAAACATTAATCAAACTTTACATGTTTTATAACAACAGTTAAAAAAAAGTTTTGTTTTGATGCTTTTTAACAGTAACTTAAAAACTTCATGCAAAAAAAAAAAACAAGTTAGTACAAAACGTTAATTTTTTAGGCAGAATTTCTGAGGCATTATTACAAAATTTACTGCAAATTCAATGAAATATTGCTAACAACAGCTAATTATTGACTACATGTACGAATATTTTTCTGTATTCAAGTAAGACAATAGTTAAAATATAGCTAGAAATTCGGCCCAGCCTATATCGTTAGATAATTAAAGAAAATATATATCAACACTTACATAAATTATGTCTAATTAAGAAATGTTTTGTTATAAAAAACTAATAATTTGCTGCATGCAAAAATATTTCGGTTGAAACAACGAAAAAAAATTGTTGAAAAATAGTTGAAAAACATTTCCCAGCCAGTTTTTAACAGAATATTCCACAATATTTCAGCTGAAAACAAGAAATTTTTAGTTAATTTTCTGAAAAAAATATTCTAGCAGTCGACTGCTAGAATTTTTTTCGGCCATTTAACCAACAAAAATGGCAATTCCAAGTATTTTTTTAGTTAATTTTAATTACCGGTGGTCAGCAATTTCGGGTTAGCAAAATCAACAATCGATTGTTGAAAAAAAGCTGTGTAAAAAAATAACCCATACTTTTAGTTAAATTAACCAAGATTTTCTTAGATTTGCCCCAGCCGGTCTCTCCGTGTATGTACAATTTTTCTGTAAATAGGCTCGGAAACATTAAATAAAACATATATAATATTTACTATCCTTTGATCTCCAACAATCAACTACGCATACACCTTTTTTGCCATGTGACCAATATGATTTAAAATTTCGTGACGTTGCAACGCAACCTGTTGTAACTTTGGATCTAGACAACCAATTTATTCGTTCTAGGTTGCATTTGAAAGCTCTTTCCAAGTTCAAAGAGCATCCGAAATATCAAAATGATTGAATGTTTAGTTTTCTGTTGACATAAACTACTGTCCCTTTTTCGTCACGTTGCAACGCAATAAAATGGGAAACTTACACTAGTTTGAAAAAATACTTAACTTAAAATAAACTGTAAATCCATGACATTTCCGTTTAGTACATGTAAAAACCTACAAAATGCAATCAAAAGAATAATTGTTGGATTTTATTTCGCTGAAAACCAGGAGTTTTTAGAAAAATGTTTTAACACGCTGATTTTATCACGAATTGTTGCATAACTTAACCAACTTGTACATAATGGTATTCAAAAGTTCAATTAATGAAAACCATGATTTTTGAAGCTTCAAGTAGTCTAGAATCGAGGAAAAATATCCAAATCCGGAGAATTTGTCAAATTTAGAATTTTTGTGCAAAAAAATAAATAAATTAAAAAGCCAGAATTTTTTTCCCTGTACCATTTCTCATCAATCTACAACTTTGCTATATATACATTGCATTTTTGTACGGATCACAGCCAAATTGTAAAGAGAATGGAGCACCCGCAGTCGAGCAGTTTTTGACAGTTCGCTCTATAAGAAATGCATTGTAGAAAAAAGCAAAACTGCTCGAATGAAAGTGCTCCATTTCATGAGCATACCAATAAGGCAAAATGGCCTCTTTTGTGAAAAGCTCAAGAAGCCCTCAAGAAAGTTTTGAGTCAATAAAAAAAAAAACAAATGACACTCATTTCAGGCTTTCATGGCAAATTGCTCTTTGATTTTTGAAATAATGTTCGAACAATATTGCCACATTGAAAAAAAATAATAATAACATTCCATTTTACAACACCGCTCATGCATCAACCGAATCCATTCAACCTGACAAATATTTCCCGGCGAAAATTTCCAACTGACACATTGGTGACAGTGGGACTCGGTGGTCAACTTCAAAAGTTATCAATCAGTTGTCACATTGCACTTTTGACCCGAAACGGGTTGGTGCAACTTGTCTTTCCCAATAAATTGGGGTGACACATCTCACGGAACCACTTTGCGTTGAAGAGCATTCAATTAATACCTATCATCGGGGAACCGGTCGTCTGTCAGGTGCAATTGAGTTCCGTTTCCAGGATGAGATTCGATTTACGACGACATGAGACGTGTGCAACTCACCTGAAATAAAAAAAGGAGAATAAGGAAAATCTATTAGAATAAAACATCTTTTTGGACGAGTGCCAACAGCGCTGATTGATGAAAGAAAGCATCTTCTCGGAGAAATCCCAAAAAACCCTGAGTTTAGCTTCTGGCCGTCGTAAAAACTTCGAGACAAAACCAACATCGAGTGCAAAATTTGCCCCGCAGCGTCGTAAAACCAATCGCCATAAAAACTGCTGCTGCACTCGAGGTCGTAAATCCTGGGATGCAGCTCGGACTGCACTTTCCCTGCTATAGCTGGTCGTACAGCGGAGAAAATGCTAGCCAAGATGCATCACGTCCACGTGTTTGGCCGTTGGGCACGGATTGGCGCTTTCCTTTGGTGAGGGAGAGAGAGCGAAGAAAATTTTCACCGAAAAGCCATTCGGGAAGAAAAATCTAATAGAAAGATGAATGTGATTCCTGGGTGTAAATTCTTGACAGCTCTGCGCTCTTCTCTTCCGAGGCACGTCGGAGTAGTTTCCGGATCTGGGCCACAGTATGCCTGCCCGCGGGAGGGGGAAATGCATTGAATTTTCCTGCTGCGACAATAGATTGACCCAGTGTTTGGAGGAGAATTTATGGCATGGATGTGTTTTTTTATCTTTAACTTCCTAAACTGCCGTTCTACGCATAACTGTCCCATGTTCAAAAAAAGGGGAACTGAGAAAAACGCGATTGAAATTTTTCGGTCGATTTCTGTGTTTCTACGCATAATTGTCCCGTGGGTTCCTATTCGCCCTATATGTCCCTAATCACCCCGGTTAACATTTTATCACCCTTATTTTCAATAAAATGCTTCGTAAAACTCATGATTTCGTGATAGAAAATACTTGGTGGGACAATTATGCGTAGAAGTACAACGATGGGACAAACAGACTTGGTGTTGTTTTTAATGAGTTTCCTAACAAAGTACTAGATTTTATGTGTTTTTCTAAAAGTATACGTCAAATTAAACATAAAAATGACAAAAAGTCAGAATCGATCAAAAATGACATGGGACAATTATGTGTAGAACGGCAGTAAATGCAATGCAAAAAATCAATTCTAAAGTTTCTATTCACATTCAACAAACAAAACAGTTTTTTTTCTAACAACGAAACACTTTTTTAAAGCATATTTTACAAAGCAGTGTTGATTGATAGTTGATGTTAATTTTTAAATTGATTTTAAACATTCGATTACATTTATATTTTATTATCTTTTTTTTAAATATTTAAAAAGTAAGTTATTTTTTTATATTTTGCTACTAAGTCACAAGGCTACGAACTTGAGGGCCTTTAGTAAACTGAACTCTATTCCGAATGATTTTAGATTTAGAAAATTGTAAAATTCAGTAAAACAAACTTGCAATCGAAAAAAAGCGGCGCATAGTGTTCAGAGCATTTATGCCCTTTGCAATCGAAAACGACTCTACGTTTCTCTTGTTTGAATGCACCGTTTTCAAGTAAAAGACATTCTTCGATTGAAATTTTTGGAAAAAAATCTATTTTTTTTTGCAAATTAGCAACTATGTTCAAATTTGTATCCGGAAAATAAGTTACAGTGTTTTCAGAACAAATACTAAAGTTTTTTTTCAATAATTTCCTATAAGCTATTGTGTTTCATTTGTTTATAAGACCCTTTAAAAAAGAAACACTGGAATTGTAAAAGAAAAAGATTAATATTCGATCGTCTTGTTTCTTCCAACTTTGATTTTAGAGCTATTTGAAATAAAGCTAGAAATCTGGTAGATTTGGATCGAAAACTTTTTATTGGTAGTCAAATATTGCTCAAATTTGATTGAAATCAACCAGAATGCACTGATTTTCTAAAGAAAAATCTAAAATAAAAAAAATCTTCAAACAAAAGTTATCTTTTAAAATGTTCTTGGATAAATATACCGTGTTTAATGTCATTGTTTTGCCCATACATGACCGAGCCACGTAGCCCAGTGGTAACGCTTCCGCCTCGTAAGCGGTAGATCGGGGTTCAAATCCCGGCTCGGACCAACACAACTGGTGATCTTTTCCCTTCTGGAATCGATTGCTTAGTAAAGGGAAGGTAGTGTATCGTCACAAACTGGACCTTATCACGACACCTTAGGGAGGCGACCTGTGGAATGTTAACATTAACTTTAACATGTTAACATTAAGTTGAGAATGAAACTGCCACTGAATCCGCTTTGTAAATGCCGGCCCCGATACTCTTCAAGGGTGTTCCCCTCAAGAACTGGGAAAGATTTACTTTTTTGCCCATACAAGGCTCCATATATTTTTGGCAGCTTTTCTAACAAAAATGAAACATAAATTTTCGAAAATCCATAGTTTTTGAAGGAATTTGTTGATCGAATTTTTGTCTTCGGCAAAGTTTTATTTATTGAAAAGGACTTATCAGAATGATTCAGAAACTTCCTACAAAAGTTTTTTTTTCGGTTTTTTTTTTTTAATTTTTTGATATTTTAGAGCACATAAACTCGCAAATTTTAAGCCTTAGAAAAGTACGGGCAAACATTTAGCGCTCATCACTTTTTTTTTTATTTAGAAATCTTTCACATTTGTTTAATTGTGTCCTTTTAAGAGGTCCAATTTTATATGTTTTAAAACAAATTTTTAGGAAATTTTGCGAACTTCAACAATAATAAATTTAAACGGCGCAATTTATAAAAAGAATAAATCTGAAAAGTTCTTTTCAATCTCACATTTCAAAACTTCTATCAAAAATATATTTTGGTATGATTTCCATTTTTCCTAAAAAAAAAACACTTACTAATAAAAATAAGATACTTGGTGGATAAATTTTTGCCTGTACTTTCAACGGCTCAAATTTTGCAGTTTTGTCCCCTACAATTTAGCAAATTATTTTAAAATTATAAAAAAAAACTGTTTTTGGAAAATTTTATTTCTGTAAAAAAAAGTCAGGAAAACGACAAAAAATCCTTGAGCAGTTCTCCCAGATTTCGGTCATTCGATTATGTTTTGTATTTTTTAATCCAACTGAAACTATTTTGGTGCCTCCGGTATTCCCAAAGAAGCCATTTTGCGTCATTAGTTTGTCCATATAATTTTCCATACAAGTTTGGCAACTGGCCATATAAAATGATGTATAAAAATTCAAAAATCTTTATCTTTTGAAGGAATTTTTTGATCGATTTGGTATCTTCGGCAAAGTTGTAGATATGGATACGGACTACACTGGAAAAAAATGAAACACGATAAAAAAAATTGATGATTTTTTATTTAACTTTTTGTCACTAAAACTTGATTTGCAAAAAACACTATTTTTATTTTTTTTATTTTTTGATATGAGCAATTCTCTGAGTTTTCGGTCATTCGATTTTTTTGTATTTTTTAATCCGGCTGAAACTTTTTTGGTGCCTTCGGTATGCCCAAAGAAGCCAATTTGCATCATTAGTTTGTCCATATAATTTTCCATACAAATTTGGCAGCTGTACATACAAAAAGGATATGTGAAAATTCAAAAATCTGTATCTTTTGAAGGAATTTTTTGATCGAGTTGGTGTCTTCGACAAAGTTGTAGGTATGGATATGAACTACACTGAAAAAAAATGATACACGGTAAAAAAAATTTTGGTGATTTTTTATTTAACTTTTTGTCACTAAAACTTGATTTGCAAAAAAACACTATTTTTAATTTTTTTTATTTTTTGATATGTTTTAGAGGACATAAAATGCCAACTTTTCAGAAATTTCCAGAATGGGCAAAAAATCTTTGACCGAGTTATGAGTTTTTGAGCAATACTGATTTTTTCAAAATATCAAAATATCGGTCGCAAAAATTTTTCAACTTCATTTTTCGATGTAAAATCAAATTTGCAATCAAAAAGTACGCAAGTGAAATTTTGATAAAGTGCACCGTTTTCAAGTTAAATCCATTTTTAGGTGACTTTTTTGAAAATAGTCGCAGTTTGTCATTTTTTTTAAATTAGTGCACATGTTTGCCCACTTTTGAAAACAATATTTTTGAAAAGCTGAGAAATTTCTCTTCTATTTTGCTTTTTGAACTTTGTTCATACGACCTTTATTTGCTGAGATATTGCCATGCAAAGGTTTAAAAACAGGAAAATTGATGTTTTCTAAGTCTCACCCAAACAACACACCATTTTCTAATGTCGATATCTCAGCAACTAATGGTCCGATTTTCAATGTTAAACTATGAAATATTCCTGAAATTTTCCGATCTTTTCGAAAAAAAATATTTTCAAAATTTTTAAACCGAGACTAACATTTTAAAAGGGCCAAATAGTTGATATTACCCCTTTTTAAAATATTAGTTTAGATTTAATAATTTTGATTTTTTTTTTTCGAAGAGATTGGAAAATTTCACGAATGTTTCATTCTGAACCCCTGATGAGGTTGCAGAATAGATTAACACTGGAACGCCCAACGCATGTCCAACTTACACGGATGCCCAAGCCTCTCAAAAAAGTTGGAACGGCAATTTCAACTCAATGGTTCTCGGGCACAACTCAACCAATCAAGATAATTCTCCTTTCCAGGGTTTTGTTAGGATGTCTAGATGATTCTAGAACTTTGCAGAACTTAATTTGATCAAATCTGTAATTTTTGCGAACAAAAACATCGTTCCACCTTTTTTAAAAAGACTGCCTCCGCGGAATTTTTGGCGATTTTTTTTTACACGAGCTACTTGCGAAAAAACAATTTCAAAAAAGCTTGAGATTGTTCATCTACACGTCCTTCAAGTGCTCTACATTAAAGATAAATGAAATTTTGCTTCAATTTGGAGAAACATGAAAATAAGTGTCGGAGGTTACGGTGGCTCTTACGGCTTTTTGAAAACTCACCCGTGAGATGGAAAAATGGGTTTCTACCTAAGATGTTAAAATGATAATAAAACAAAACAAATCTTCACAATGCTAAGCAATCCTTGGTAAGCTAAGAAATATTATTTTCAAGTAATTTAAAATCGTTTCTCAGTATACTGCCCACCATCGAAAAAACGGCTAATTGGCAAAAACGAGAAATTAGCACTAGGTGGTAGAGGATGTTTCAACGCATCTTCTGGAACTTGAATTTCACTGAAATAGTGTTTAGACTTGGCCTCCGAAAAACCAAACGGTTAATATGCCACTCTTATGGGGAATGGCCTTGACGGAGATTTTGTGACAAACACTAAAACGCGTTTTTCTCGGAATACTTGATTTGGCATAATAGCCGAACTTTCAATTATGGGCAGTATAGAATGCAAAAACCTAATTTGTCTCTTCTTGTCAAGTTATGCAATCCCTCACAGCTTTTCACCGATCGCCAGAAGGAAACCCTTTCCCAACTTACAATCGATTTAACAAAGCTTTTGTCCGCGAAACGGTAACAGCAATTCGACAGTCCTTCAGCTCAAAACTTTCTATTTTGCCCTCCAATTCGAATTCTCGAAATGGCCCCCAAAAACTGGATTTTACGTTACGCTAGTGGCCATCGAATGTGATTTTTTCCGCTCTTCAAAAAAAAGAAGGAAATTACGACCTTTTTGCCTTTTTCCTCAGTTCCGATTTGGCCATTCGAAAACGAAACTCACTCGCATTAAGTAGATTTCTACCCCATCCCCGATTTCCACCCTTCTTTTGAATTTTCCGTTCCGCGCTCATATTCAATATTGAAACTTGTTTACATTGCTGAATGAGTGCCTCCCCCTCAAGCTGCCCTTTTTTCAGTGCTCGACTTACCTAGAGAGTATCGTCACCGTCGTGCCATCTTGTGTCACTTTAAATTTGTACCACTTCTGGCTACATTGTAAAAATTAATTCAAGTCAACATGCTACAACATAGCACGACGTCAACGTCCCGTTTTCACCTGATGGCTTCTGCCCGCGCTAGAAATCGTATAAGGTGAAAGGGGTTGTCCACGTGTCCGCAAGGAGTCAAAGTCTGAGGAGGAGGGTTCTCCGTTTTGCATAACAACAAACATGAGCACTTTCCTTCGTTTTTCTTCTTCTCTCTTCTCAGGGGAAAATTTCAAAACGCGCTCAATTGGCAATTTTGGCCCCTTTCCCCTCTTTTCAACGATTCCCCGCTATTTTTAGGTTGATTGTTGCAGTTCATGAGAGTGGCTTTTCTTCTGGCACGTGTAATCCTGGGGTGGGCTTGGGTGTGTGTTATGATCATAAAAGGCACAACAAACCAACTGCTGCTGTGGCCGACGATGCTATCGGGGAAGCAATTTTTGGCAGTTGACTGCAGCAATATTGGCGCGGGGCTGTGTTATGAGACTGTTTGATGTGCAATTTTAATGATTTTTTGCTGATTTGTATCTTTGTAATAAAAATAAATGCAAAAAAGTCAATCTATTTTCAAAAAATGTTGGTTTAGGGAAAATTGAGGTCTTAAGAATATTTTAGGACTGATTATTCAACTTGTTTCAAGCGAATTTTCTATGCTTATTTAGCTCAAACTTTATCTACCGCTTCAATCCCAGTGAATCCAATCATAAAACATTTTTCCCATTAAATCATAATTTTAAAATTAAATTCAATTTTCCAGCCCAGAGGCTTTCAACAGAGCAGAGCAAAAAAAAACATACATGAACAACTCAACTCACCTCTGCCAGCATGAAAAAACATCAAATAAATTTCGCCAATTTCGTCCTGTTGACTCGATGTTACCCGAAAAAGCAAAAAAAAAAAAAAAAATCTACGGTAATCACATTGTTGAGCTGCTGACGCTGCCATGACGTATACACAGACCTCTAGCTCTACCTTTTCAGAGCCAGCGAAAAAGACCGCATAATATCGCAATTTAGCACGGTTCGGTGCGCTTTTCCATATCACTCACCAGGCCAGGTACGCTCAAACTATGTTGGATTTTCCGCGAAAAGCTGACAGAGCTGCTCTCATCACGCCCGTGTTTGAGTTTATTTATTCGGTTGGTTAACTTGCTCGGTCGGAAGTTGGAGCTTGAGCTGGGACAGATTAAAAGTTTGAACTGATGGATGTCATCTGACGAGATGTGTGGGTGTGGGCATTAAGCAAAGATAATAATATTTATGCATTTATTAAACAAATTTGAATTGAATGTAATTGTTTGCTATCTAACGAAACATCAAATAACTTGCATGGATATTTTCGGTTCGTACGTTTTCATAATCGCTTATTTGCCTTGGATTGTTATAGATTTGCTTTAGAAAACTAAACATTTTCTTTGCAATATTTGGACATTTATTTCTAAAGCAGCAATATATTGATGAAAATAGTTTTTTACCAAAACTTGCAAGACTACATAGCAAAGTAATTTGCCTCGTTAGTTAACCCCCATACAAATGTTGGGGGGTGTCCAATTTCATATCACAATAAGGCCTCAAAACAACCTCCCAAAATTATAAAAGAATTTGTATGAAAAACCAAACTTTTTGTTAACGTCATGATTCGAATTCCCGGACACTTCAAAACCCGGTAACCTCATCTTGTTGTATCAGTTATTTGAATACAAGTGTGCATAATAATTGCATAAACTGTGTTATTTGATGAATTCTAACATCAAATTGCCAATGCCAATACAATTAAATAAAATAAAAATAGGAGTTTACCAAAAATAAGAAACATTTAATTGAAATATTTCAGAGGCGTCCGAAGCACCGGGAAGGCATAGCAAAAAAAATATATGGTTCTGATTTCCTTGAATTCTAGTAAAATTCTATATAAAGTATCGATTGTTCTGATGTTAAAATGAGTGTCCGGAATTCGAAGCAAAAGTGTCCGGATTTCGAATCAGCTTCTTTCAGTGTCCGGGATTTAAAGAACATCAAGTTATTTTAATTTTAAAATTATGATGAAAAATTGTTAGAAAAGACATACTTTGCATGATTTCTCTTAAAATTGACTGTTTATGTTACATGCTGATGATATTTATACATTTACAACTTATTACATGATTTTTTCCCAGTTATTACAAAAATGATATGCTACTAAGTGTCCGGATTTAGAATTATGACGTTATAAGGGTCATTTTTATTTTTCTGCAAATTGAAAAACTGATATAATAACGTTTAAATCGAGGAAAAATGGTCCTAACCTCTTGGCAAAAGATAAAACGTGCTAGTCTTAAATGTAAAAATCACGCAAGAAAGTGTGTTTGTTTAACAGAAAATTCCATTCCAATTGCATTTTCGGAATTGCAAAAAAAAATTTTAGACAACACGCTGCAAAACTTGATATTTCAGCACTCGTTGGACAACTGTATGACTCGTGCTGAAAAAAATCTTCTTTTTGCAACTTAAAGCATTTGCTACTATTTTTTACTCATTCATTTTTTTGCGATATAGGGGTATAACAGTTTTGCCCGTTACCGACAATTATCGACATTACCGACGGCTTTTTGGTTGTATTGCACAAAAAAAAACCTTATCAGAACAAGGATTGAACCACCAACTTCTTGGTTGTTGATCCGACACGCTACCATCGCTCCATGGACGCTTGAGAATTGTGAGAGAAAGAGCACCGACATATTCTTCTCTTTAAAAAGTTGCTCGGGGACGCGCCAGCATTATATGTGTTGGTGAGAACTGCAGATTGCTGACATGTTTACAAGCGGGCAAAAATGAGCTATAAGCTTGCTGCAAAAAATGTTATAAAATGTAACATTTTCTGCAGCAAATCCACTGTTGCAGATTTTGATATATGTTTTTCTTATGGGTGTACTCAATAAAATTTAAAAAAGAGCTATATTATTTCAAAAATATTTTTTTTACCTATCAAATGAAGTGAATTTTGTAGGAATTTTTACTTTAATTGAGTTTTATTTGCAAAATACTATAATTTTCTCAAAAACCCTTATTTTTTCAAAAAACACATAATTTTTAAGAGGTTACATACAAGTATATCGCTAAAAATGCCAGAGGTTGGTATGAACATAAATTTAATCTGTTTGCAGGGCATTTAAATATATATTTTCATCTTTTAACAAAACAAATTTGAAGCCGTTTGGTTGTATCATTGCCGAGATATAGCTATTTGAAGTAAGTAGTTTCAAAAATCAGGTGCCACGATATCTCAACACTGCGTTGACCAAATTGGCTCAAAATTTTGTTGAAGACTTGTCGAAGGCCAAATTTCAAAAAGTTTATTTTATGTTTTTTAAGCAAAAAATCGTCAGTTTTTGATCTTTGTATTTTTGAAAAAGCAAAATTTGAAAATCGGGCTTCATCATGAATATAGGATATGTCTTGGGAGCCTCACCCAAAATTTCAGCCAATTTGGTCCATACCATCTCGAGATATTGTGGCACCCATTAATCAACTCGATGTTTAGAGAAACAACATTCACAAAGTATGACAGTTCGCTTTGTGCATGGCAAAATGGCAAAATTTTTGAACATAAATCGTCTGTTACTCAGTTTAATCATGAAATATCTTCATGAAACTTTCAGGAGTGATTGAAATTCATCTTTTTGGAAGATTAAATGAATTTTCTGTAACATGATTATTCTTGTAATTTTCTTCATGTTTGTAACCCCTTAATGAAACGGTATTTCGAAAATAAGGTATTTTGCGAAAATTTAATTTAAAAAAACTATTGTTAAGTGTTTAAACATGCAGAATTTCGCTTCGTTCAATACCAACATTGCAAATTTTAAAAATAGAATATTTTCGAAAAAAAAGTTTTTGTGTGTGAAAATTTCAGTATTCATCATTAGGGGGACATTTGGTCTGGAGGTGAGATTGGGTAATTTTAGCATTTTTGTATGACCCAATTTCACCCCTGATGACGATTCTACTAAAAACTTTAATAAAAGTGATAACCATTATCTTTATCGTTAGACAAGCTTCGACATTATCGACGATAATTTTATCGATTATCAACCTTAGTAAATATGAAATCATTACATTAATGCATTAATGCTAAATCAAACACAAAAAAAATCTTTAAAAAGATTAATACAAAATAGAAATCGTAAAAAAGGAAATCTAAAAAAGACTAAACAAGTGTTAAACACATAAAGCAACTTACAAACCATTTTTTCTAGAGTTATTGAAAAAATATTTCTTTACTTCTTCACACTTCCACATCGACCAAAGTTGAAGGACGTAAATTGAAATAAAACATGTTTTAAAAATTTAATGAAAAAAATTATCGCTCTACAGCATTGCCATGGCGTTCTCAGTTGCGAGATTCCTACTCGAAACTAGCTGTCCGAAAGCTTGATTGTTGAGGCAATTGCAAACCTCTTTTCCCCCCTAGCGCTTATCCACCCCGGGATTCGAACTGACGACCTTTGGATTGTTAGTCCAACTGCCTACCAGTGAAATCCACCGAGACAGGACCCAGGGAGACGATTCCTACACCTGGACTGAACTAACGACCTAACCTCTAGGTTAGACCGGAGCCAACATTTACTTCCCCGTCCGACGGAGGGCGTGATCAGACAAATCTCGTCTCGAAAAATGCCACCGGCACCGGCTGGGTGAAGGGCAACCACGCTTACCCCTACACCACGGGTCCCGGCAATTAAAAAAAATAAGCCAAATATGTAAAATAAAAAAAAGCAAAAAAATGATTTTTTTTTGAATTTTTGAAAATAAAATTGTTTTAAATCACGGCGTTAGTTCAGTAGAAAGTGGGCAATCACGTTTCTTTGCAAAATGTTTTGTTATAAAAGTTGTTTAAATGGTGAAAATATGCTGATTGGATGACCATCCTGCCAAACAATCGATCATATTGGTCAATGTTTGAAACATCAAGTCATCTACGAAAGCTTGTTAGATATGCAAGATTTTTTGTAGTTTTTTTTTTAAAATATCAAAAGTGTTATCGACAATTTATCACGAAAATTCAACACAGAAGTAACACACAAATGGAACACTTAGAAAATCATTTTTTTTTTGGAAAAATGTCTCGATAAAATTATCTAAATAACTTTTGAGAAATCTTCGCTTGTGTGCTTTCTCGTGACAACGATCATTTGATCGAAAATAAGCTATCTGTGACGCGTCACTAAAATTTGTTGGGAAATGCGGAAATCAGTACAACAAGTGAGGCTCAATACCATTCAAAGAGAATTTTCAGCATTCAATAAATCTACTATCTCATAGTGTTCGTTCACTGATGCCAAGTACTTTGACGTGTGGCCGTCATTTGTGATAACATTTACATTTGCATTGACGCTCAAAAGCGCTTGAACCACTGCTCGGTGACCATTTTGGCACGCCAAGTGCAACGGAGTAAAGCCGTCCGCCATCCTGACAGCATCCTTATCGGCACCATTCTCCAAAAGTATGGAAACGATCTCCTTATGTCCAAATTCTGCTGCCAAGTGCAGTGCCGTCGATCCGTTGCCCGATGTCACGTTGGCGTTGACGTTGGCACCTTTCGACACGAGTAGCTCCACAACACCGATCCAACCTCCCTGAACAGCCACCAAGAGGGGAGTTCGACCGTTGTCCTTTGAGCGAGCCTCGATATCCGCTCCTCGTTCAAGAAGGAGTTCAATTACGGTTAAGTGACTCTTCTGGGCAGCGATGTGGAGTGGCGTGAAGCCAGCATCAGTGGTTGTACTCGCTATGTCTGCGCCATGCTTAAGGAGCAGTTCAATTGTTTCAGTTTCTCCCAGCTTCGAAGCCAGATGCAAAGGCGTGTGACCACTCATCGAACGAACGTCAACAGAGGCACCTTCCGTCAGCAACAGTTCAACGACCGCCATGTGGCCATTTTGTGATGCCACGTGTAGGGCTGTTATATCTCCTTCTATTAATCCGTTTAGGTTGTCGAATCCTATAACCAATTCAAGGTTTGGGGGTTTCAAGATGTTATGCTTGTCCGGCAGCTCTATCTGTCCAGCATGGACGAAATTTCCTATGAATTGTCGTTGCGCAGCTAATTTATTCCTATATTCTTCCGACAGTATAGGCACCTGTCCGGTACTTGATGTAGCAGCATTGATTTCAGCTCCTGATTGCAACAGAAAGCTAACGACTTCTGCATTGCCGATCATGGCGGCTGCATGTAGTGGCGTCCAGCTGATATCGTTCGTTGCCGATCTTACATCACATTCAAAAACATGTACCAAATAATACATTATATCTGCATGACCATTGGCACACGCAACCATAAGAGGCGTTACGCCATGCTTTTCAGTACGACCATCACAGTATTGGTTATGATCATGAAATTCATTGATCAGAATTAATACTTCAACATTGCCAATTTGTGCTGCCACATGATGTGCCATAAACCCGTCACCTTCTCTAGCAGCCCTCACATCAGCTCCACTGTTCAACAGCAGTTCTATCATCTCTACGTTTTGATTCTGCAGAACGTAGTTCAACGCCTTGCTACTCTCGGCTGCCAACGCTTCAGGACATTGGCGTACTAACAAGTCAACAATTGGTTTATCTCCACGCATTATTGCCAAGAACAATGGCGTTGGACCATCCTCTCCAGCAGCCACATCAACTTTTGCTTTGAACTCCAGCAACATGACTACGGTTTCAACGTGACCCTGCTGTACTGCATAGTGTAACGGTGTAAATCCATTGGCAAGATTCTGTGCATGGACGGAGGCTTTTTTAAGTATCAATAATTTAGCAAGAGCTGCGTAACCCCGTTCAGCTGCCATCATAAGAGCAGTTTGACCTGTATCGTTTGTGGAAGTATCAACTTTGATACCCCTATCCAACAGCAGTCCAGCAACAGCCGTATGACCATGGCCAATGGCAATATGTAACGCATTAATGCCTCCATTTGTCACGATAGCATCGATTTTTGAACCGTGATCCAATAAAACGGACACTATTTCCTCATGACCCTTTGCTGCTGCTGAATGTACTGCCAACCATCCAGTGCTTGATTCGAAGTCAACTAAGGCTCCGTTTTGCAACAGCAACTCAACCACAGAAGTGTGACCTCTATCTGATGCCACCATCAGTGGGGTCAAGTAATGTTTATTGCGCACATTGATGTATGCTCCTCGTTCTAAGAGGATCCTTGTGATTTCTGTATCCCCAAGGTATACTGCTTGGTGTAAAGGAGTCCAGCCATTAGAATCTCCAGCATTTACATCTGCTCCTTTGGACAGTAAAATCGTAACTACCTTGGAGTGACTTCCATACACAGCACGATGTAATGCGGTATAACCTTCACCTAGCGTTCGACTGTTGACACTGGCACCTGCTCCAATCAGCAGCTCTACAATCGCCGCACGACCCAATCCCGACGCCAAATATAACGGGGTTTCTCTAGCATCCCTGGGAGGACCATTAGCATCGGCACCTTTTCTAAGCAATGCAGCGACCACGCCGGGTTTGTTCCGTAAGATCGCCCAATGGAGAGCAGCATAACCACGAAGTCTACAGAACGCTTTCAAATTTGCTTGATGATCCAACAAAAGCTCTACAACGTTCACTTGACCCTTCATGGCGGCAAAATGTAATGCAGTGAAGCCAAATTCTCGCGTGCAAACCTCAATGTTGACGTTATGTTCTAGTAACATTTTCACTACATTAAAGTGACCCCTTGAAGATGCTTTGTGGAGGGCAGTAGAGTTATCGTGATCGATGCAACGATCCACATTTTGAACCGTTTTGATCACAATTCGTGCCAGCTCTGTACAATCCTCGCAAGATCCTTGGATAAGGAGACAAGTTTTGCTCTGGTCAGATTTTTGACACACTACTGTCTGAGCGACCACCTTCCACTTCTCAAAGCCTATGCAAAACTCAAAAAATTTAACCATCTGGCTAGAGGCCGGGTTGTTATACTTTTCAAAGGCATTCAGTATTCTGTCTACAAATATGCTAATATTCAAGGTAGTAAACGAAGTCGCAGCCATGTCTCGTCTTGCTTTCAGCTGGAAAAATCTACATATTTGAGTTCTATTTTTCTCGATGAGGTTTTGCACGAAAATATGATCAACCAATTGTACGAACGTTCCACCCTGTTGTGACACACACTTTTCGTGCAAGAAAACAGCCACAAAATATTCTGCATAGGTCATGTGGACGAACAATGCCTTCTCTCCAACGACATGATAGATAATTCCGGTTTTTTCCTCGTAATTTCGAACCACATCCAAATGACGTTCGACAGCTTGTTGCTGTTCTTTTGTAAGCAGTAGATCCAACTCTGGCTGATTGAACAAAGTATGAACGGCAATCAGTTTATGTTTCTCGATAAACTGTCCGAAGTCGCGATCGTGTGAAACTCTGTTCAGAGGCAAAGATGTATCCACCTGATACTTTTCTGCTTCTAGAACATCGTATTTAATTTCGATAAATTTTTCGTACACTTCGATTAAATCTTTGCTTAAATCGAGCATAACTCCTTTCTCCTGCGCAGATTGAAGATCGGCTGATTCGTGAAAGGCTTTGAAATCTTTTTGAAATATAATAGCAATCATTTTGATTTGCAACGGAACGCTCATGAACTCGAGCCCGCGCTGATCCAACGAATGTTTGAATTGCTCCATCAATTTGTCTGTAAAATGTTTAAATCTGTCTTCATCCAACACGTCTATTTTCAGATGTAAGCTCCAATACTTTCGTAAGAATACTTTTGTATCGATTTCTGTGAACGGTTTCAATCCATGGGCAAAAATGCCCAAATGATCTTCTAGCTCATACTGGATATTACCCGACCGGGAAGCAACCCACAATGTCGAGGCAAAGTGCCTACGGAAAACGTCCAAAAGCTGCAGA
This sequence comes from Culex pipiens pallens, assembly GCF_016801865.2. Lineage (NCBI taxonomy): Eukaryota > Metazoa > Arthropoda > Insecta > Diptera > Culicidae > Culex > Culex pipiens. Next base: position 105,016,371 of record NC_068938.1, read on the forward strand.
ACAATCTCGTTGTAGTCCGGACTGACCTCGTCGAAGCCATCCACCAGTATGATAAGTTTACGTTGGTCACAAAACTTTTGAAAAAGATTTTTTTCAAACAGTTTGTTTCGGTTTTCCCCCTCGGAGTATCCATAAAGATCGGATAAAAATCGCCCAGCTTCGTCTCGAGTTATATCTATTTTATCTTTCTGAAGTTGCCTAAAATGGCCCGTGTGGTCAAGCAGGTTAATCCTGACAACCCAAGCGGAAGGGTGTGCCTTCTTGGTTTTGCTAGCCAGTGCTGCCAGTAGGGTAGTTTTGCCCATTCCAGGATCGGCAGCCAGAATAACCACACTGTTACTGAGCAACTCGTTGTCATTAACGACCGACGCGGGCGCAAATTCAACGCTCGTTTCGTCCAAATGCTTTCTAAGCTTCGTCACACTACCTTGTGAGTTTAGCCAAACGAAGCAGATTGGTTTCGATGGAATAGTTTCAGCCCGAACAAGATGAATGTTTCTCCCAGTGTTCTGTTTACGAAGCTCTTCATAATGTTGTGCGGCGTCAAAATGAGCGCTTTCTTTTTCCAGGACTTTCCCTTCTTTGCCATTGGATATCACGACAATATCACGTTCGCTATCTGATTCGGGAACGTCCTGCTCTGAAGACACGCGAAAAAACTGCTCATCTTCTAGCAAGCTTTTCTTAAAAGTACACAAACGGAGAGTTCGTTCGACATAGTAATTGATTCCGTCATCGTGTTTTGACGGAGACTTTGTTGATGCAAGTTCAATTTGATCACCCTGGAGCAGCAACCAAAGTGTTTCCGGACCAATTAAACTACTTTCATCGCCTAGCACTGATCCAACCTGCACCGGAATGTCTTGGAACAAAATCATGCTTTCGATCACTTTCGCCTGGGAATCGATCTTCAAGTCCGTCAACCCTCTACAAACGTGCTCTGTACATTTCCATTGACCTTTAAATTCTTTTTTGGTTAGGAAAATCACTTTTTCTACATTTTTCTCGATTTGTTTTAGAACATTTTCGCTTAACTGGCCATCGAAAGCAAGCAGCAAGCAAGATGTTTGTTTTTCAATTGCTCTCTCAAGATGATTCATTCCGATGTAGTCAATGTTAATAAATTTAAACTGCCACTTGTTAAATTCAAAGTATTGAACTAACTTGATACAGTTCAGCTCAATAGATTCTCCAAATATATTCAGGCTTCCTTTGTCAGCACATTCCATGAACCTATCGACTTCCGTAAGTGGGTTGATCTCAAAGCAAATCTCATACATGCCTATCCTGCTCATACAAATATTATGTATATTTTGGAGCACGGGACCATACTCGATCTCATCCAAAGCAGTTTTGAAAAGCTGACAATTTTTAGTGCGAAATGGTACATCACCAGTTTGCTTCCACCATTGCTGAACAGAATCGTGAAACTTTAGAAAAATAAGATTGTTATTCACAGATTTTGGATTCATCTTGCAAATTTCATCCAACACTGTACGTTCAACTTCCAGCTCGGTCGACTGCTCGGTGTATATTTTTAGTTTGCTGAAAAAATCTTCCACCAAAGCTTCATACTCTTGTTCAGTGTACGAAAGTTCGTGAAATTTGTGATTCCTCAAAATTCCTACCACAACTTTAATTTTCGATTTGTCTCCTGCCAGTTCTTCCTTACTGTAATCTTCCAATGACTTTAGTTTGGTCCATACAGCCTCGTCCTCCAGCAACTGTTCAACCGAGTTTTTAAGATCTTCACATTTTTTTGATAACATCAGCCGTTTAGTTACTACTTCTGCCATCGCTTCGAAATGCCACTGCGACGCCACTTTCACGAATGACTTGGGGAAGCCTTCAAAGGAGATCGTATTTCCACGAGGAACCGAATAAAACAAGCATGTCCTAGCGGTTTGCTCACTCTTCACTACCAACTCAGCAGAACTTCCCAGTGACGTGTCCATCGCCGCTGACGTAAACAGTATCAGCTCAGCGTTGGTCTTCTCAAAGTCACCATTGAACACCGCACTGGCACTGTTTGCACTGAACTTGTATCGAATTTGCAAATAACTACGAAAGTATTTGCCCAGATTAAAGTTGCCGGACGTTTTGTCCGGATCCAGAAGATCCTTCAGAGCAATCTTTTTGCTGCAATCCTCCTTGTGTTTCGCCTGAAGGAACAGCACCCGATCACGGCCACCAATCCGATACCTCAGGACCACATCGTCGAATGCTCCGGCTTCGTCAAGGTTCGTTCCAAGGTAGAATGACGGAATTTGGCTGTCGTGAACTAACCGGAACAACGCCAAGGCCAGCAGCTTGGTCTCGTACAGCTGGCCGCTGATAGCAGACGTTCCAGGTCTTTTGATGTACGTGGCGCTGAACGCCGGCTCGTTGCTATCAAGCTCAACCGATTGCAAAGAAGAATCCTCACCGGTTGCGTTCAACTCAAAAGGGCTGATTCCTTCGTCGTTTGTCGAGTCTGGATTTGCTCCTTTCGACAACAAGAACTCTTTTATGTCTGGAGCATCAGCGAATGCTGCGTAATGCAGAGGAGTGTTGTTTTTGTCCAGATAGTTGATGAAATCGATGTCTGCTCCCGAGTTCAACAGGGAGTCCACTTCGTGAAGCTGTTTCCGAATGATAGCGTCCACCAGGAGGAAGTTTCTGCCTAATTTGCCAAAATCCATGGTAGAGCATAGCTTTCTGCAACAACCAAAAATGTGCAATTTGAAATCATTATGAATAACGAACTTCTTACCGACGAAGGAAAACCGCATGTATTCACAAAAGAAGTCTCCCTCGCAGCACAGCACGACTGTAAATGGCTTTGGGTGAGCCAAAAAAAATGTAAAAACGCGCTATTAGCACAAATAAACGTCAGAATCCCTCAATGAAACCGGTTTTTTTTTCGCGTTGATTAGATAAGCTTATCAAGTAAACACATTGAATGCAACAAAGTTTCTTCATTCTGAGTGACGATTCCAACGCTACTTTGAACAACAAAATTAACAAAGTAAAAAGAGCGCACACTGCCGGTGTGAATCAATTGGACCGCGGGCTGGACTCATAATCCAGATGTCACCAGTTCGAATCCTTGGACCCTGAAATTCTCGAGATTTTTTTTTTTCGGGAATTGAGAGTTTTTTTCTATGTTTAAAATTGTTATTTCCTGAGAATTCCCAGGACCAGAAAATTTTCGATTTTGTGCAAAATTATTGCTATTTGGCAAATAATTTGTAAGAAATTAAATACATTATTTATCATCAAAAAAAAAATCAAGCCATCCACATTAACGACCCCCGGGTCTTTTGTGGTCTCTATTGCAAGTTTCTGCTCAAACCTAGAAGTCCGAAGGCTTGAATGGGGAGAGCACCCAAACCTCTTTCTACTCCAAGGAACCTTCCACCCCAGTGTTTGAACTGACGACCTTAGGATTGCGAGTCCAACCGCCGCCAGCGATTCCACCGGAGTAGGCTTGGTTTGGTGTGTTGTTTGTACTTATGGCATGGAGACGACTCCTACACCTGGAATGACTTAACGGCCTAACAACCAAGGCCGGGACCGACATTTTACTTCCTCATCCGATGGAAGGTTGGAGCAGATGGGAATCGAACCCAGAATCATCCGCTTACAAAGCGGACAGCGTAACCATTCTGCCACGAACTGCCACAAATGTATGCCACTAACTGGATAAAAAGATCAAATTTAATGCACTTTTGATCATAATTTTTATTTTGCGATACCATTTCTCATCATTGTGTTGGCACACACATCCACACGCAAGATGAGAGCTTAATTTCTTAACGAGAGTCGCCATCAATATCTTTTTACTTGCGTTAACGTTTTCAAAGCGCTCAAGATATGAAATCGCTTCGAACTATCGGCAACATGTTCTTTTGAACATTAATAAGTCACTCACTTGAAAAATAATCCCGAAACATGTAAATAATTAGCAAGCGCCATAAAAAAACAAACGCGCCAAATCTTTTGACGTTTGACTTTTGACAACCTATTCCAATCGAAGGCTGAAGAAAACCGAGCGAGAAGAACCACCTACACCACCAGCAGCGCCTGTTGAAGTGAGCCAGTGATGCCAGGAAATTTTTTCTTTAAATGCTTGTTTTCGTGAGTGATCGCTTAAAATTTCATCAAAATTAGCAGCGCTAAGCAGACCCAAAAGAGCGCTGAAAGAAAAAACGATTAAGCTGAAAATAGAATTTTCTCGTCTGATTAGAATACATTTGGGAAATATGTTTTTGAATGCTTTTAAAAGGAATAGAATTACTTTTAGAAAAAGTGAAAATAAACAGAAATGTTCAGAAAAAGTTGCTCTACTCGGTGGTGTACTTGGTTTAAATAAATTTCAAGGAACACTCCAGAATATCCAGCATCATTCAAACACGACCGCTTATTAGGCTTAAAATGGGTATATTCCCCCTACACCCAAACGGCGGTCCCCAAGTAGCATTTGGCAACATGATAAATTTGACTAAGTCCAGTTTTTGTTTTGTTTTGCTGTAGAAACATAAAAATTACATTTTAGCAACAATACCTTTCGAATTGAAAACAACTTTGCAACAATCCATTTCGTTTTGTAATCGAAACATATTGAAAACTTATTGGTTCCATTGTTGCAACATGTGACTTAGCCCGATTTGTGTGCTAAGAGTAATATTGAAATCAAAAATCCTTAGATACAGTTCAGCCCAACCATTTGCCCTTTCATCAATTCATCCGTGGCTCAGTGGTAGAGGCAAGGTGTGAAGATCTGAAGGTACCAGTCCAGAATCCCGACAGGGGCACTTTAGTTTTTTTTGTCAAAAAAGTTTTTTTTGTTTCGCGCAAATTAATTGACAACATAATGGCAACATCATGACAGCACAACAAACTACTTTACCGACATATTTAGACAAACAAATTGTTTCTGGAACTTTGTCGTAACAAAGTTGAAACAAACGGCTAAATGTTGCCAACACAAAATTTTCGTGCGCTTTTTAGGGCACCACGAGTGTTCTAACTATGTTGAGATAGCACATTTTGGGTGTTACGAAATAGTTGCATTTAAGGATCCGCAACAAAAAATGTTACTTGGGTCGCATGATTGTGATGCATGGCGGCATGAAAGTATATCAGAATCTGCATGAAAACTGTTCTCATGCATTTTTTGCGTTATAAGGGTATGACATTTTTGCCCGTTACCGACAATTATCGACATTACCGACGGCTTTTTGGTTATATTTCACAAAAAAACTAAACAGAACGATGATTGAACCACCAACTTCTTGGTTATTGATCCGACACGCTACCATCGCACCATGGATGCTTCATGAAATGTTAGTGAAAGAGCACCAACATATTTTTCTCTTTGGAGTGTTGCTCGCGGACGGGCCAGCATTATATGTGTTGGTGAGAACTGCAGATCGCTGAAATGTTTACACGCGGGCAAAAATGATCTACGGGCTTGCTGCAAAAAATGTTATAAAATGTGACATTTTCTGCAGCAAATCCACTGTTGCAGATTTTGAGATTTATTTTTCCTTTGGGTGTACATTTATTCATTTAAAACATTACTATTTTTGTTTATGTTTTTCTTCATATTTTTTAGAATTGTTATGTGCCAAGTGCCCTAGGGTTTGAATAGATAAGATTAGATCTATCTTGTTTATTTTAATTTATATTAACATTGTTTAAACTCCAATCATTTTCTACTGCGGTTTGCTTTTTTCCAGTCACTTTTTAATTTTTTAGATATTTTTGACATTGTTTTTCATACATATAGTTAGATGGTTTAATTCAAGGGTTTTCTTCTAATATTGATGCATTTTGCTTACAAAATTCGAATATTACCGTACTGGAAATCGAATCTGGCTGGCGACTTATCGGCAGCAAAAAAATTTGGAAGCCAGACTGGACCGACTTCGACGCCAGGCAGCGGACTCGCCGTCTTCAGGAAAAGGAAGCCGAAAAAGCACGTCGCCGCAACCGAAAACATCGTCAACAAATTCAGCACCAGCAACAACAACAATCACAACAACATCATCAGCAACGCCGGCAACAGCAACACCTGCAGCAACAACAATCACATCAACATCTTCGTCGGCAACAGCACCAGACCAACTGCAACTCTGACGCAGGCCGAAACCCAAGTACGCCACATTTTAACTTAAAGGACAATCAATTCGACCAGGACAACGCAAGTAGCAGCAACTTTTTCACTCATTCGTCAACCAAATTGTCCGACAAGGAACTTCTAGACCAGGCAAGGGTCGAATTTTCTGGCCAACCTCCAACTTCATCGAATTCAAACTTCATCAACTTCCGAAAAGGGGAAACCATCAACCCCTACCGGAAGGAAAAAACGCCAATCGTCCCACCTCTAAACGCCACCACGCCGCAGCCAGCAAAAACGTCATCACAAACTCCTGAAGTAACAGACAGTATGTTCTGTCTGGACCCAATGAAGCCGCCCATAGTACGCCTAACTGAACAGTCTGCAGTCGGCGATGGCCGTTTCCTGCTGGCCAGACTCCGCGAAATTAAAGTCTATGACAATCTCAGACTATACTTGGCGTATCTGAAGGACCAAAAACCGGACGTCTGCATAGACGGACTAACACTAACCAGCATGCATGTCTTTTTTGCATCCAATGGCCTGCCTACTGAACCTGAACATCTTATGAACATCTTCATGGAATACAACTCAACAATTGGAATTTCACCTAAGCAAACCCTCACCGACCTGGAAACCTACAGGAAATATGTAACAACTAGAAGACTTCAATACCTGCAGCATTCGCGCGAAGCCGCCAACAAATTTTACCTGCCGACTACATCGTCGAATTTTTACAAGCATTGACGCCTTCTAACACGGAAGAAGAAATGACACCCTCGCAAGAGGCAGTAAGTACTATTAATAATTTAAGTATGTCTCCAAAAATTTCTTCAACGGAACAACAGAATGCGAATGAAATTCTAATTTATTGTCAGAATTTCAATCGCATGAAAAGCCCAGGCAAAATGAAGGAAATTTCTTTAAACATTCTCTCACATTCTTTCGACATTATTCTTGGAACTGAAACTAACTGGGACGAAAGCGTCCACCCTGAAGAAATTTTTGGAAACAATTATTTTGTATTCCTAGGCAATAGAAATTTAAATCTCAGTCAGAAAAAGTCAGGAGGCGGCGTCCTCTTAGCCATAAATGCCAGACTTAATCCAAAAGAAATTGTAACTGAAAAACATTTTCAATTTGAACAAGTCTGGGCCAAAGCCACTATTGCAGGCCAAGTACACATTTTTGCATCAGTATACTTTCCGCCGGACCATGCAAATAAACAGTCGTATGAACTATTCTTTAAAACAGTAGAAATCATAACATCAAAAATGGAACCGGAAGTAAAACTTCACATTTATGGCGACTTTAATCAAAGCAAAGTCGAATTTATATCTGACCAAGAAAATGAAGCAATTCTTCTCCCAGTCATTGGGGAAAATGAAACTTTGCATTTTCTCTTTGACAATATTGCAAATTATGGACTTTTCCAAATCAATCATGTAAAAAACCAAAGAAATTCATTTTTAGACCTTTTATTCACTAACTGTATTGAAGACTTTCATGTACAAGAATCTGTAACCCCCCTTTGGAAGAATGAAGTCTTCCATACAGCAATTGAATATTCTATTTATGTCCATAAAAACACTTTGCCCATTGACTGGGAATATGAAGAAGTCCTGGAATACAATAAAACAAACTTTGTAGAAGCCAAACGTAAACTACTTGCAATTGACTGGCAAAATTTATTTAATAATGAAGGAAATGTCGACGAATTAGTAGGAAAATTCTATACGGAAATTAACACTATAACATCTGAAACCGTACCTACTAGAAGAAGACGACGTAATAACACAGGCAATAAATACCCAGTGTGGTTCACTCCACAACTAAGAAATTTAAAAAATAGAAAACAAAAAGCCTACAAACTATACAGAAACAATACAAATGACACAAATCTTCTGAATTATCTGAATATTTCCGACCATTTTTTTTCGGCACTCAATTCTGCCAACGAAGAATATAATAGTAAAGTCGAATCTGAAGTCAAATCATGCCCGAAAAATTTCTTTAATTACGTAAAATCCAAATCCAAAAGTAGTAACTTCCCATCGCAAATGCAACTGGACGAAAATGTAGGCAGTAACTCAAAAGAAATTTGCAATCTTTTTTCAAAATTTTTCAAAGAAGTATACACCTCATTTTCCGAAGAAGACCGCGACCGCGACTACTTTTCATATATACCGGAATTTCCAAATGACGTCTCAGTCAATTCTTTGTCAGAAACGGAAGTACGCCAGGCATTGAAGGACTTAGACTCATCAAAAGGACCAGGACCCGACGGAATAGCACCTGCATTCCTAAAGAACCTTGCAGAAGAATTGACATATCCACTGCATCATCTTTTCAACATGTCAATAAATACTGGAAAATTCCCACAAACATGGAAAAAGTCTTTTTTGGTGCCTATTTTCAAGTCAGGCCCAAAATCAGACATACGTAATTATCGCGGAATTGCCCTTTTGTCTTGCATTCCAAAACTTTTCGAATCTATTATAAATGAAAAAATCTTTCAGCAAGTAAAAAACCGCATCACATGTAAACAGAACGGCTTTTTTAAAGGCCGCTCTACTAGCACCAACCTTTTAGAATTTGTAAATTTTACACTGAATGCAATGCATAATCGCAATTTCGTAGAAGCAATTTACACAGACTTTAGTAAGGCATTTGACAGAATCGACATACCATTATTAATCTTCAAACTGCAGAAAATTGGAATTCAACCGAATCTTTTGGAATGGCTTAAGTCATATTTGACTAAGCGCGAACAAATTGTTCGCTTCCAAAATGTACTATCGGAATCAATTCACGTCACTTCTGGGGTTCCGCAAGGATCCCATCTAGGACCTCTTCTTTTCATCTTGTATGTAAACGACATTTCCTTCATTCTTAAAAAAATTAACGTACTTGTATATGCAGACGACATGAAATTGTATATGGAAATAGGAAATGCCAATGACAGTCATGTATTCCAAAACGAAATCAATCTTTTCTACACATGGTGTAGTAAAAGCCTACTCCAATTGAATGTAAAGAAATGTAATTCCATTGCCTTCAGCAGAAAACATGAAACACCAAACATAACAGTATTATTAGGAAACCAACCAGTAGAAAAATGCAAAGTAGTACGTGATCTAGGTGTCATCCTAGACTCACAACTAACTTTTGTAGAACACTATAACACAATAATAAACAAGGCAAAAAGTACATTAGGCTTTATAAAGCGCTTTGCATTCAACTTCCAGGACCCGTATACTATTAAATTACTCTATATAACGTATGTCAGGCCACTCTTGGAATACTGTAGTATCGTCTGGAATCCATACTATGCCGTACACCAAGCACGTATTGAATCTGTCCAAAAACAATTCTTACTGTACGCACTACGTAAACTTAACTGGACTGCATTTCCTCTCCCATCGTATGAAGCACGCTGCATGCTCATAAACATACAATCATTACAAGAACGTCGTAAATTTGCCATGCTCTCTTTCATCAACGACATTATTTCTCAACGCATACAGTCAGCAGCATTATTTTCAGTAATACGCAATAGTATTCATGAACCAAGCCGTACTCTTAGACATTCACCACTTTTTAGAATAACTGCATACACGACAAATTATTTAAAAAATTCGCCATTAAATCAAATGATGCGCTTTTATAATGAAAATTCACAGTACATACATTTCGACATGTCTAAAACGGAACTACGAAAAAATCTGTACAATAGAAATAATATCTAGTATGTAAGAAAATTGTAAGTAGTCTACATAAGCTTGACAAATAAACAATAAACAAAAAAAAAAAAAAAAATTCACTGTTTAGTTATTTTTTGATAAAAGAAGAGCTCCAATCTACTGAAAACAGCATGAAATACAATACAATAATTTTAAGCATGTTTAACGCTGTTTTTTACATTAGTGGAACTGTCATGTACAGTACCGCAAATTGTTTTTTTACCATTTTTTTCAGGACCGCTCTCGATCCGATATTTGCCACCCCATAATTTATCAAAGATCACCATATGGATCTTCAATTATATTTTGTCAGCATTCGAAGAAAAAGTAAATTCTGTAATGTTAATTAAACTACCGTAAACCGGGGTGACTTTGATAGGATTTCAATTTGTTTTTAGAATATTTTCCAACAGGTAAGGTTATTCTCAAGATTATTATTTTTAAAACATGTACTGAGGTAGGCCACACAAAGTCCATGCACTATTTTGGAATAAAAGTTTTTTCAATAGTGTTTAGAAAAATAGTTACGTTAAAAAATCTTGGTTTTAATTCCGGGGTAACTTTGATAGTCATAGTTTTTTCTTGTTAAAATCATATTTAAGATGTTCAAACCTTATTTGTACGTTAAATGTACCATCACTAAAGTAGCTGATATAGTTTGTAAGAAAAAAATCAATGTTTTTATTAAGTTAACTAAGTTTATAAGCTTTTTAACAAAACATAAAAAACTTTAACATATAAATTTTAGGTAAAATTGTTAAAAAGTCGGAATTTTACCTGAAATGTGTTAAAAATAGTTTTGTTTATAAAATTATCGATTTATATTGCATTTTATACTGAATTCGAAGCACGAATCACAAGTTTTCACATTTTACATGAAATTTGTTCAACTGAATTTGCCTATAAATTTGGAAAAAAAATTTAATTGTGTTTCAAAAACACATATTATTTATTATTTACAAATTTATTTCACCTTCTCCTAGTGGAAAATTGTCCAAAGAATCCGAAAATGCATTCCGTTTTCCGATTAATAATCATGTTCATTGAGAAAATCATGACACTTTGAGAAGTTTAAAATAATGACTTTCATCCACATTTTCTTAACTATAGTTAACTAACTTTATAAACTTTTCAAAAATTTATGAAAAGTTCTTCATGAGGTACTTTGAACACTTCTCTACCACGGTCAGTATGTTTCTGAACCATTCCTTACGTATTTTAATTGTACTCTTCATTTTGCGGAAAAATCGCAAACCTATCAAAGTCACCCCGGCTATCAAAGTCACCCCGTTTTACGGTACCTTTTTTTATTGATGGCATATTTCAAAAGAAGAATTATAATTCAAACTTAGTTAATTGAAGTTAGATTGAATTGAGCTTTTGAATATTAAATTTAGGCTTAGTGATTTTTCACGTTCAAAAATCAAAAAATGTTTTTTTTTCATAAAATTATTTTTATTAGGTCCTTTTTGGTACTGGGACCTGGTTAGGACCGAGTCGGCTTTTGTAATTACATTTGACTTAATAATTACAGAGGATCTTGTGTGTAAATGTTAGTGGGAGGGGAGCCGATTACCCGCGGCCTACTCGGGGTTAGTAGGGAAGGGATTGATGTTAAAGACAAGGCGTGGGAAAGGAAGGGGAATCAAAAAAATGTTCGGGGACCCTAATTTTAAAACACCAATTTTCACGTAAATTTCACGGAACATGAAAAATGTTAAAATTACCTTGATAAAATCATGTTTAAATTACAGAAACTTCTTTTTATGCTTCATTTTTTTAACTATAAATTTTCTTTTATTTAGATTGTTAGATTTATTTTGCTTTTATTTAGCCACGTAAAATTGTTGATGTTAGAGATTAAAATTTTAACATCAATAAATGTAGGACTAGTGTATTCTTATTAACTGATTTGCTGTTACTATTTCAATTCGACTTTCAAACCTAAAGGTTTTTTGTTCAATTTGTTTCTATTTTATGTATTTAATTGAATTCCATATCGATACAAGATTTAAGTCTTGTTAGTCAAAATGATTAAAATAACTTAATCTTCTACAAAATTTTGCCAACTGCATTTTTTAGTTTTCGTCTCTTTTTTCAAAAAAAGCAAACAAAATAACGGTTCAAATAAAATAATCAGTATCCAATTCCTAAAAAAATCAGGATCAGAGAGGTAACTACAAATTTAGTTAAACAAATATATTTGATAAAAATGCTTTTTTTTCTTTTTTGAATTCTATCTTTAAAGTAAAAATATAGAGTTACTGTCAGTACATTTTGGGATAACTTGATGATTCAGAGAAGGTTTTTTTTACTGATTTTTATTTATATAATTTAAGTATTTATTGCATTTTTTTTGTAGCAAATTTTATGTTAGTTTTTCGTTGTCCTGACAATTTTTTAATGGTTTATATCACAATTCAAAACTTATGAAATTTTAATAACAAGGTTTTTTTCATGTTTAAGTATTGAGTAGACAAATAATGTAAAATTTTACGGGATTTCGTGGAAATCGTCAAATTTTACGAATTTTACGCTGTCCGCGAAATCGTGAAAATAACCTCACCCTCATTATTTTCAATTATAAAAATCGACACATTTTTGGAATATTAAAGCTTTTCCCGAGACATTTCCACAAAATTCGAAAATTTGCTATGATGGTCCCCGTTTAAACTGGAAATTTTCAGCATGGATCTGTGAAATTTCCATAAAATTTTGTGGATTTGAATTACGGTCCCCGTGAAAAAAAAAAACATCTTTTTGCCTTCCTCACCTTATTGAGGAAAGGCTATAAAATCACTCGAAAACTGAACTTCTCAATTAGACCTCCTAGACCCACCTTCATGTATACCTATCGACTCAGAATCGAATTCTGAGCAAATGTCTGTGTGTGTGTGTGTGTAGGGATGTGGGTCTGTGCACCAAAAAATATGCACTCGATTATCTCAGCACTGGCTTAACCGATTTGGACCGTTTTGGTCTCATTCGATTCGTCTTGGGGTCCCATAAGTCCCTATTGAAAATTATGAAGTTTAGTAAAATACTTCAAAAGTTATGCTAAAAAAACGATTTTGACTGAAGTCCGGAAGATTGTAAAAAGGGTGGTTTTTGTAAGAAACCCCAGCATATTATACATTTCAGAAAGGTATTTAAAAGACCTTTCCAACGCGACCAATACATTGAAGATCTGACAACCCTATCAAAAGTTATAAGCAATTAAGTGTTATTTATGCACTTTTTGGAAGCCGGATCTCAGATATCACGATGAAAACGTTGTCCGGATCTATCATGCAACCCGTCGTTGAACAGGTAATCAAAAGACCTTTCCAACGCGTCCAAAACATTGAAGATCTGACAACCCTATCAAAAGTTATAAGCACTTAAGAGTTATTTATACACTTTTTGGAGGCTAGTTCTCAGATATTTAGATGAAAACGTATTTCAAATATATCATGCGACCTATCTTTGGATAGGTAATTTAAAGACCTTCCAACGAGCGTGTCTATTTTGGATAGCATTACCCTTTGAATGAGAGGAAGGCACCAACCACCTAAGGGTGGATTAAGTAACGTTTTTAGAGTGAAAATCACTTATCCTATTTAAAACATAATTAGGTTGCTGCAAATATTTTCCAAAGAGCAAACCCATTTTTTTAAATTGTTCACATTGAAAATCAATTTATTTTGAATGATTTTGTATAAACACTCGTTCCCATACAATTCACTTCACTCTATAATCCACTCTCCATCGTGATTTTAGCGATTTAATCACCGGCGTGACTTCCCGATCAACTCTGCACGATCACCAATCCACGACTCTTGGATCGTATCAATCAAACTCCACAACAAAACTGCACTAATTGAGCGATGATTGACATTTGTCGGCCATCCTAAGTCGCTCAAGTCGTGACCGCACTCAATCAGGACCACAAGAGTTCAAGTGGCCACCGTTTTCGAGAGTAGATTCGCCGGACCTTGCATTAATCAATCATATCGACCCGGTCTCCGGACATTTTTCGGGCGTGTATTAATTACCGGTTGGCCAACCCGGCTTGTCACGGACTTCCTCCCACCCCCCTCGAAACTACAATCGAAGAAGCAAGATCCAAAAGGCTGAACGAACTTCTTCTTGCAGAGGCGTGCAGTGGCTTATCGGAGCATAACTCACAGTCACGTACAGCTCGCAGTCTGAACCCCACCACGCACAGTCACGAACTTCAAGAAAAAGCTGAAGAAGAACAGTATCTTCATCACACGGAGAAGAATTCCGAAGAACGTGAGCACTTCTTCAACCGGCAACCACCCCCACAACCAAGCACATCTCAGCTGATATAAATTGCAAACATTAAATAGCACTCAATTTTCATTATCAGCTACTCGGGATGCGGAGTTGCTCAATGAAAACGGATAATTTTCTCTGGAAAATGAGATTTTTAGTAAATTGGCTTCAGCAACTGAGTTTATCTTCCAATATTGGTATAACTTGTAATCACAAAAAAATCATCGACTTCCGCAAGAACTTTTCACAGTGGTTAAAACTAAAATTTTTCCACCAACTGCAAGGAGCCCAACATCCAGAGCCGGCGAGTGGGTGGGAAAATTATTCCTGCGCTGGATCCTGCCCTCCCGGATACCACTACCGCAAAGGTGGCTGGAAAACCGCTCGTAAATCAGACATTTATAGCTCTTGCTTTCGTCGAGCAACCGAACACGCCTCAATGGGTCTGGGCGCGTCGTCTGGTCAGCAACCGTGGACGTGTAAACGATTTTCAACCCCCCCACCAGACTCGGAGTAGACTTTTTTTTATTGCTGGGTTGCTCCAAAAGTCACCCTAGACTTGAGGAAACGGGGGTGGTGGTGGGATGATAAATTGCTTTTAATTAATAATTAATCTTATGAAGAGTTGTTAGCACAAGTTATTTGCTGCAAGCTCAGCAGGAATTGATACCTTCATCGAAGTCATGCTGGTTGAGGTGAAATTAAGTGCTTCAACTTGACTTGTGCTTACCGATGGTCGATTCCATGGAACATGAACTTTAATGGATACGTTGAGATTTGATTAGAATATTAGCTGAAATTGTTTAGGATCTTACCGGTTTCCCAAGTAGATCGATTTGTGCAAACTTATTTACCTGAAAGATGAAAGAAAAAGATAGATATTAGCCTCATTTAGTTTACCAATATGAAATACCGTTTTGTAGTTTTGAAGTTTTGCAAACATTGCTGAATATTTAATTTAAAATAATTAATCATGAAAAGGAATTTTCTAAACGATTTTGTGTTTTCGGCAAAATTGTAGGTAGTGGTCCGAATTATTTTAAAAATGACTACACTCTCAAAAAAAAAATCTTACAAAAATTTTCACCCTCATCTGATTTTTTTGTTTTGTCTTTTTGACTTTTCATTAAAGCGTCGCTGAACCATCCATAACTATACATGGAATGCCTAACATATAAGACTTTTGTGCTTTTCGGCTGATTTCAACCATTTTTTTTTTGTATTTTATTATTTGGCTCAAACTTTGATCTTTCTTACCAACAAAGAAGCCATTTTGTGACATTGGGTCATCCATAAAAATCTCCATCCAATTTTGGCTGCTGTCCATACAAAAATGGTATGTAAATATTCAACCAGCTGTAACTTTTGAGTAAATTTCAATTTGGTGTCTTCGGCAAAGTTGTAGGTATTTTTGAAGACTATTGAGAAAAAACAGGTACACGGAAAAAAAATTGCCGATTTTTTTATTAACTTTTTTTTCACAAAAACTCAATTTCCCAAAATACGTATATTTTGATTTTCGAGATTTTTTTATATGTTTTAGAGGACAAAAATCCGCAACTTTTGAGCCATAGCGAAGTATGGTCAAAAAATCTGCCGCCAAGTTAAATTTCATACAAAACAAAAAAAGAACCAAATTTTTTTATGTGAAATTGAATTTGCAATCGAAAAGTACTGTACAGATTTTTTTTATAAAGAGCTCCGTTTTCAAGTTATAACCACCAAAAGTTTAATTTGAGCGAAATATTTGCAGTT
Source organism: Culex pipiens pallens (assembly GCF_016801865.2). Taxonomy (NCBI): domain Eukaryota; kingdom Metazoa; phylum Arthropoda; class Insecta; order Diptera; family Culicidae; genus Culex; species Culex pipiens. The sequence continues at coordinate 105,032,250 of NC_068938.1, forward strand.
TTTCGATTTTTAGAAATAATGACCATTAGTGACCATTTCTAAAAATATTTTTTTTGAAAAGTTCAGAAATTTAGCTCTTAAATTCCGATTTGTTTTTATTTTATGATTTTTTGAATCAAGGCTAACATTTCAAAAGGGCGTTATATTGAATGTTATTTTTTTTCAATCGAAAAATACTTTTTTTTTTTTTGATTATGTGCACCATTTGCAGAATATAGCCATTCAAAGTTAAATTTTGTCCGAAAAATTCTGGTTTATTAATCTTTTGAAATTGTGTCCATGGACAATCAATTCCTGATATTTTTTCGAATAGTCCAGAAAAGTTCATACCATTTCGACTATGAAACATTGATGATTGGACCTCTGGTTGCAGAGATACAGCGGCTTGAAGAAAAAGAAACAGAAAAATTTAAGTTTTCTAAGTCTTAACCCAATTTTTAATGTCGATATCCAGCAACTAACGGTCCGATTTTCAATGTTATAGAATAAAACATTCGTGAAATTTTCCAATTTTTTAGAAAAAAAAAATTTGCAAAAAAATAATCAAAACTAACTTTTTAAAAGTACATTATATTTAATGTTTGACCCTTTTCAAAAATTAATCTTGATTAAAAAAAACTAAAATATTTTTTTCAAGAGATCGGAAAATTACTATTCGTTTTTTTCGAAATTTCAAGTAAGCCACCAATTACACACAAAAGTTTATTTGGTACAAAATTTCTATCTATTCACGGTTCCAAGTAGCAAATTACTGAAAAAATGTCTTAGTAAAAATCGAGCAAAAAAAAAAAGAAGTAGTACCGCCCCGCCCATCACAAGATATGGAGAAAATGACCTCGGATTCATGATCAGGGACCAAAATTACCCCATAGAAAAATGTTTCATGGAAATCGAAGAGGGATCGGGGCAATATTTCCAAATTCGTGTGAGTTGGCGGAAAATTACTCAATTTTTCCAGATTTTTGAAATCACGCCTTACAATTCAAAAGGGCCCAATAATTCGATTTAAGCCCTTTTGAAATGTTAATCCTGCAAGGCTGAGTTGTGAGCAACTATAGGTCGGATTATCAAAGTCCAAAAAGAGAATGGTTGAGAATTTTGTAACTTTTCAAATAAATTATTTCTAGAAAATTAAAAATAAAGTTCTGAAAATTGTAGCCTGCAAATGGATTAAACTCGGTGCATTTAAAAAAACGCACAAAATTCATCTTAAAATGATTTTTGGATTTTTGAAGAGGGAATTTTCGATATTTTCCAAAAATCTTTTTTTTTAACTTAGGCCGTTGCAAATATTTTTCAAAGTTTATGTCGCCCTCCCCCTTCAAAATTCGTCCAAAAAATCAGGGGGCAAAAAAATATTTTTTCAAAAAAATATCATTATTCAATGGAAATTGAAGTCTCCTCAACTGACTCAACTGTTTGGACTCGTTTAAATATATTTTGAACTTTTATGAAATTTTAATGTACAGCACCGCTAAAAAATTTTTTCTCGCAAAAATAAAATTTTCGTCAGTATTTAGAAATTTTGGAAATCAATGATTGCAAAACAACTGGACAGGTGTTTGATGCATTTTAAAACACTTTTTTTTATTCAAATGTTGACACCGTGGCCTGTAATTTCAATTTTTAGCTTTTTTTAATAACTCATCAGATCCAATTCGGATCTTCTTACACCCTTCGACAAAGTTGTAGTGAATTGATTTTCCTACAAGAATCTCACACTTAAACAAAATTGGGCGAGACCTGCACCACCAGCCGCCAAAATTCTGAAGCGATGTTTTTCTGCATACATTTTTGTGATTTTCCACATATCTGAAGTTTTTTTTTTTTGAAAAGGTCCAATAAACCAAATTTTCAGTTTTTGCTTTTTGGGTATTTTTAATACCCCTGACTCAAGGCGGTTTCAAAAACACCCAAAAAGCATTAACTGGAAATTGATTTATTGGGCCTTTTTAAAAAAAAATCTCCAGATAAAAACTTCAACGATAAAAGGCGACCCTTAAGCCTTTACCGGTTTGGCTCAAAATTGGCACAGTTACTAGTTATTGCCTTAAGATCAAATTCATTTGGAACCCCGCTCGTACAGGACTTCATGTTCAACGCGGGTTTCCAAATAACTGTGAGCTTAAGAATCGAGCCAGGGGGAGATTTTTTGGGAGCCTTTGTTGGTTGAAGTTTACTTGAGAAAAATCTCGAAAATGTATGGGGGAAAACGTCACTTCAAGATTTTGCTGGCGGGCGGTGAAAGTTTCGTCAAAATGTAAGAATATTGAAGAAACGTTTGACTGGCACATTTTCAGTTGTTTTTCTACTGTGTAGTGTGAATTCATTCAACCTTCCGCCACTTCCCCGTTTGATTAGAGTCGAAGACCACTGCGGCGATGATCGTCCAAGTCTGGCTGCACAAACTGGTTTCGCGGGTAATCAGCCTGCGTGTCAACGCCGCTCAACTCAACCAGCTGGAAATTGAACGCACTGCCGTCGTTGCATCGCCGTCGTCATCGCACCGGAAACTTGAACTTCTTGATAACAAGCTGAATGACGGCGACCGTTGTTTTCGCTTTCTATGGGCCACAGCTCGGCATGCCGGTTATGAAGAACTCCCAAGAGTCTGCCGACTCCCTTCCGTTGCAAGTTTCTTCCGAACAAGTTGCCGGCCTGGTAATGAATCATATGGTCACACACTTCCCGTCTCTCACTGCCCAGCATTAGCGATGTAAATCACGTCTTTTGTTACGTCGACTTACGCGAGCGGATCGGATGTGATGAAAGATTTGTACAAACACTGCACTGCACTGCTGGTTGACGAATCGGATTTGATTGAAGACGGAGCCGGAGGAAACACAAGCAAACACATCAAATTATGCTCGATTTCACGCCACTTTGATAGAGGCCGAGTTGAACAAATTGTCGAATTACTTTTGAATCGATGCCCTGCGAAAGGTCAAACAGCTCCGAGCTAATCTTTCAACGCGGCTGAGCCGACTTCAGACAGCGTGGACTTCCTCGGCGTGAAACCACGGAGAGTTTCATGGTATTTACTCTTCTTTGGGCAAAATCAGTTCAGTTCCGAACATTCCGTGGTCTGGGAAAACTTAATTGTAGCACTGGATTGGAGGTGGTCACTCCGTCGTAAAGTAAACTTCATCCACGTAATCGGATATAATAACCAATAAATTATAGAATGACGGAAAGTGCACGCTGCAGCTGATGTTGTTTGTGTAGCAGTTGTGATCATCAACAATCTACATGAATTAAAGTCTGGTGAAGCCAAAGTAGACTGGTTCAATTTGATAGATTTGAGTTTTGGATGCATTTTTTAAGGTATTGAGCCTATCCAGATGACTACATCTAGATCATTACATTGTACTACATTGTATAAAAACAAATGAAAAATATATTTTAAAAATATAATAGATTGAAAAGTTCTTGTTGAAACCACACACATATTTTTCAAGAGCTCCCTCAACTATCCCCCTTCAAACACTTGTCAGCAACGGGCCACTGAAATCCCAGGAAATCACCCTTCTTCCTTCCTTCATTGAAATGCTTCAATGAGCCGTTTCCTTTTTCTCAGCATTTCCCCCCGAACCCTTTTATTTTCATTTTCGATCGATCCCACAATTAAGCGGAAAGGAATGCACCACATTCTCCGTTCGATTCTTTTGATGATTCCTGCTCCAACACAAACACTTTGAAGGGGATCGATTGAAATTGTTTAAAAGCCATTGTTGTGGTCATTTGCCCGAACCCCCTTCTTTAGTCTTTAGCGGCGCTGGTGATATTGTCTGTTAATGTTCAGACTCGGGTAGAAGAGGGCTTAATGGATTGCAAAACTCCCACCTGAGAAGGGGGAAAAACTTTGCACCGTTCGCAAACGAGGGTTACCTTTAATGATGACAGCCGTACTTTGGGGAACAACAATCGTCCATTAGCAAGCTGTTCTCGATAACTTGCGCTCTTAGTTAGAATCGATTGGGAATTTTAAATATTGGAAAATCATTTCTTAACAAAACATTTTAATTGGAATAAAACAAGAAGAATTTTAAAGAAAAAAGAATAACTTAAATTTGTTAGCTTCAGTTTTGTGTGTATACATCTCGTCAAAAGAGACGAATTATGCAAATTATTAGAACAAATGCAATGCAAGAGCACTTCTTGGGTAGTAGCGTGGCTCACGGATATATGAAAAAGACAAAAGTGTTCAATTTCGAACGCCTCGACCGAAATTTTGTAGCATTATAACCGCAGAAGCTAGCCTGAAATTTTGAGCGCATTTTGTTAATGTTTAGTTGTTCCACTCTTAATCTGAAGTTATAAAGAAATTTCAATAAATTTAAATTATTTATTTTCAACTTTTTAACTCTTCTTTGAGAAAGTTTTCCTATGCCGTATGATTTTTTTCAGAATAGAGGTTTCTCATAGGTTTTGATCCGGGGAACAACTTTGTAGAACATCGCAAAGCGCTAGGAATTAATCCCGGAAAGATACAGACAAATTTTTAGAGAACGTTGAATTTTGTTTCCGTACTCCAAAAAATATCCTGTATCTTTTCGGGATCAATTACTAGCGCTTTGCGATGTTCTACAAAGTTGTTCCCCGGATCAAAAACTATAAGAAACCTGAGAGTAGGAAATTTTGATTGGGTTTTGGGAAACTTTCTCTATGAAGAGGTTTAAAGTCAAAGTTTCCCATAGTAAATTTTTAGAAGTTCCATACTAACTTCACCAAATACGCTCAAAATTTCAGGTTATGTTCTGGAGCCATATTGCTACAAAATTCCGGTCGAGGCGTTCGAAATTGAACACTTTTGTCTTTTTCATATATCCGTGAGCCACGCTATTGGGTAGGCTACCTGGTAGAAACAGTGTTCTGCAAAACCCTGGGAAACGAAATTGCATCAAGATTCAAACAACAACAACAATGTTGAAGCCTCCAGTGAGCGTAAGGCTAGTTGGGGCCGAACATACGGAAGTTCGAAATAAAATGAATACGTGATTTTCTGCCTTTTCCAAAATTTGACTATTGACTTAAAAATGGTTGTACCGTAAACCGGGGTGACTTTGATAGGATTTCAATTTATTTTTGGAATGTTTCCCAACTGGAAAGGTTTTTCTCAAGATTATTATTTTTAAAACATGTACTGGTGTAGGCCACACAAAGTTCATGCACTATTTCTGGAAAAAGTTATTTTTTATAATGTTCAGAAAAATAGTTACGTTAAAAATTCTCATTTCAAATTCCGGGGTGACTTTGATAGTCATAGTTTTTCTTGTTAAAATCAGATTATAAGTGCTCAAACGTCATTTTTACGTTAAATGAACCATCACTAAGGTTGATGATATAGTTTTCAAGAAAAAAAATCAATGTTTATATGAAGTTAACTAAGTTTTAAGGCTTTTTAACAAAATACTTATAAATTTTAGGTAAAGTTGTTAAAAAGTCGGAATTTTGCCTGAAATTCGTTAAATCTAGTATTGTTCATAAAATTATCGATTTATATTACATTTTTAACTGAATTCGAAGCACAAATCACAAGTTTTCACATTTCATATGAAATTTGTTCAACTGAAAATACCTTTAATTTTGGATTATTTTTTGAGTTATGTTTCAAAAACACATATTATTTAATATTTACAAAATTAGTTTACCTTCTCCTAGTGGAAAATTGTCCAAAGAATCCGAAAATGTATTCCATTTTCCGATTCGAAATCATGTTCATTGAGAAAATCATGACTCTTTGAGTAGTTTGAAATAATGCCTTTCATCAACATTTTTTTTGAAAATAGTTAACTAACTTTTTAAACCTTTCAAAATGTTATGAAAAGTTCTTCTTGATGTACTTTGAGTACTTCTCTACCATGGTCAGTATGGTTCCAAACCATTCCGTACGTATTTAATTTGTATTCTTTATTTTGCGGAAAAATCTCAAACCTATCAAAGTCATCCCGTTTTACGGTAATTGAAAAAAAAATGCATTTTCAATTATTGAGACACGAGAGTAAAGAAAATATGTTTTTACTGAATATAATCAAGATTTTTTTATTTTCATTAAGGGGTTACATACATGTAAATCGGCAAAAATGTCAGAGGTCAGTTTGAGCACACAATTAAACTTTTTTCAAAATCTGTTTTCAGGGCATTAAAATATACAGTTTCATCTATTAACAAAACAAATTTGAAGACATTTGGTTGTATCATTGCCGAGATATAGCTATTTGAAGGGTGAAACGATATCTCAACATTGCTTCGACCAAATCGGCTCAAAATTTTGGTGAAGTTTCGTTAAACCAGTCGTGACAATAAATGAGATTTTTTATAGGGATATGATGCAATTATTTTTGAAAAAATTGTAGCAAAAATAAATAATTTTGTACCCGACCCTATCCGATTTCAATGAATCTTTGTAGACTTGTTATCCTAGGCCTGTGTAAGCCATTTTTGTGTATATGGAGCCGATAGTACTCGAAAATAACATTTGAGAAGGGCGTAAGTTATTTAAATATTTGTGTACTTTGCAATTTAAAAATTACTGTATCTCGAAGCCGTTGCATCGTACCAAAAAGTGGTCAAAGACAAACTTATAGGAAATTGGACGGGCCTTCTGAAAAAAAAACACTGAAACAAAACTACATGCCACTTCTATGAGATTTTTTGATTTTTAAGTTTAATTTTTCAAATTTAAAGGTGATGTTACAATTTTTTTTCGTTCAAAATTTGTATGGAAATAGCCTAAGATGTTACAAAAAGAATTCAGGATGGTATGTCTCTCCTAAAAAATACAAAAATCAATTACTAAAACTGTTTTTTTGAAAAGTGGTCTAAACGGCAAACTTAAAAAAAAAAACCGATAGTAGGAATAGATTTCCCAGACAATTTGACATAAAAGTCTCCATATTGACCACTGTCCTAAGTCCAATCCATGGGAAGATACTGCGGTTTTGAAAATAAAAATGTTGAAAAATAGGTTTTTTGGTGGTTTTTGGCATTTTCTACATGACAGACTAGATTTTTCAGTCTCGTAAATATTTTTACCAGAAAGCTCGTCTAATTTCCCATAAGTTTGCCTTTGACAGCTTTTCAATTTGACTAGTTTAAATATTTACGTAAGCTTATTTACTATCCAAGTTTCTACCACTCTGTCTAGTCTTTCATATAAAAATTGCAAAAAAAACCACCAAAAACCTATTTTCCGCTGTATCTTCCCATGGATTTGACTTAGGACAGTGGTCAATATGGAGACTTTTATGTAAAATTGTCTGTAAAATCGATTCCCACTATCGTTTTTTTTAATTTTGACGTTTAGACCACTTTTCTAAAAAAAACAGTTTAAGTAATCGATTTTTGTATTTTTTAGGAGAGGCAACCATCCTGCATTTTTTGTCAGTCTTTTTGTAACAACTTAGGCTATTTCCTCAAAAATTTTGAACGAATAAAAATTTAACTTTTAAATTTAAAAATAAAAAATCTCATAGAAGTGGCATGTAGTTTTGTTTCAGTGTATTTTTTTCAGAAAGCCCGTCCAATTTCCTATAAGTTTGTCTTTGACCACTTTTTGATACGATGCAACGGCTTCAAGATACAGTAATTTTTAAATTGCAAAGTACACAAATATTTAAATAACTTACGCCCTTCTCAAATGTTATTTTCGAGTACTATTGGCTCCATACACACGAAAATGGCTTACACAGGCCTAGGGTAACATGTCTACAACGTTTCATTGAAATCGGAGAGGGTCGGGTACAAAAGTACTACATAGAAAATTTTTTGGTTTGAGCTGGAATTGCTCGTTGATAATTTTTTTAAGGCAAATCCTACACATTTCTTTTGAAAGATAGGCAAAACGATGAAAAATTTTGTTTAAAAAAATCATTACAGCCCCCAAGACCCCCACAATTCCCTACACGCAAAAAAGTTCTACTCAAACTGCAAGGAGAGGAAGAGGAAAGGGGTTGGGCAAAGTAATGACCCGTTTAGAGGGGCTCCGTTCGTCCGACATTCACCGACCAGGAAAAGGGGGCACAAAATTGTGGGAAAGTCATTAAAGGTGTACGCATATGAACGTCGTGTGTGACGTCTCTATATCCGAAAGAGTTGAGTCGGGCTGGTCTGGGAGTTTGCTAGAGGGGGTGGGGAGCGGGGAAATGGATTTTGCGGAAATCCCTAAATGAGTCTGCCAACTCGAAAATTGAATAATGGTTAATGTGTGGGTAAAAGTTCCCTCGGACGACCTTTGGGGACAAGTAATAATGGGTTTCACTGTAATGGAGTTCAACCACTCGGAGTTTGACCTTGTTTTGGACGATGTTCTGCACTGTTCTGAAACATTCTTGAAGAGGTTCAAGGCTAGAAAACGAGCGAATCGGTTGAGCGTAACTCCATCGTTCGGTTGGGACACCGTTCAACCGTAACGGAAGATTCACCTGCCGGGTCCAAGAAGCGTAACTACTGAACCGTAACCCGGCGGCGGCGTCGCTGGGGCCATGGTCAGTGACCAATTAGGTTCAAGCCCACGCTGGGGTTGATTGGCAGTTTCTTGGAAATCGCCAACCCATCAATCATCGAAAGAAAAGATTTGGAACCGCACGCGAGTTGGGTTTGAGGTTTGCGTGCAATTTCACTGCCTCTTTTTGACTTGTCAGGGTTCGGAATCGTAGTCGTCATTTGGGGAGGGGGAGATGTTAGATAACAAAGTTTTCCGGGGGCGCCTCAGGTGGTCAGACGGATTGGCGCCAAAAAGGTGGGTTTCTGAAGGTGCCCATTAGGGGCACGCACGCACTTATAGGCACAGCTGTGACATTTGATGTGGGGGGACGGAAATTCAAGCTCACTTACAAACTAGGAGTTTTATTATAGATTTCAACTATTCTATTGTTTGGTAACAGTTCTCTGACGGAAAGTAACAGAATTTGAACAAGTTTCCTCAAACTGTGCAACTGCAGCAGCAGCTTCACGCCACGTTCTGGGCCGCTTGCAACAGCATATAAATGTAAAAAGTGTATAAAATAAAATCCAACAATTTCACGCACCTCAACCGCCAAAACCACCGATCCATCCATCCGTCAATCGGTCTGGCACGAAAACTTTCCTGTACGCTGCGCTGAGCCTCAAGTCTGCTTGCAGCATTGCATGTCAATAACCTCATAACCAGAACTTGGTTCTGCTGCTGCTGCTGCTGGTGATCACGCACCAAATAACAAGCTTTTCAACCACCTCATCACGTGAGCTGCTACCTCCACCACCTGGCTCAGCCTAGCCGCAGGTTCATTACATAATGTGCTTGAAATCAGAAGCATAAACCCAAGTTCTACCCAGCATAAGTTGGAAGCTTTGCCTCACTTTAAGGTAGACGCGTGCATTTTGGACTTGAGCAACGAATGTCTCACTTGAGAAATCCGAACTGTTTGCTTCGAATGCTTTGGGCAATTAAGTGAAACCAACACGAAACTCGTTGATTTGTAAAATTCCTCTCCCTTCACTTCGCAGCAGATAAAATCTCAGAAAACTGCATTCGATACACATCGCACTCGCACTTGCTGCTAGATTTTATGTCTTCCCTTTAGGCCCAACAGATTGGTGGTTTGCTGCGGTGGCAACGGTGATGAATTTTCCCACCCAACAACATTGCAAAGTGGTGAGTTGTAGTTAAAGTTTTGATCAAAAGCCTGTTTCTGGTGTAAAAGTTGGGCACAAGTTAAGTTGGAGTTGGGTTGGGCGCTGGCGTGGGAAAATATGTGCTGCGACAGCAAAGTCTTTGAGCAGAATTTTAATCATGTTTGTAAATTGCAATTTTGTTGGATTCACAGAAAAGCTTATTGCCAATATGGACGATTAAAACATAAGAAAGTGCGTTATAATTTCCGTTCCATGCTGACGCATCGCGAAATTAAAAAAAATAATATTTTTTTACAGTCATGCCTCGGTTTAGCACCGCATATGGGGGATGCAAAACTGAGGCGTGCATAACTGAAGCACTGAGCCTAGGGAATTTTGGCTATATTGGAGACATTGGCTTTAATTAAATGAAAAATCGTGCAAGCATAAAAAGCTATCGTGTTTTGGAATCGGGATGATGGCAGCAATCCATTGTAAGTATAGATACATCGTCAGTTGTGTGCTATCTTGTGACAACAACCATTTAGTACTTTTCGAGAAAATCGATTTTTAAAGTTTGTTGGTAAATAATTTCAAAACTATGAATGATAGAGCCAAACTTTTTGAAGCAATCGGTTCGTATACTATCGCTTAACAAACGCTTCAAGTTTCAACTAATATGGTTACACCAGTTAAAAGATACAGTAAATAATGTAAACAAAAATCTGAAAAGCACGTGTCACAAGTATGTTTCGAAAGTAAAATGGTACTACGTGTCACAAGTGTGCACAGAATTCCCATACAAACTAAAATAAGTTCAAATCAATGGTTAAATCGACTTAATAAGTTTATTTTTATAAACAAAAGGTTACATTGCCTTTAGAAAGTATGTGTGTACATAAATTTGTGAAAAATAAGAAAAAAATTCTACATTTTCCATCAACATGTATGACGTGTCACAAGTGTGCACAATCATTTTGATGATAAATTGGTCTATGTCACAAGTGTGTATTGTGATATCCGGGAAACGAGTTTCCAAAATCGGGTTAAAGCATCTTGTAGTTTTTGTTAAGTATGGCAAAACGTCATCATTAACTCATTTTGGTCTATGTCACAAGATAGCACACAGCTGACGACATGACAATTTTCACAAAAATACTTATTTTTCCTGTGTTTTGAAAAAGCATTTTTTTACTCCAAAAACATCAAAACATTCTTGTTATTGCAATATGATCGTGTTTTTGTCATACAAAAACACCTATAAATTTGGAGATTTTTTTTTAAATTGTGTTTCAAAAACACATATTAATTATTATTTACAAACTTATTTAACCTTCTCCTAGTAGAAAATTGTCCAAAGAATCCGAAAATGCATTCCGTTTTCCGATTCAAAATCGTGTTCATTGAAAAAATCATGACACTTTGAGAAGTTAAAAATAATGACTTTCATCGACATTTTCTTAACTATAGTAAACTAACTTTTTAAACTTTTACAAATTTTATGAAAAGTTCTTTTTGAGGTACTTTGAACACTTTTCTACCACGCTCAGTATGATTCTAAACAATTCCGTACGTATCTTAATTGTACTCTTCATTTTGCGGAAAAATCTCAAACCTATCAGAGTCACCCCGGCTATCAAAGTCACCCCGTTTTCGGTATGAAAAAATCCCAATCATTTGATATGAATATTGCAAAAAAAAACTGAAATTTTTAGATTTTTTTTTTGAAAATACGAGTTTTGTGAATTTTTTTAGTATTTTCAAAAAAATGTGTTACAACTTTTGAAATGTGTGAAAAAATCCCGATCGTTTGAAATCCACATTGTAAAAAACTGCAATTTTAAGTGTATATTTTCGTAAATATGAAGCTTCGTGAAAATTTTGAGTATTTAAAAAAATGAAGGCATATTTGAAATGTATGAAACAAATCCAATCATTTGATACCCATATCAAAACAAAGTGAAACTTTGAGTATGTTTTTTTTTCGAAAATACGTAGTTTAGCGTTTTTTTACCTTCGAAATGTATAAAAATTCCGATCATTTGATACTCATAGTGTGAAAAAATTATTATTTTGAGTATATTTTTTTTAAATACGTAGTTTTGAGAAAAAAAATGAGTGTTTTCAAAAATTTGTATTATAATTTTTGAAATGTATGAAAAAACCCCGATTGTTTGATACCCATATTGTAAAAAAACTATTTTTTTAGTTTTTTTTTCAAAATACGTAGTTTTAAAAAAAAAATTAGGCTGCTTCAAATATTTTTTGAAGTTTATGTCCCTCGGCTCTGACCAAAGTCGAGGGGGGGGGGGGCAATAAAAATTAAAATTGCATGCCTAGATTCCAACATTTGGATGAAACAAGTGTTTTAAAATGCATTTTACACGCGCCCAGTTTGTTTTCAATCATTAATTTAAAAAATTTCGAGGTATTGACAGATTTTTTTTTTTTGCATTTTATGAAAATTTGAAATATTTTCAAAGGAGTTTAAACATGCTCAATATGATTATAAACGTAGGAAAATGTATTTTAACTGGTTTCCATTTCATTAAACTTAAATTTTCATAAAAAATTAAAGTTTTATGAAAAAATATATTTTTCTCGCCCTGATTATTCAGGCCGACTTTGAAGGGTGGGGGCTCGGGGCAAGACAGTGAAAAAAACAGGACAAACTAGAGTTACTCCGGGAGCAAACGGGAGGAATCGAGTGAAATTGGGAGAAATGAGAGAAATCGTGCCATTCTCGTTAGAAATGTCACTTTTGACATTGATGACGTTTCTCTCCGAGTGTCATTTTTTTCTATCAGACACGACGACAAATAATTTTTGGCTCAAAATGCGGTTTGTTTGTATAAAGGTTGATTAAACTGGACTTTTTTACCCCCAGGGACGTTCCGGAAGAACCTGCAGCAGTAAATTGACGAGCGTGGGCGCCAAGATTTCCAAGAAAGCCATGCCTACGGTTCCACCTGGCAGCAAAACGAGAGTGGCGGGTTGGACTTTGTTCAATAAATTCTGGCATCTTCTGCTGACCATCAGCCTGGCCGTCCAACGTCAAACTCTGGCACAGATTCTGCGGGATGAGATTGTCCATGCTGTCCACCCCAATGTTTCTTTGTTGGTCCTCAGCAGGATCGGTCCCGTCGATCTCTCCGCATTGTTTTAATTGTTAAAAATGACCGCCGTTATCTCCTGGACCTTCAACTTTGACACAAACATTGGCTTGAAGCTGGTCCGCTGCAGATACCGTACATCCGGCGTGAATGCGGGAGACTCCACACTGAAATAAAAATCATGATAGTCGCTATGAGTTTCGCATATAGATTTTTGCAAAATGCTTCTGCACATGAACGGCATTTGCCCCGCATATAAACTGTATAAGCACAGCATATGCATGGATACGAACTTGATCTATGTTAACGCATATAAAATATATGTGCACGGCACATGAACGGTATATGCAATGCTCACAGAATTGAATTTGCATTCACTTAAAACATATATCAGTAAAGTTAATGATTTTTATGATATTTTTCATTTGATTTTCAATAGCAATGCATTTAATTTTTATTTAGTATTCCTTATGATATTTATTTTTCTATTTTAATTTTCTTTCAATATTAATTATTTACAATATTTATAAAGATGCTGCTAACAAAGGTTGTTTTTATATTTAAACGCACGTGATTTTTTTCTTTAATTTACATTCTAAATAATATACTTTTAACTAGCAATCACGGTCGAAGGCGGGAACTTCTTTTGGCAGGGCGTTGGCAGCATCGTTGCGTCGTCGCTGACTCGCTTTGCTTTCAGGGTACACTCGTTGAGTTGGGCCGCCGAATCGCTTCTCCACCAGGCCACCCAATGGTCACCACTCAAATTGCAGTCGATTGAACTTGAACCCGCCGAACAGCAACCGCCCAAACCGCCATGGACGCTTTCCCAACCCCTCCGCCATCGCTAGAAGTAGCAACTTGTCCGGGTCGGGGAAGATCTTGTGGGTTACGAGGTAGCGTCAATCTTCGGTGAGGAGTTCCGGGAGGAGGTCGTGTAGTTCGTTGCAACTCCTCTCCAGAACGAATCCGCAACTGACAAAGGTCCTTCGTACACCGGGTCAACTTGGCGCCAGCTGAAATGACAAAAAAGGTGAAGGGAGATCAAAAATCTCTTTTACCATTTCCAGCGGCCGTGTCCAAGCTTTGCATGTAACAAAGCACCCCAACCAAAACTCACCCTTGGTCCAGGTCCGATAGCAGATCGTTGGCCGCCGGTGTTGGCGCAGGCTGTGACACATCGAGCGTTGAGGATAAGCCGGAAGCCGGCGAGTGGTTCGAAATGGAAGACGTCGATGACCTTCGTTATCTACATAAACAAAATCACAAAATAAATCTTGCAGCTCAAATCAAACTGCCTGTTGTCGCACCTGCTGTCCCGATAACCTCCGTACTCTCCACCTCCCCCGGATCCGCCGAACCGCATTCCAACTGCCGCGACCAAGGCCGCGACGATCGCAGACTCTGGAGAACATTCCGGATTCTTGCAGCTGCGTCCTTACAAGAGGCAAGCTGGGTCACCGAAATGATGCCGTCGGATCAAACGGACGCCGGTCTATTCACTCTGCTCCAGGAAATACTAACCAGCAAGTTAACCAGTTTAAAAAAAAAACAATTTAAGAAAATTTCGGGAACGTGCTGCAAATTATGCTGAGTTTTCGCCATCTTGTTTGAACAAAAGCATTTATGCACACATTCGAGCTCGCGTACATAAATGTTGTGAACATTGCATATAAGTTTTATGTGTAAAAGCATACTGCAAAAATCTATAGTGTCGTGAACATACAACTTATATGCGGTGCTCATAAACTGTATTTGCGTGAACCACATTTTTTATCATGCAGAGGTCAGATACAGTTATGTGAACTATGCACATAAAATGTATTAACATTGCTGTTTAAAATCGCATGTAGGCATATGATGTTTAAGAGGACGCAGTCATGAAAGTTATAACGCTTATTTAAAAATCGTTTATGTGCAGCTTGCATATAAAATCAATCATGATTTTAGTTTCCGTGCAGCACAAACGTCACCAACAGGTGCGCCCAAAGCGGAACACAACCTCCTACATACTTGTCGATCGGAACCTCCGTGAACCAGTTCGGCTGCTTGGTTGAGCATTGGGAAGATTCCCAAAAAAATCATGCCTACTGGACCACCCGGAATATGTTAGCGGGTATTGGTGAAGTAGACAGTTAGGAAGGCCAACGTGCCCTTTATCTTAGTGTTCGGCACGGTCCCTGGAATGTTCGTCGGGCTGGCCCGGAAGCAAGCGTTCTGCATCTTGTTCATCGACGTAATCGATGCCGAGCTTCGGTGGACAATCCAAGCATGAAAAATCCTCAATCATCTGCTGGTAGAGATGGACGGGTTTAACACGACCACAGACGTGGTTCTGGCAGCAACGGACTGGGTGAACAATCTTGAGAAGGCGCTGCTACGTCCCGGCCGTTTCGATCGAACAAGCTTTGTGCCGGACAAGGTTCGCGCAGTATTTTTTCTAGTACATCCCAATCCGATTTGCCACGGAAGATGGCCGCATGACTCGGGTTTCACTGGTGCCGCATCTCGAACGGATCAAGCCATCGAGCGTGTCATCACCGAAAAGAAAACGAACGTCCTTGCGTTGGAAGAGAGCAAATCGTCACCTACTACGAAGTTGGACACGCTGTTTCCAGGTGGTTCCTTGAGAACTCGGATCCTCTTCCTAATCTTTCCATCATCTCCCGATCCTAGGGTCCAAGGGTCTACCAAACAATTTTCTAATCAAACGCATAGCCCATTTTTTGCAATTTTATTGTTTTATTGGAAACGGTAATTTGTAAAAATAAACAAACGAACGGCCTACGGAACACCAGCAAGTCTATTTTAAAATTTCCCTCGCTTGCAGAATTTCCTCTTTGAGGTGCTTCAAATCTGGCCTTATTTAGGAACAATAAATCGAGAAATTTAAAGTGAGAGTGTGTGCAACATGGAGTTAAACTTTCTGTGCAGTTGCTGTGAAGGTTCCCATGGCACTTCGAAAAGTTTAACTCCATGTTCCACGCACACACTCTCACTTTTAATTACGGATCAGCGTCGTGACCTAGTTGGAAAAACTACCACCGGCACCGAACAACACGGTGGACTTCTTCTTAGCATTCAAGGCGCGGCTTTAACCGGTAAACACTACGCCGGGCTACTACGTTGCATAGTGAGAACGGACATGCACTGCTGTTGGCACTGGGCTCTCCTCCGCCCTCTGAGTTCAATTCGAGGTTGGAACTGTTGTTGATCTACTTCGTTTCCACGCTGCTCTTGCTGGAAAGTTCCACTCCTCGGTTTCCGGCTCGGTGCTAACTGTCGAGAAGTCCAACCGGAACTGGACCCTGACGAGCAATCGGCGAACACATTTCCATCGTTACTTGCTCCCCGACCTGACGACGAGGAACAAGTGCCCCCGGATAAGCCATCGTTTTGGGAAGTTCAAGCGGTCAATATCGCACAGTTCCGCATCCTTAACAGCTGAAAAACAAGGGCTGCGGTCGCATTCTTGGTCGGACAATCCTGCCGGTCAACCAACCTGCCGAGGGAGAAATTTTTTGCACAAAACAATCACAAAATTCGTCAATTAGCGAATTCCACAAAGTATTTTACCTTGGCGCATACTCCACGCGGACACTTGGTCACTGTTTTGGTTGAAATTGACCGCTAAGGGCCCACAGTAACAAGGACAACGAAATTTTTACTAAAAACAGAAAAGTTCTCCACGCGAAACAAACCGTTCCAAATTGTAAATAAACAAAACGTCAATTTCTTGTTTCGCTTTTCTCTCATTTTTTGCTCTTTTTCTCAGAGTAACCGGGAAGAAACGGGAGCAATCGGGAGGAATCGGGAGAAATGTAGAGCAACTGTCAAAAACAAAATTTCAGAGCAAACGGGAGCAAAGTAGAGGAAACGGGAGAAACTTGGAGTAATAAGAGCTACTCCCTTGCTCACTGTCTTGCCCCGAGGGTGGGGGCGCATAAACTTTGAAAAATATTTGCAACGGCCTTAGTATTATTGAACAAATTTATAACAATCGAAATGTTTGAAAAATCCCCAAAATCCCGATCATTTGAAACCCATTTTGCAATTGCAATAATTTTTAGTATTTTTTGAGAAACATTGGATTTTCAAAATGCAGGAAAATGCGTATTTTTGTAAACATTTTCATGTACAATTATTCGTGCAATCGATAGTTGTCATCATCCCTATTTCAGCTGAACGAATCAAAACCGGGACAGAGCAAAACCGGGGCATGACTGTATGCCAAAAACAATCAGAAAGTTTTTTCCTGTTGGAATTTTTAAAAGGGGACAAATAAATCATGCACTCTACTAAAATCAATTTAAATTTATTTATTTTTTACATTTTTCTACATTTTTCTACATTTTACTGCATTTTATCATCATTTTTGTCTTTGTTATCCTTTTTTGTCGTTTTTGTCACTTTTATCTTTTATTCTTTTCGGTGCACATTCCCTTAGACAAAGATGAGTTTATTTTTTGAAGAGTTTCCATTCTAGTAACTTATCTTCTCAAACCGACTTCAATATCGACCAAAAAAATCAAGTGCATCGAGTCCCAAATTGCACGTGACAAAACTAAAGAACCGGTTCCCGTCTGTCGCCACAACCAAAAATCAACCAGCTGATGACCGTCGTGGTCGTCTCCGGAACTGGTCCTAACCGCAGATCGTAATCTCTGTACCAGGCAACAAATTCTTGTAATGGACCTGGAAAATGAAGTCTCTTTTTTGGGGGGACTGCCACCGAGCACACTTATTATGCGGTCAAGGCATCATTTACTACTGCGGTTTGGGGCGCAAAATTTTGCAGTTTGCAATTTTCCAAATTGTTCGGACGAGCACCGTAACTTGGGGTCACTTTGATATCAGCAGAACTGGATGGTTGAGTCGCTCAACGTTACATCGCTCGAAAATTTTAAGGAATTTCTGCCGGCAGCTGGTGTTGCGGAGTTGCTGCTAATTGTTGCTCATCAACTGTGCTGGAGAAGAGACCTCACCACCAATTACACAGACTCCTTTGGCTGTAAAACGGCGGTGGCGCAATCGGCTCTGACCGGTTTACGCGGGTTCATAATTTACGAACCGTTTTTTTCGTGTGTGAGTCTCTTAATTTTGAAACCAGAGTTGAGCGATCTCGGTGGCGGCGGACTTGACGTGAAATTGGTCTCCGCGAAACGGTTTGCGAGGTCACTTCCTGGATAATTAAGGTGAAGACGACGATGGTCGAGGACTTCGCGGCAGATGCGGAATATTTCTGTAATTGGTACACTTGTTTAGTGGGGACTCAAGTAAGAAATTAATGAACTTTTGAGTTTCACATATTCCGACATTTTGACTCGCTATGCAGTCTTCTTCAATTTTCTACCGTTTCCAGTTATCAGGAATTCACAATAAACTTGGAATTAAATGGGGTTCTTTTCAGCAGATTTCGATACAAGCAATTTCCTTGTCCATATTCCAACTTTATGTTATTATTTGCCATGTTTATTTTTTGACCAGCTTAAATCTACCGAAAAAAAAGCACAAACACAAACTGCATAAATTTACTGCACTTGACATTGGGGTTTCCTCTTGCTGGCTGGACGACGATGCTGCATCTGTGCCGCATTGAGAAAAGCAGCAGCCAGCCAAATCAAAGGCCATTGCCAAAGACAGAGCAGCAAGCAGATCAAACGGGGACCGGCGGCGACGACGAGGACGACGATAAAGTTGGGCAACGGGGGTTTCGGTGCAGCCAGAGTCAAGTTTTATTCAATTTGCCAGACTGTCTGTAGCGGAGATTGTCCCTATGTGTGTTGTGTACCGTATCTGTGCATGTTACTGAATATAGGGGAGCTGGGGGTAAGACGGCCAGGCGGGGTAAGACGGCCACCCCACTGTTTTACTAAGTATACTAATGAATATTACTAAAATGTTTAGCAATACTGTTCCTCATGCTAAATAATGCATATGGAGTCACCTTTGCCAAAAATATTGTTTGAAATAGTATAAAAATAGCTCAAAATAAAGAAATAATTTTTGAACTTGAAATTGGATGTAATTTTCATGAATTACAACTTAGGCATTTTTGTTAGATAACAATATGTTTTCCTGTCTTCAAATATTTTTTCATGTTAAATTGAAGTTTTCCCTAGATTATGTCCCTCGAAAAAGTTTAGAAAATGCGATGAGCTATTTACAAAAATTGTTTAAAAAAATAATTTATTTGGGGGCAAGACGGCCACCTCCTCCGGGGGTAAGACGGCCACCCGTAATTTGTAGATTTTAATTGATATAGGTTATATTTTTGACGGTTTTTGACTATTATGACATATTTGTAGATAAGGAAAAGCATTTTCAATAAAACTATCCATTTTTAATCAAAATGCTGTTAACTACCGTTTCGACAACATTCTTTACTGTGATATAGCAAAACTCATTGAATAGTATGAAATCCTATCAAACTTTTCATAAAAATCGCTAATTTAATATTGTTTACATAATTTTGATTTACTTATTCTAATCAAAATACACAAACTAATTATTTTGCATCAAATTGTGTTTGTTTTGTAGTAAAAATTCACAGTTTTTCATAAAATGTGGTCGCAATAATATGAAATTCACTGAGCCAAAATATGAAAATTTTTAAACAGCATTTTTCTTCACATTTGAAACCTGATTTTTTCAACCAAAATAGTTATGATGTTCAGAGAAGTCTGTTCAACCAACCTTGTAGGAATTTGGGTGGATTTAGCAAAGTTATTAAGTTAATTTATAGCACTGGCCGTCTTACCCCACATGGGTGGCCGTCTTACCCCACGTATTTCATATATATACGATTTCAATTATTTTTTTAAAATTCCTGAAAAGTATTAAAAATTGGTTTTTAGACTAATTAATTTATGTCATTTCTATAATGGACTAGTAGTAGAACAATATGTACGTAATTTGAGATCAAAATAATCTGTTGTGTAAATTTTATTAGACTTCTCCCTTAGGGTGGCCGTCTTACCCCCATCTCCCCTAAGTACATTCCGATAATCGGCTTTGTCCAACGGATTTGGTTGGTAACGAAGGATGTTCTTGTTTAAAGTTATTCGGAATAATAAAGTTTAAGGCAAGTACATAATAAAATTCGGTACAAAAAACACGTATAAGACCAGTTTTGAGGACGCTGTATCTTTTTTAAGGGGCAAGCTAGCCCTATACTCTCCTCGGAAAAGTTGAAGAGCACCTATACAAATTCTCATAGAAAATTGAATCGCTTTGCGCAAAGTCAGGACTAAACCAATAGTTCCCAAACTTTGGGGAGTTGTTCAGGACCCCAAAAGGAACTGAAAAATTGCTGTGCTCGATTTTGATATTACAGTCTGAGCTGTCATCCGACTTACTTGACACTTTAAGAACACTTATGTTATAGAGGAATTCTAAAGAATTTATTAAAACATCTGAGTTTTAAATTTTTACTTTCTAATTTGCATGAAACTTTGTCCATGTAAAAAGATCCATTTTATATCTTTATTTATTTCATACAAGTCTCCACACAATTTGGAGGGCTGGTCATACCAAATGAATAATCAGAAATCTTTATCTTGCGAAGGGATTTTCTCTTCGATTTGGTGTTTTTGGCAAAATTGTTAGTTTTGATTTGGACTTTTTGGCAAAAAATAATACGCAGAAAAAAATCCTAAATTTTTATTTCACTTTTTGTCACCCTAGACCATAATCTAGCGTGAAAAAAGGACAGCGACCACAGGTTTGAGTTTTGAAGTCTTTAGATCAAACATTCGGGGTTTGATGCGGCATCTTTTCGTTTGGTGGACATTAGGGTGGTCCAATTAAGGTGTTTCAGTTTTTTTAACTCCGAGGGATGACTAGATAGCGATTTTGAGAAAAGTTTTAAAAAACACCATTCTGAGCAAACTTCAAGCGAGAAATTTATTGAATCTTTGTTATGAATTAGGTTAGAACACTCAAGACGTAATATGGTGTTGTCCTCTAGAAGTTGTTAGAGATAATCAGAAAAATAATTTTCTTTCAAGAGATCGTAAATGGTCATTTTTGTTTAATTTATTTAATTTTTCTTTGAAAATGAGCTTTTTTAAATCATTGTTTGCTTGTTTAAAGTCGATGCAAATATTGGTCACTATTTTGTCTCTCGACTCTGGCCGAGTTTGAAGGGAAGAAGCAAAAAAATTTAACAATTTAAATAACAAGCCAAAGTTTCACCTCTGCACAGCAAAAAATAATGTAAAAATGGAAGCTTTAAAATGGAATGTTTAAAAAAGGAATGTGTAATTTTACATCTGTTTTAGACGAATTGCTACTGAAAATTTAGCCTGACACATTTTACTCTCTAATTGTTTATTATTTCGACGGAAGGTGCAATTTTTCGTCTTCTAAGATGCAATATTGCACACAATAGTGTTCGGAAGACACCAAATATTACAACTGTCAAAAGTTGTTGTTGTGAATGTTGGAGGAAGTTGCTGGTCGCCGCGTTTGGGAGTTTGGGCCGTTCGGGCAAACAATAATCGTGGCAGATTCCGCGGCCATCGTCGTGTGCGTGTGTGTACGTGTGATTTGGTGCTTTCTCCAACTTCCAGTTGGAGGAAGTTGCAGATTTCGGTCCGATTAGAAGAAGTTTCCAGTCGCCGCATCCGTAGCCGGTTCCATCGCCGTCGTCATTATTTGAAGTGTGCAGCATTCAGCCGCTCATTTCGTTGAGTACTCCGATGACCACCGGTGCGGTCCCGGATCACAACTGTGTCGTCGTTTGTCCCACTGCAAAGGAGAAAAACAAGAATCGACCCAGCTGCACTCATGATGACCAATGGAACCTGTCCGAACGGGACCTAAATCTCCCGCCACCACCGCTCCTGGACAAGATACGCAAGTTCTTGCTGCGTTGGTGAGAGCAAAAATCAAAAATCAAAATAAAAAACTGTTTGAAATATGGCTTGTTTATGTGCACAGACAATGACAGTTCGATATCTATTCTTCCAACTCAACAGAAAATGACTAAAATTACATATTTTTAGGTACAATTTTCCACATTCATCGGTAATTTTCGAAATTTTCTTGGGTAAATTTATACCTTATATGTGGTAAATTTTCATCATATATGAGGAAATTTTACACATTTCTAGAGGTAAAATTAAAGCTTTTTTCTGACATAAAAGATGTACCCCTTCCCAGATGTAATATTACCACGATTTTTTTTTCTGTGTGCATGAAAATAAGTTTTAAAATGCATGTACACATGATGAACCCAAACATGCTTAAAAATTATTCTAAACGTAGGAGAATGCCATTTAAATTTATTTCAGCAGATTGCACTGAAATTTAAATTTATATTTGCAGTATTTTGTTAATAATGTTATTTCCATGATTTTTTAACAAAATTTTATAAAAATATTTACAACAGCCCAATAAAAATGTGCAAAATTATATTGTTAATGAAAATGTTCAAATTGAACAAGCTCTGCAACTGCCAAGAAGGGCTAATCAATGTACAATGGAATCAAGTAGTTTTAAAGGCAGAAACATGTTTTAACCGAAAGATTTTATGAATGAATTTTATTAATTTTATTAACTGTCAATGAAAAATACTTATTCAAACTTGTCTATCAAAATACCATAACTTTATTTAAAATTTCCGGATCGTTTTTTTTTTTAATTTTCGAAACAAAAAGTAACAATCATGGTACAGTAAAAAATGTTTAAAAAATTAATAGATTCATGAAAATATCCCTTTTTCTAAAGTGTCGCCTCTTTTTATTTTAGATGGTGTCCCGCAAACTCAAAAAAAATATCAAATCAAATTATTCGCTCTACAGCATTGCCTTGGCGTTCTCGATTGCGAGGTTCCTACTCGAAACTAAGTGTTCGAAGGCTTGATTGTTGAGGCAATTGCAAACCTCTTTTTACACCTAAGCTTCCATCCACCCCGGGATTCGAACTGACGACCTTTGGATTGTTAGTCCAACTGCCTACCAACGAATCCACCGAGGCAGGACCCAGGGAGACGATACCTACACCTGGGCTGAGCTATCGACCTAACCCTTTAGGTTAGTCCGGGGCTAACATTTACTTCCCGTCCGACGGAAGGCGTGATCAGACAAATCTCGTCTCGAAAAATGCCACCGGGACCGTCTGGGATTGAACCCAGGCCGACTGGGTGAGAGGCAATCACGCTTGCCCCTACACCACGTTTTCCGGCTTTTAAATGTCCACAATTAAAAATGTTAAAATATTTTAAAATTTGTAAAAAGATTGAAAATACAAAAAAAGGAATTTTTATGGATCCTGGATACACAGCAAATAAAGTAGTAATCCAGCTGTGTGTAAAAGGCCTGGGTGTAAAATAAATTTTGCATTATTTTATGAAATTCTGTGCAATATTACACCCTGAAATACATATGCAGCCCTGCAGTGCGGGAAACCTACTTGGCCCTTTTAAAATGTTAGTCTTGATTTAAAAATTTTCAAAATATTTTTTTCGAAAAGATCGAAAAATTTCACGAATGTTTCATGTATTAACATTGAAAATCGGATCACTAATTGCTGAGATATCGTCATTAGAAAATGGTGGGCTGTTTGGGTGAGACTTAGAAAACTTCTATTTTCGTGTTTCTTTTTCTTTAAGCCGCTGTATCTCAGCAACCAGAGGTCCAATCTGCAATGTCTCTTAGACAATTTTATAGCAAATTTTCTGAACTTTTCAAAAAAATATTTTTAGAAATGGTCACTCATGGTCACTATATTTAAAAAATGAAAACTGCAAATATTTCGCTAAAATCAAAATTCCGGTGGCTATATCTTGAAAACGGAGCCCTTTATCAAAAAATCTGTAAAGAACTTTTCGATTGCAAATTCAATTTTGCATTAAAAAATAATGTCAAACTTGTTTTTGCATGAAACTTCGATTTTTTCCAAAAATCACTATTTTTTCAAAAATTCATAGCTCGGCGGCAGATTTTTTGACCATGTTTCTCTATGGCTCAAAAGATGCGGATTTTTGTCCCCTAAAACATATCAAAAAATCTCGAAAATCAAAAAATACGTATTTTGCGAAATTGAGTTTTAGTGAAAAAAAAGTTGATAAAAAAATCTGCAAATTTTTTTTTCCGTGTACCTATTTTTTTCTCAATTGTCCTCAACAATACCTACAACTTTGCCGAAGACACCAAATTGATCAGAAAATTCACTCAAAAGTTACAGCTGTTTGAATATTTACATACCATTTTTGTATGGACAGCAGCCAAAATTGTATGGAGACTTGTATGGGTGAACCAATGACACAAAA
The DNA here is from genome assembly GCF_016801865.2 of Culex pipiens pallens. NCBI lineage: Eukaryota > Metazoa > Arthropoda > Insecta > Diptera > Culicidae > Culex > Culex pipiens. Next base: position 105,056,232 of record NC_068938.1, read on the forward strand.
TAGCATATTTGGTCATAGGGAAGGCCTCCACAAAGTTTGAGTCAAATCAAAAAATACAAATAAAATCCATTTCCGGTTTTGGTAGAGAATTGCTCAATTGTCTTTTTTGACGAAGGTGATGTGCATGCATTTGCTTGCAATTTTACCATCGGATTTTTGCTGTGAAGTTCTACTTATTTTTTAAATACAAAATTTAGTTTTGACAATAATGAGTTTCTTTGTCTTCTGTTTTTTTCGAGAATGTTTTGAATGGGGAAAAGTTTAAAAATCAAAAAATAACATTATTGCATTTTTTTCATTTTGCATATTTCCAATAAAAAATTACTTCCTGGATCAATATAAATACAGAACAATTTGGTGGAACCTCTAGCATTGATTTCAGGAGAAATGTGGAACAATTTGAACTTATTTTTGAATGTTTTAGAACAGAATATAATATTTTCCATAAAAACTAGCAATTTTTCATAAAATCACATTTTTTTTTTAAATTCGATGTATGAAAACGTTGTTCCTGACACAAAACTCGAAATCCGGGTGAGCCCGAAGATTTCCTAAATATCAACCAACCTTTAAATTATATCTCCCAGTATACAAAACGACTCTAAAATTCCGAGCAAAAGTCTCTGTGTGTGTAACCAACTAAACATTTTTTTTTTGACATTCTCGAAACTGGCTTGGCCGATTTTGTTCAGATCAGTGTCCTTCTATCCGTCTTGAATTTCCATAAGGCACTTTCGAAAATCATTTAGTTTGACATAGAACTTTAATTGTTTCCATAACAAATAAGTTTTAGGTTACTGTTTAGATAACCTCCATTTTTTTGTTGATATCGTAAATTAATACTTTAGATAGTCGACCTCTAGCGGATTTATTTGGAAGCTAGCTCGTACAATGTTTAACAAGCATTTTGCAGGCATTCAGGCGTAATCAAATTTACAAACAATAACATTTTGTGACGAAGGCAACAACCGCTAAGGGAATTTAAATAATGTTTTTTTTTTTAAAGAAATTTACAACTTCAAAGTAAAAATCAAGATTTTTTTAATCAGTTTAGAAAAGGGATTTTCTTTATGAGAAAAAATCGTGTTGGTTTTTATTTTTAGACATCAGGAAGTAGGTTGAAAATTAACCATACCATTTTGAAATTAATTTTCTAAATCTAAAAAAGAAACAAAATCCGCCCTGGTTTATTTTTATAGAACATCAAAAGGCTTTATAGAAACATAGAAAAATTGAAATTCTTTTGTTAATTTAAAGCAAGGGACAAAATAGGGGAATGGTATGAGATGAACACAAACAAACGATGAATATTTCATTTTGCCCCGTGTCTTAAAATAATGACATGACATGACTCTTGATTTTAAGGGGTCTGTTTTGTTTGTTTATAAAGAAACTTAATAATTTATAATCTCGCGCACTTATAAAGCCGATCACAAAGAAACGGGTCAAGATCATAATGCTACAAATTTAAACCTGCCACAACACTTTCCGAGTTAAATTATGACTTCCTATTTCCCAATTTCCCCAAACAACAGAGTCCACTCCACTCCAGTATCCGACAAAAAAAAAGGTTGACCATCATTAATCAACCAGAAATTAGCCAGAAACTCCCGTTTGGTCATCCTTCTGGCCTGCCGCATCTCTGCCGACGGTGGAGGTGGGCCGGAAGAAAAACGGCCGTTTTCACAAATTATTACGTTTAGCAGCGTGCGTTTTTCCTTTCCTTCCCACCCATTTCTCCCTCGGGGGTGCTAATTTTGCGGGTTCGAACGGAGGCGACCTGAGGGCGGTTTGGGGGTTAAAATTAGATCGTGTTTTTCTGCTGCTACTTTTTGCGGCGTTAATTCGACTGATTTTCCCAAAGCATTCTCCGGGCAAAAAAAAAACTGGGAAACAATGTGCTAATTGTTTCTTAATTGTAGATTGTTCATGGAAATCAGTCGAATTAAAGCAAAAAACTGACCAAGGTCCACAAAAGTCAACGCTTGCAAGAATGTGAAGCGAACTTTCCGGCCAAACCTGACCTGGTTGGCCTCTGGCCAATTCGTGAAGAGCTAGAGGCAGAATTCCCAGTTGAACGACATTTAAGAGGCTCCATTCCATTTAAAATTCAATTAGCGGCCACCGCGGAGGACCATCACTACCATCAGTTGAGGTTGGTTGGGTCATCGATGGTGCCTCTGTCCAACGCCACCAGAGAGGGCAGAGATGACGATCGCTTAAACTGATTAAAAGCTTACTCATCATCGTTGGGTTGCGGTTGATCCCCTTCAAAAAGAGAGTGGTGACCCGGTTGGGAAAGGGTGCGGCGAATGGGAACACAGCTTGTTAACTGAGAATGGCATCAGATTGTTGGTAATGAATTGAAGGGGTTTGAAAACAAACTTTGGAACAGAAGTAAAGGGAAAACAAAATTAGCACAAAAATGTTTTATAACAAAACGTATTCTTGTTGAAGAAAACACTAACAAGTTGTGTTATGATTCACTCGTTGTGAAATATTTAATAAGACAATACCATTTTTAAGCAACGGTGTCACAAATCAAAAGAAAGCTTAATTTGCCATCAAAAATTGGTCTGAAAAATTAACAAATTATGTTATTACTCAAAATTCTCTTTCAAATCGGGTTTTCAAGTGTTCCAAACCAAAAAGTCACTTAACCAAGCCGCTCGCATGGGCTTCCGGGCGGCAAAAGCCAACCAAAGTGACCAAACTAGCAGGGCCCGATTGGTCAGCGGTTAAGGGGAAGTTGGATTACCGACACTTGCGGCGAATACCTGAAAGAGCCAAATCACTGCTCGTGAGTCACACCACGTGTGAAGGGACGTTGCACATCCTCCCAAGCAATTTGATGATGGGAAGAAAGTGTCACATCAAAAGTGGTGGAATCACCACACTAATTGTGGGCCCAAATGAGATTGTAAACTTACGTCATTTTTTCTGTGGAAAAGTCGCTTCGCGGCGGCAGTTTTATCTTATCGAGATCAACTGCGGCATTTGCTCATGTTTACGGTGAGAATTAATGTTGAAAGGGTGAGTCTTGATTACCTGCAATGAAAATGGAGAGAGAGAGCAAATAGTGGTGATTTAGTAATGCTTGCATCAACGGTTTATGGGTGAGAAGAATTGTGATAAAAATATGATTATATATAACGATCAAAACAAAAAAAAGACTAAATAACTAATCTCAACTCAACTCAACTCAACTCAAATCAACTCAACTCAACTCAACTCAACTCAACTCAACTCAACTCAACTCAACTCAACTCAACTCAACTCAACTCAACTCAACTCAACTCAACTCAACTCAACTCAACTCAACTCAACTCAACTCAACTCAACTCAACTCAACTCACTCAACTCAACTCAACTCAACTCAACTCAACTCAACTCAACCAACTCAACTCAACTCAACTCAACTCAATCAACTCAACTCAACTCAACTCAACTCAACTCAACTCAACTCAACTCAACTCAACTCAACTCAACTCAACTCAACTCAACTCAACTCAACTCAACTCAACTCAACTCAACTCAACTCAACTCAACTCAACTCAACTCAACTCAACTCAACTCAACTCAACTCAACTCAACTCAACTCAACTCAACTCAACTCAACTCAACTCAAATCAACTCAACTCAACTCAACTCAACTCAACTCAACTCAACTCAACTCAACTCAACTCAACTCAACTCAACTCAACTCAACTCAACTCAACTCAACTCAACTCAACTCAACTCAACTCAACTCAACTCAACTCAACTCAACTCAACTCAACTCAACTCAACTCAACTCAACTCAACTCAACTCAACTCAACTCAACTCAACTCAACTCAACTCAACTCAACTCAACTCAACTCAACTCAACTCAACTCAACTCAACTCAACTCAACTCAACTCAACTCAACTCAACTCAACTCAACTCAACTCAACTCAACACAACTCAACTCAACTCAACTCAACTCAACTCAACTCAACTCAACTCAACTCAACTCAACTCAACTCAACTCAACTCAACTCAACTCAACTCAACTCAACTCAACTCAACTCAACTCAACTCAACTCAACTCAACTCAACTCAACTCAACTCAACTCAACTCAACTCAACTCAACTCAACTCAACTCAACTCAACTCAACTCAACTCAACTCAACTCAACTCAACTCAACTCAACTCAACTCAACTCAACTCAACTCAACTCAACTCAACTCAACTCAACTCAACTCAACTCAACTCAACTCAACTCAACTCAACTCAACTCAACCTTTTTGTAATTCGAATCCACCTGAACCGGAACCTCCCTAACCTGCCCTAAACGCATCTCATTTTTCTCCCAAATTGATTCCAATAAAGACAATCTTCTCCCGGAACGAAGCCAAGCTTTCGCCGAAGCTCATCGCATAAAGTTAATCTGGAAATCAATCCGGATTGAAATCAAATCTCGGCCAGATTTGTTCTTTCCTCGTTATTTTCCGAGCGCCACTTCCCGTCGTCGTCGTCGCAATTTTCTTTTTCCCTGCGTCTTCTGGCGTACACAAAAAACGACGTTGTCGTGGGTAATGGAAGTTGATCCGCGTAATTGAGGTTTCCCGCGTAACGATGCTCGACGACGGCAGGGCAACGGCGTTTTTCCCTCTAATCGATGTCGTTCAACCGCCGCCACCCGCAATCACCGTCGCAATTTCCAAGGAAATCCGTTACTTTTCAACCCCACCTTCTACCACCCAACAAAAAACGCGGTTGTGCGTATTGATCCGAACTTGGGAGTTGAAAAAATCGCAAAGAAGATACAATACAGATATTTTTTATCGTCACCGATATTCGAGCAACGAGTCGAAGCTCCCTTCGAGAAAAAAATGCCACATTATGACTGAAATTGGGTACCGTTCAATACCGTCACGAACACGGTCTGGAGGGGGTGAGGAGCCCAGGTCGTGAATATTTTAAAATCACAACCGATTGACTGGCGGGATTGCTTCACATGTGTGCTGTGGGAATAGGAGGTCATGGGGTTAATTTGGAGTAACAGACCAACAGAACAACAGAATATCTGAAACAACAGAACAACAGAACAACAGAACAACAGAACAACAGAACAACAGAACAACAGAACAACAGAACAACAGAAAAAACAGAACAACAGGACAACAGAACAACAGAACAACAGAACAACAGAACAACAGAACAACAGAACAACAGAACAACGGAACAACAGAACAACAGGACAACATAACAATAGAATGACCGAACAACAAAATACAGAACACAGAACAACAGTTGTATTATTCTGTTTGGTTGTTCTGAAGTTCTGCTGTTAAATTGTTTAGTTATTCTGTTGTTCTGTTGCTATATTTTTATGTTGTTTTGTTATTTTGATGTTTTTGTTGTTCTGTTAATCAGTTGTACTGTTCTGTTGCTTTATTTTTTTTTTCAAATTTTGAAGTTCTTCAAAAAATATTGAGTCCAACTCTCCCCTACTTCTTCAAATACGTTTTTTTTTGCTTTCGCTGATTTCATCCAACTCGCCGAGGTCGAGCTGAGAATAATCGGCTGATTGAATGGATCGTGATGAGCGTGTATCACATCGTAACTAGAGCAATCTGAGCTTCGAAACGTGGAAGGATATGCCCACGGGGAGCATGGGAGGCATTCTCAGCGCATCAAAAATTTAGAATCCTGCTGAAATGATACGTGATTAGGGCGGCCTTCTGCCAGCTGATTCAAAGATTGGGATTGACTTTGTGTGGAAATTGTGAAAACATTTGAACACTGAAAAATAAAAATGAAAATCATTCAAATTATTTTTTAAGAAATTTGAAGTTAAAGAAACTTTCAAAACAATAATATAAAAAAACAATAATGTTTCAAAACTTTTGTTCGTCACTGTACCGACGCACAGAAATATAAAATCGCCTATCCAGGCAGCAAATAATCACATCGCGATGAATTTTTCAAATTGATTCCAACAAGGACGATTGAAATGATTCCGAACAGAATATTTTTTTCTTTTTGCCGATTCGAAATCGCTCCCAAAAAAATCATTCCATTAATCTTTGAGCAGGTGCGAAGCTCAATTTCGGCTTGTTTAAAATTCAGGCAACCCAATTGTTGCGCCGAAACTCCGTCATTAACTTCCATGACAAGTGTTTTACAGCACTTCTGGCACAGATATACAATTCTGCCTCGACACGGAGTTGATTGCGTGGCGAGCTTTTTATCTCAATCTAAACATTCGACATTATGGTTTGTTCAGATATGAGAACAAAGTGGAGCTACAACAAGTGTTGCATCCGATGTTGAACAACGGCTTTGAAACTGGGTGAAGATAAAGAAGCAAATTTGTCTCCTCGGTAATTGTGGCAAAGTGGAGAAACAAAACGGTTCTGCAAGCTAGCAACATCACTCACAGTTATGATTGCACTAGGTTGAGTTGAAAGTAGAGCATTTTTAATCTGTTTTAGAGCGTAAAGTTAATTGGAATGTGCAAACAAATTATGCAAATCATTTCAGCCGAAAACAAAGCTTGAAATTTAATTTATCATTTCTTGTTCTATTATTCTGTTGTTCTGTTGTTCTGTGTTCTGATGTTCTGTTGTCCTGTTGTCCTGTTGTTCTGTTGTTCTGTTGTTCTGTTGTTATGTTGTTATGTTGTTCTGTTATTCTGTTGTTCTGTTGTTCTGTTGTTCTGTTGTTCTGTTGTTCTGTTGTTCTGTTGTTCTGTTGTTCTGTTGTTCTGTTGTTCTGTTGTTCTGTTGTTCTGTTGTTCTGTTGTTCTGTTGTTCTGTTGTTCTGTTGTTCTGTTGTTCTGTTGTTCTGTTGTTCCGTTGTTCCGATGTTCTGTTGTTCTGTTGTTCTGTGGTTTTGTTGTTCTGTTATTTTATTTTTCTTCCACTCAATATCATTCGCTTCATTTCAATCTCAGTAACACTCCATCAAATTGATCACGAAAATGGCCAATTTCCCAACCACAATTCCCGCAGCTCTTTTCAAGCTTTCTCCAACAATTAGCCAACAGGTCATCAGCAAAAGGGCAGCACCAATCATCGCCGCGCAGCGGTATCAATTTCACCTCTAATGATAGCTTCACGCTCGCGAAACCCATTCGCGAGAGTCGATAATTTCTCAATCCAAAGGCAATTCAAACGGCAATTATCGGCCGGTTTTTTTTTTCCCAGCGCGCACTTCATTCATCGACGGAGCTTAATGCGTCCACTCATCGATCGGGCGGCTTGATTGGCGGGTTTGTGTTTTTTGGGAGATTTTGTTGCGGCCGCCGTTTCACGGTCAACACGCGGCTCTCTTATCTGGCGGATCGAGGGAGGTGGCGAGGGATTACCCCCCGGAGGTGGTCGTCGCACTACAGTTTCGATTAAGCTCCAAAAGTCAATATGCCAATCAAAATTATCGCGTGAAGTGTTTATTTATTTCTCTTGTTTGATTTGTGATGAAGGTTTATATTGGGAGATAATTGGATTGGACTAAGGCAATAGATGTTAATTAGTTACTAAAGTTAGTTCGATTTTCTTGAATATTTTGAAATTTGGATGCTTTCAAAACTTTTGACTGGAGTAATAGTAACTATTTTTTTGTGTGGAAATTAGGGTGATCCTTACCAAGCGTAATATTTTTTTCAAAGTCCTGAAACAGACCTTTCTGCCAAAATAGCTACAGATTAAGATGAATAACACAAGAGGCAATCAATTTATAGCAATTCCATCCCTCATAAACTGCAACAATCGAACAATCAAGCAGCAAAACCCATAATCCACCCAGAAGAACCAATTGTTTGGTGGGAGCCCCCATCAATTGAACTTTTCCCTCGCTCAAGTTTTATGTTCGTAAGTCCGGAACCAGCTCAACTTGAAATATATATCCGCCCATCAAAGCCTTACGCGATTGATTGATTGACTTACGTCATATCTCGCACAAAACAAGCTCTGCCCAGGTGGTAGCATAACAAAACCGACGACGACGACGACGACGACGAAAAGGTTGTGTTTTCCCTGGCAAAACCTAGCAAAATATGGTCCTAGGAAAAGTGCAACTTAACACCTCCCTCCTCCTTCTCCCACCCATCCAAGTCCAGGTTGATTGAGGAGAAATATTTTTGCACAACAAAAAGCCACGGAAGAAAGGGAAGTGATCCTTCTTTCCAGAGAACACTTTTCCAGACGCTTTTCCAGCAAACAAAAAAGTGTGTGAGTGAGAGGGGGAAAAATAATTCAATCCATTTTGATTGCGGCGTTGGCGGAGTTTGCATTTTTCCGCTCTCACTTCAAGAATAGCACAAGTCCAATGGAAAATGGAAAATAAATTCCCGTTTTATTTTTCCATCATAAAGTTTATTCGATCGTAAACGTTTTCTCGCCCACCACGAGTAAATTAAGCTGTTTGGTATAAATATGGTCCTGGTTCTCGGCCGTAAACCCCTTTGGGAACGGGGGAGAAGGGAGCATGAAGGATTCGTGCGAATTTGATCCACTTGAAGGGAGGAAGGAATCCCCGCGTGTAATTGCACCATCATAATTTGTGTTTTCCACATCCAATCCTCAACGCTTATTAGTTTGCCCAGTTAAGGACAGAACATAGCTTTAGCAGCTTGTAGGGCTTATCCGTAAGCTAGGGTGTTAACCCTGCACTGATTGAAAGTTTTAGTAAGGTTTCGGAGCAATTGATCATAAATATCGTAGCATAAAATCAATCAACTGGTGGAATTCGCTTTTTGAGATATAAAAACAAACCCTTCAAAAACTAAGCAATATCTTAAAAGCTTGAGAGAAAATCAGTTCATTTACACAGAAAAAAAAATCATGGTAAAATTACATCTGGGAAGGGGTACATCTTTTATGTCAGAAAAAATGTGTAATTTTACCTCTAAAAATGTGTAATTTTACCACTATTCTGTTGTAATGTCACTTTTTCAGTCTAAATTGAGGTAAAATTCCATCATAAAAGAGGTAATATTTAACCTTCCAAAATTACACCTTCCAAATTTACACAATTTTTTTCTGTGTATATATTAACAATTTTTCGTGAGTCAATATTAAGACCAAAGTTCAGATCAAAGACGACGCACATAAATAATTACTAAAAGCTATTCTGAGCTATTCAAACAAGAATGAACTATTGTTTTTAGAAAATTGTAGTTTTGTATTTTTTTTTATTTGGCTGAAACTTTTGACAATGGCCAATGACCAAAACAGACATTATACATCATTCGTTTGTTCATAAAATTCTTTATATAATTTTGGAAACTGTTCATTTGGGTAACAAAAAAAAAAGATTTTTGACGACCTTTTGCTGTAGCTCAAAAATTGCATTTTTGGCCACGGTTGCCAAATAAATCTGGGAATGCCAGATGTTTCAAGAGCCGACAGATTTTGCCAGATTTTTGGTGTCTGATTTTGAATCAACTTTTGGCCAAAATAAATGTTCTAAATATAAAATTCAGCAATTTAGTGTATCTTTTTTTGGTTTATTTAACACATTGGTTTAAAAACCAAATTGAGGTTGGGATTCAGTTAACGAATCCCATATTTATTTTTCAAGCAAGATTAACACCTTCTACGCTTCCTCAATCTGCCACTGCTGCATTTTGCCTTGCTAGATTTTAAAGATTTTTTATCGGCGCATGGCCAGATTTTTTAATTTTTGTCCTGTCGACTATGTCTTTGGCAAAAGAGAACAGTTTACGCTGTTCAATTATAGTTTGAACAGATTTAAATACAAAATGAGTAAATGTTTTTAAGAATGCAACTAATTCTGCTAAGAAAACACTTTGCCTAAAATCCTAATTTATCAGAAAATCCGTTCTCAAGGTACAGATTTTGAAATATTTCCATAGTCTTATTTGACCTACAAAAAAAAAAAAAAATGGACATAAGGGACACTCCTGGCTCGAAATTTTAGGAAATAATAAATATATGTGTCAATTTTAAGCCAAATTGATTTTAAATATTAGTTTTTACAATTCCCGTATTAGTGTGATAAAAATTGTATTTTTAAAGGTTTTCTTAAGCAACTACTTCTTCCTGAGAAATCCTAAACAATATCTACAACTTTGTTCAGAAAAAAAAGCATTTTTTAGTCTTTTGTATGATGCAGAATGTCTAACTAAAATTTATTTGAAAAACAAAAACACCAAGCAAAACATTTTAAAATTTTTAAAGTACAAAATTATTGAAATTGCTCTCCCCAACAAAGGAAAAGCAATAAAGACGTTATTACTGATACTGAGCAACGATTTTTTTAAATGTAAGATTTTGCTGGAACATTGTGGGTAGCAAGGGGTTTCCAGCAGCAAGGATTACTGACCAGTCTAAATGGAATTACCAGGATTACTGGCAATATGTCGAGAATTACTTTGATTTCCCAGAATTACTTGGGATTTCCAGACACCGCGCAGAATTGCTCAAATTTATAAAAATAACTTGGAATTACTGCCTAGCTTCCAGCATATTGAGAATTGGATCGAATGACAGCTCTCAAATTCACAAAACCACGTGCTTGGCAATAGTACGTCCATCCCGGGAATTCCCAGCACAAAATTCCCGGGATTTTTATATGTTGTACGGGGAATTCCCGGAATCAAACAAAAATCTTAATTTGGCCCGGAAATTACATTCGAATTACAATAAGTAAGTTTAATCTTTTCTTAAATTTTACATAAATTGGTACCATTTTATTTGTTGTCATTTTTGTTTTTTTGGCATCTTAAACCGATTTTTAAGCTGTTTTAGTCATGTCATATATAAATAAATTGTCCCGCCCGTGTGGATCAATCGGACCGCGCACTGGACTCACAATCCAGAGGTTGCTGGTTCGAATCCCGCGGCGGGCGCTCTAAAAATTTTTGTGTAAAAATGGGTATTCGGCGCCGTCGCTCCGTGCCATACTTTCATACACTTAGGAGCCCAGGGCGGCGAAGTCCTTGTAGATAAAAGGAAGACACTAGTGGTTGGTACTAGCAATGGTGGCCGACAGCTATAAAGTCAACTTCGTTTCATATAGACAGAGCCGTACCTTGGGTCCACGGCGCCCTTGGCGAAGCATCAATTTGGCGCCCCTCCCAAATGTACAAGCATTTTGATAAATTTATATTAATTTTCAATGATTGCTTCAATATGAGTTTTGATTTATAATTGCAATTGGAGACCTTTATATGGTCAATTTAATAAACACAGTTATTTTATGTTTTATTTTTCAGATACTATGAGATAGGTTGAATTGAAATTTTATTATAGGAGTTAAGTTGGCTGAATATTTTCTCAGATTTCATAAAATCGATAATGATAGCAGTTTTTTTCATATAAATGCACAGAATTAAATGCTCAATCAATAATGATAAATTTTTCTAAAACTTGTTAGCTAATTTTATATTTCTAGACTGCATAATTTGATCTGATCTAGTATTTGATTTTATAAGCAAAGAACTTTCCCGGATTCGTAAAATAATTAGCTGATTTAGCTTTGGATTTTATTTTGTTAATTACAACGAAAAAAGAAAAAAATCCTTCTTCAAAATTGAAAAAAATAATAACTCTATGCCCGTGTGCTATCTTGTTCTATCTAGATACAGTATGTAAAAAAAGTATTTACACCCCTTGGGCACTATGCACATTTTGTGATAAAACATGTAAAAAATTTAAAGTTTGACAGGAACCTAGTACTACGTTTTGTTCAGAAACTCATGCCAAACATTTTGCTACAAAAAGCTCATGAAAAGATGATTTCTATAAAAAGTTATATAACAAATACTTTTACGAAAATAAAAAAGGTGCAAAAAAAGTTTGTACACCTTTCGAAAAATTAACATAATTAATGTTATTTGTTGACAAATCACCATAAATCCAGTCTCCCAACTCCAAATAGGCATCCTTGACTGATTAAAAAAATAATTTGGATTGAATATAAAGTTTACTAACTACTTAGTATAAAAGTTTATATAACTCTGGAAATTGTATATAAAACTTATCTAAACTTAATTTTGCAAACTTTTAATTCAACTAAATGTCAATATATTACCATAGAATTGCTAAATAAACATTTTGGAGTGGGTATAACTCCGTTTTGGGGGTATTTGTATCGATAGAATAGATTTTTCGTTGGAATTTTGTACCAACCCGGAATTACGTCGTCGGAAAATCCACTGGCATCCGAACCGGTCCACGATTCACATGTCAACCTATGTGGCATCGGAAAGGGCATTAGATTTCCGATCTTTTGATACCCATACATCCAGGCTTTCTATAAAACCCACGTTTTTAAATACCTGGGCAAAAAGAAAGTTTGATCCACGAGAACAAAAATTACGAAATTCCATACATTTTTGGCAGGTTGCTCAAACGAAACCATAACAACGTTTTTACCTAGGTATTTAAAAACGTGGGTTTTATAGAAAACCTGGATGTATGAGTATCAAAAGATCGGAAATTTTATGCCCTTTCTGATGCCACATAGATTGACTTGTGAATTGTAGACCGGTTCAGATGCCGGCGGATTTTCCGACGACGTAATTCCGGGTTGGTACAAAATTCCAACGAAAAATCTATTCTATCGATACAAATACCCCCAAAACGATGTTATACCCACTCCAAAATGTTTATTTAGCAATTCTATTACCATAGAATTTTGACATTTAGTTGAAATAAAAGTTTGCAAAATTAAGTTTAGATAAGTTTTATATACAATTTCCAGAGTTATATAAACTTTTATACTAAGTAGTTAGTAAACTTTATATTCAATCCAAATTATTTTTTTAATCAGTCAAGGATGCCTATTTGGAGTTGGGAGACTGGATTTATAGTGATTGACAAATAACATTATTTATGTTAATTTTTCGAAAGGTGTACAAACTTTTTTTGCACCTTTTTTTATTTTCGTAAAAGTATTTGTTATATAACTTTTTATAGAAATCATCTTTTCATGAGCTTTTTGTAGCAAAATGTTTGGCATGAGTTTCTGAACAAAACGTAGTACTAGGTTCCTGTCAAACTTTAAATTTTTTACATGTTTTATCACAAAATGTGCATAGTGCCCAAGGGGTGTAAATACTTTTTTTTACATACTGTAGGAATCCCAGCAAGCTTAGTTCATCGAAGTATAAAATTTCGTTCAATTTAGGCCTTTGCAAATATTTTTTGAAGTTTATGTTCCTTGACTCTGACCAAAAAAATAAAAAAATAAATAAAAAATTGAAATTACAGCCCACGGTTCCAACATTTGAATTAAAAAAAGTGTTTTAAAATGCATTATACATCTGTCCAGTTGTTTTGCAATCATAAGTTTCCAAAATGTCTAAGGATTGATGAGTTATTTGCCCGTATTTCATAATTCTATTTTTTTTAAATTATGTTTTGCATTGATTTTTATTTTCATCAGTATTTATTCATTGATTAATTTTTAATTCGTAAAATTAAATTTTATATTCCAGAAAAATATTTTTTGCGCAAAACTATACAAATGTTTTTAAGCCTTGATAAAATATTTTTTTTTTGTTTTGTCATTTGCTGTGGTTAAAGCGCCACAACTTGCTCTGAACAAATAATGTTGGTCTTATTGGTGTAAATTTACAGCAGTTTTCCACATTCAAAACTCTAGCATTTTGAAAAAGAGTATTTAAACTTCTATGCACGAAGTTGATTAAAAAAGGGGAAAACGAGATGAAAATATTTCAAAGGCCATTTTTTTACTCGAGAACGTAAAAATTTCAAAAGAAAGGTATATATTTTAATGTTAAAATAATTCCTATTTAAAAGTAGCTCATAATATGACAATATTTTTTTCACAATTTGGCTGATTGTGATTCACAGCAAAATTAACGTGAAAATAACGTGTAGTTGGAATTTTTTTTTAGTCTGGAAGGTATGACTTAAACTTCATTATACAACGGTCTAAACTTTAACGTGTATTTATTTTGAGAAGCTCTACTAGAACTCCTTTAACTTTCTGCCACTTGAGCGCCCCTTCTTTGATGAAAAAATAAATTTAGCATTAAGTATGGATTTAAAAAAAAAACACTTCGGTAGAAATATTCATACAATTGATTTTAGCGCCCCTAAATATTTTTTTTTATATTTTAAACCAAATTATCCAGTTATTTGTAATTCTATTTCATGATTCGGCGCCCTTTCTGTTTCAAATATCTAATGAGGATGTTATAGTTGACATGAAAATTTTGTACAATCATCAATTTCGGCGCCCCCAAGGGCTGGCGCCCCCAAGGGCTGGCGCCCCCAAGGGCTGGCGCCCCCAAGGGCTGGCGCCCTTGGCGATCGCCAATCGCGCCAACCCCTAGGTACGGCGCTGCATATAGAAATAAATTAAAAATAAATATTTATAAGATACTTATTTAATTTGAAATAGAAATGTAGTGCATATAAAATTCAAAGCACAACAGATAACAGCAAAAATTTGTTTAAGCTATCTAAAAACTGCTATCCTTGTTTAGATTAATATTAATAGTATTGAGCTAATTCTATAAATTTAAAGCTTGAAAAACATAAAAAAATAGAAAGAAAACATAGATTTTATTACTTTTTCAAAAACTTAAAACCTCCCGGGAATAAATAAATATTTTTCCCGTTTTCCGGGAAACTCAAAACCTGGGAAAATTAGACGTCCTGCTTGGAAATAATTGAACAATTGGGTAAATATCAACATCATTTTGAAAACTGATTTTGGCGTTTGAGTGCATTTAAAATTCAAAGCACAACAAAGAACAAAAAAATCTTTAAAACTATCTAAAAGTGCTATCTTCGTTTAGATTGATTTTAATAGTTTTGAGCTAATAGTATGATTTTAAAAACATAACGAATATAAAGAAAACATAGATTTTATGACGTTTTCAAAAATTTCCCGGGATAAAAATTATATTTTTTCCGTTTTCCGGTAAACTCAAAACCCGGGAAAATTGGACGCCCTCGAAATCATCGAATAATGTGGTCAACATCAACATCAGTTTGACAACTGATTTTGACGTTTGAGTGTTTTTCATCCGAATACATTTGAATTAGAGAGCATCCAAATTTGCGGACATTCCAAATCCGCTCTGTACTTCTTACAATCATAAAAAAGCATCAAGGAAAAGCAAAATGGATTCTGCCGATTTACCTTTGAAGAATTACTAGTAGTAACTTGAATTAATGGGAAATACACGAATTACTGAGTAACTATGGAATTACTCGAATTACTACGGAATTACTAGGTAATTCCAGAATTACAGGAATCACTGCAGAATTGCGGAGTAATTCTGGAATTACTGAATTACTTACTCAAAATCCGAATGATCCCGTACTAGCTGTAACTTTGGTTTCTTACATGAAAATTAATAGGCAATAAATAGAATCATAAAATGTTTATCGAAATTAGCTTTTTAACAGTTATTTTTTATTATTTTATTATTTTCTGAAGTATGTTTTCACAAACAAGAATCATGGAATTACCAGGATTACTGGGATTATTAGGAATTACTCAGTAAATCCGAGATTACAGAATTACTTGCTCAAATTCCAGGTAATTCCGGATTAGTGACCATTCTGACACGATGCTGGAAACCCCTTGAAATGGTGGGTAGCTTTCTTTGTTTGTATTTTTCATCAATAAATTTTAGTTATTGATGTGAAACAAACCTGTAATTTTTGTGAATGTCTTATCCAAAAAATTTAATCAAAATGATTGAAGATTTTTTTTTTCTAAATTCAAACCTGAAATTAAATTTAATTTAAAATGACAATGAACAGATTCTAGGATTTTTTTTAATAAAAAGATATGCATTTTAAATTGCTTTTTAAAGTATTTTTTTTTTTCAGGGAGCCTGTTTTAATCGATCTTCGTAAAACTTTTGTTTCAATTCGTTATCTTTGTTAAAAAATGATGACTCATTTTTTAAGTATCCTTCTTTCGTTCTCAACGTTGAACTCGCACCAACTGTGTATTTTTCGTTAGGATAGCTTAAATTTCACGCTTATAAAAAAGCAGTTGAGCAATTCTCTACGAAATCGGTCCTTATTTTAATTTAATTTTTTGTATTTTTTAATCCGGCTGAAACTTTTTTGGTGCTTTCGGTATGCCCAGGGAAGTCATTTTGCATCATTAGTTTGTCCATATAATTTTCCATACAAATTTGGCAGCTGTCCAATGATGTATGAAAATTCAAAAATCTGTATCTTTTGAAGGAATTTTATGATCGACTTCGTGTCTTGGGCAATATCGTAGGTATGGATAAGGACTACACTGAAAAAAAATACACGGTAAGACAAATTTAATTATTTTTAATATAACTTTTTTCACTAAATTTTCTTTATTATTACTAAAACTTGATTTGCTAAAAAAAACACTATTTTCAATATTTGTCATTTTGACAAAGGACTTTGTCTTAAAGCTCTATCTGCGGTGTCAATGCAAAATTTTTCGAAAATGTAGCGTTACCGTCGCAAGCCCTCGGCGTGACATTCTGTTTCTGTTGCGTAGATGCCGTGAAAACTATTTAAGCTAAAAGTTAGCCTCTGGAGGATTTAGTGTCCATCAGACTTTCATCAAAGACGGACCTTACGTTGGGAATTTTATTGCTCACACACACACACACACGCAGGTGGTGCACGAACTTGAGAGGAGGTCCAAGAAGTTATTGACGGTAGCCAGAACGGTCACCGGAATACCGAAATTATTGGGAACAATTTGGTAGGATATCGGCCACACCCGGAGTGGCCATTGCCCTGAGGGAAGGTTCTACCGGGAGGACATTTACGGAACCATACAAATTTGGGCAATATGGGTATCAAAATTCATGGTTTTTGATACTGGTAATGAAAATGACCATTTTGGCAGGATTGGCCACACCCGGAGTGGCCATTGCCCTGAGGGAAGGTTCTACCGGGAGGACATTTACGGAACCATACAAATTTGGGCAATATGGGTATCAAAATTCATGGTTTTTGATACTGGTGATGAAAATGGCCATTTTGGCAGGATTGGCCACACCCGGAGTGGCCATTGCCGTGAGGGAATATTCTACCGGGAGGACATTTACGGAACCATACAAATTTGGGCAATATGGGTATCAAAATTCATGGTTTTTGATACTGGTAATGAAAATGACCATTTTGGCAGGATTGGCCACACCCGGAGTGGCCATTGCCCTGAGGGAAGGTTCTACCGGGAGGACATTTACGGAACCATACAAATTTGGGCAATATGGGTATCAAAATTCATGGTTTTTGATA
The DNA here is from genome assembly GCF_016801865.2 of Culex pipiens pallens. Classification (NCBI taxonomy): domain Eukaryota; kingdom Metazoa; phylum Arthropoda; class Insecta; order Diptera; family Culicidae; genus Culex; species Culex pipiens. The sequence continues at coordinate 105,073,454 of NC_068938.1, forward strand.
CTGGTGATGAAAATGGCCATTTTGGCAGGATTGGCCACACCCGGAGTGGCCATTGCCGTGAGGGAATTTTCTACCGGGAGGACATTTACGGAACCATACAAATTTGGGCAATATGGGTATCAAAATTCATGGTTTTTGATACTGGTAATGAAAATGACCATTTTGGCAGGATTGGCCACACCCGGAGTGGCCATTGCCCTGAGGGAAGGTTCTACCGGGAGGACATTTACGGAACCATACAAATTTGGGCAATATGGGTATCAAAATTCATGGTTTTTGATACTGGTGATGAAAATGGCCATTTTGGCAGGATTGGCCACACCCGGAGTGGCCATTGCCGTGAGGGAATTTTCTACCGGGAGGACATTTACGGAACCATACAAATTTGGGCAATATGGGTATCAAAATTCATGGTTTTTGATACTGGTAATGAAAATGACCATTTTGGCAGGATTGGCCACACCCGGAGTGGCCATTGCCCTGAGGGAAGGTTCTACCGGGAGGACATTTACGGAACCATACAAATTTGGGCAATATGGGTATCAAAATTCATGGTTTTTGATACTGGTGATGAAAATGGCCATTTTGGCAGAATTGGCCACACCCGGAGCGGCCAGTGCCCTGAGGGAAGGTTCTACCGGGAGGACATTTACGGAACCATACGACTTGGGGCAATATGCGTATCAAAATTCATGGTTTTTGATACTGGTGATGAAAATGGCCATTTTGGCAGGATTGGCCACACCCGGAGTGGCTATTGCCCTGAGGGAAGGTTCTACCGGGGGACATTTATTGAACCATTCGACTTGGGGCAATATGGGTATCAAAATTCATGGTTTTTGATACTGGTGATGAAAATGGCCATTTTGACAGGATTGGCCACACTCGGAGTGGCCATGGCCCTGAGGGAAGGTTCTACCAGGGGGACATTTATTGAACCATTCGACTTGGGCCAATATGGGTATCAAAATTCATGGTTTTTTAAACTGGTAATGGAAATGGGCATTTTGACTGGATTGGCCACACCCAGAGTGGCCAGTGCCCTCGGGAAGGTTCTACCGTGGGGACATTAATCGAACCATACGACTTAGGGCAATATGGGTATTACCACTCCGGGTGTGGCCAATCCGGTCAAAATGGCCATTTTCATTACAAGTTTCAAAAACCATGAATTTTGATACCCATATTGCCCCAAGTCGTATGGTTCGATTAATCTCCCCCCCGGTAGAACCTTCCCCAGGGCAATTGCCACTCCGGGTGTGGCCAATCCGGTCAAAATGGCCATTTTCATTACCAGTTTAAAAAACCATGAATTTTGATACCCATATTGCCCCAAGTCGTATGGTTCGATTAATGTCCCCACGGTAGAACCTTCCCGAGGGCACTGGCCACTCCGGGTGTGGCCAATCCGGTCAAAATGGCCATTTTCATTACAAGTTTAAAAAACCAAGAATTTTGATACCCATATTGCCCCAAGTCGTATGGTTCGATTAATGTCCCCCCGGTAGAACCTTCCCGAGGGCATTGGCCACTCCGGGTGTGGCCAATCCAGTCAAAATGGCCATTTTCATTACCAGTTTCAAAAACCATGAATTTTGATACCCATATTGCCCCAAGTCGTATGGTTCGATTAATGTCCCCACGGTAGAACCTTCCCGAGGGCACTGACCACTCCGGGTGTGGCCAATCCGGTCAAAATGGCCATTTTCATTACAAGTTTAAAAAACCAAGAATTTTGATACCCATATTGCCCCAAGTCGTATGGTTCGATTAATGTCCCCACGGTAGAACCTTCCCGAGGGCACTGGCCACTCCGGGTGTGGCCAATATCCTATAAATGTGGTCCCAAGCCTATTGCCCCAAATCATTCTGGTCCGGTGAATGTCCTTACAATCTTCATAAGAACAGAATTCCTCCCAATTTAGTGCACAAACTGTGTCTTTCAATGTGTGCGTGTGTGTGTGTGAGCAATAAAATTACCACCGTGGATCCGCTTTTGTCGAAACCTCGTAAGGCACTGAATTTTTCTGAGGCTATCTGTTAGCTTAAATAGGGGAAATCTACCCATTTTAATCCTAATAAGCGGTCGTGTTTGAATGATGCTGGATAATCTAGAGTCTCCCTTGAATTTTACTAAAACCAAGTACACCAACGAGTAGAGCAAGTTTTTGTGAACATTTCTGTTTATTTTCACTTTCACTAAAAGTTATTCTATTTCTTTACCAAGCATTTAACAAAAAAAAATTCCCAAGGGTATTCTAATCGAGGCGAATGCATTGGGCCACGCCCATTTTTCTAATATCGGCTTAGTTCTTTTTTCTTCCAACACTCTGTCGAGTGTTGCCATTTGCGCTGACAGTTCAAACGAACACTCACGAAAAGTGGCATTTATAGGGAAAGTTTCCTGGCATCGCTGGCTGTGCTGCTGGTGGTGTTGACGGCCAGCCTTTGTTCTTTTTTGCCTTCGTCTCTCGCTCGGTTTTCTTCAGCCTTCGAGTGGAATGCAAAGTGAAAATTGAAACGTCAAACGACTTGGCGCGTTTGTTTTTTTGATGGCGCTTGCTAATTTATTACATTTTTCGGGATTATTCTTCAAGTGAGTGCCTTACTAATGATCAAAAGAACATGTTGCCGGTAGTTGGAAGCAATTTCATATCTTAAGCGCCGTGAACAAGTAAGCGAAAGTGAAAAGTTAATTTCGGCGATATTCATTAAGCGTTTGAGGGATTCTCGTGTGAATTTTTTTTGAATTAAATATACTTTATTGAATCTTTCTTATAATAATTACATTTGGTTTACATAATAAGTGGTCAGCTGTGGCTCTTCAGCTTTAATTTGCTTTTCGTGATTTAAACACTGTTCATTTCCATAACTTTAAAAATATATGATTTATCATTTTTGTAACACTAGATACAATGAGGAAAAAAAAATGTTAAGAAAACATAACCTAACCTAAAACTAACTTAAACTTACAATAAACTAAACCAATCCTTGAATCAAGGGGTATTCAGAAATAGCACATTTTTCCCTGAATTTCAAACATTTTTCTTGAATCTTCTGATCCAACATTTTTACTTCTGCTAATTCATGAACCTCACTTGATCTTGTCCAGCCAGGAACATTCAAAACCATTTTGAGTACCTTGTTTTGGACACGCTGGAGCTTCAATTTATGAGTTCTAGCGCAACACTCCCAAACAGGTACTGCATACTCAATAACGGGGTAAATTATTTGTTTGTAAACTGCTAGCTTATTTTTCAAAGAAAGCTTTGATTTTCTGTTAATTAAAGGGTACAAGCACCTGATGAGAATGCTGCACTTGTTCAATATTTTGTCTACATGCTGCCGAAACAAAAGTTTCGAGTCAAGTATGAGACCTAAGTAGACAACTTCCTTTGACCAGGGTATCGAAACATCATTCATTTTTATCAAAACATCATCCTTTGGGACAAATCTGGCCGATTTTGAAAGAGGAAAAATGATGGTTTGAGTTTTTGCTGCATTTATACGAATTTTCCAGTCGCCAAAGTATTCGGAAAGAACGTCAAGACCCTTCTGAAGACGGCCAACTAAATATCTGGTTATTTTACCCTTATAAATAACGGCAGTGTCATCAGCAAAAAGTGACAACACACCATTACCAGGAAGAGTAGGCAAATCAGATGTAAAAATATTGTACAGAAGTGGGCCAAGAATACTTCCTTGGGGAACCCCAGCATCAATGTTGAATAATCCAGAAGCAATCCCATTCAGAAAAACCCTGAACGATCTCTCCGAAAGATAGTGCTGGATAATTTTGATAAGATACATTGGAAAACCGTACAAATACAGTTTATGTATCAAACCATCATGCCAAACATTGTCAAAAGCCTTCTCAACATCCAACAAAGCCATAGCAGTTGATTTAGACTCAAGCTTGTTCTGCTTGATGATTTTGGTTACTCTCGTAAGCTGATGAGCAGTATTATGTCCCTTACGGAAGCCAAACTGCTCATTCAAAATTATATTATTATCGTTGGTAAAATCCAAAAGCCTTGAATAGATGACCTTCTCAAAGAGTTTGGACAAACTACTCAACAGACTAATGGGACGATAACTTGTTGGCGATGTTGGATCTTTTTGAGGCTTCAAAATTGGTATGACTTTGCCCAGTTTCCAATTGGTGGGGAAGTAACCAAGTTGCAAACATTTATTGAAAATATTGGCTAGATGTTGAAAGAACTGATCACTCTGTTTTTTCAACACTAGATTAAAAATGTTATCAAAGCCAGGAGCTTTCATATTTTTCATTTGTTTTACTGCAACTTTGACTTCCTCACCAGAAACATGGGAATCTGCAGGAAATTCAAAGGTAGAGTTATTAATTGTTGAAATACTATTGGCAACTGATGTTTCTTTACGGCTGGTCATGGAAGCGCCAAGATTATGAGAACTAACAAAATGAAGCCCAAGTGCATTTGCCTTTTCCTCGGATGTAATCAAGGGAGAACCCTCAACAATAAGAGGAGGAATAGGCTTTGGTTTGTTTTTAAGAACTTTAGAAAGTTTCCAAAATGGTTTTGAATAATTCCCAAGCTGGCTTACATGTTTTGAAAATTCTTGATTTCTGATATTGTCAAGTCGGTCTTGTATGATTTTGTTCAAATTGTTCACTGAAATCTTTTTGTCATAGTCCCCAGTCCGTTGATATTGTCTCCTATAAACATTCCTTAGTCTTATCAAGTGTTTAGTATCTACGTCAATATCAGTTACCTTAAAATTAACAGGAACCTCCCGAACGTTGGCAGCCTCTGCTTGGTTGATAGCCTGCTGGATTACCTCCAGCGAACGATCAATATCGGCAGAAGTTTCCGGGTGTTGATCATAGTCGATGTTGCTGTCGACCACTTGCTGAAACTGCTGCCAGTCAACGTTGTGGTAATCTTTCCGGGTTGGTTGCCGCTGCGGAGTAACGGATGCTCCAACCTCCACAACCACCGGATAGTGATCAGAACTCAACTCTTCAAACACCTCAGGATGAGCCACGTTCTCAGCCATATTGGTAATGAAGAAGTCGATGATTGAGTGATTCCCAGACCGAGCCACCCTCGTTGGACGATCTGGACTCACAACGTTGTAGTATCCGTTTTGCAGATCGTTGTGCAGAATCACTCCGTTTCGATTCCTCCTGCTGTTGCCCCAAACTTCATGCTTCGCGTTGAGGTCACCAGCGATGATGTACTTTGCGCTCCGCCGTGTCAGCTTCTGGATATCGCTCGTCAGTTTTGCTGCTGAACCATCTCTGGAATTCACCTGACGTGGGCAGTATGCAGCAATGAAGAGTACTGGGCCAACCGAAGTGGGAATTTCCACCCCAACGGCCTCGATGATGTCCAGCTTGAAGTGTGGCAGCCGGCGTGGCTTGAGATCACGATGAACAGCGACAAGCACACCTCCTCCTCCAGAGGTGGTCCTGTCGAGCTGCGTCGCGATCTTGTAGTTTTGCAGATAAACTTTTTCACCGGGCTTCAGATGAGTTTCCGTGATGGCAGCTACGTCGATCTCCTTCTCGCGAAGAAAATCCACCAGCTCTAAGTTCTTCCTCCTAATGGAGCAAGCGTTCCAATTCAGCAGCTTGAGGGACCTACGATCCATACTGGATGACGAACGAGGTCAGCACTTCAATCTGCTGGGTCTTGGTTTTGCATCCACGCAGTGCAGCGGACATCTGTTTGAAAATATTGAGGAGTTCGGTTGAGGTGTAAAGATCATTACCATTTTCCTCAACTGCTGGTTCTTGGGTTGGTCTTGGCTCCTGGCTGAAGCCCGGTGGTGACGGTCTCGGCTCCTGGCTGGAACCCGGCCGTGGATGATTCATCTCAGCTCTCTTCCTGGGATCCAACGGCAACGGTGCCAAGTTCGGGACCTGGCGTCGCGGTTGAAGAGGTGGGAAATTTTGCTCCACCAGGGCTGGAGTAGTTCTACGACGCTGAGGCTGATTCTTCGTCGATGCTTGCTGCCGAATTTTCACAAACTCAGCTCTCTTGGGGCACTTCCGGTCGGTTGACGAGTGCTCACCGTTGCAGTTGAGGCACTTCACCAGCGAATCTTGGATGCACTGGGATGTGATGTGCGCATCGGTACCACATTTGGCGCAACGACGCTTTAGGTGGCAGTTCTTACCTCCGTGCCCGAAACCCAGGCAGTTGAAGCATTGTGTGACGTCACGGTGCACTGGTCGGTATCGCTCCCATGACACGATAATGTTAAAAACCGCTCGGATTGCCTTCAGCTCAGGAAGCGTCGTCGATCCCTTAGCCAAATGCAGCAGGTAGAGCTGGTCACGGTACTTGATGTCTTTGTTGCGTCGGCTCATTTTGTGCACGGCCAACACATCCAGTTTCAAAACTTTTAGCTCGGCAGCTAATTCCTCCACTGGCATGTCGTACAGACCTCTGACGACGATTTTGTACGGCTTATCCATGGCGACATCATGGGTAAAGTACTCCGCCTCGTTTTCGGTCAAGTATTCCTTGACCAGTTGATAGTGCTGCCTGGATTGCACCAGCACCTTAAATCCGTCCTGACACAGACGAATGTTGCCTTGGACTTTCCCAGACTTGATGAGTTCAACCAGCCCCGCTCGAAAGTCGATCGTTGCTGCTGATTGCCGCACATAAAAAGGAGGCAGTTTCTCCTTTCGCTGTTTCACTTCATTCTCCTTTGCTTCCGCTACCTGGTCCTCGTCAGGCAGTCCAGCGAACTTGTTGTTCTTCAAAAGCTGCTCCTCGTGCGACGAAGAGTTCTCCTCCTCCTCCTCATCCATGGGTACAGTACCGTCGCTCTTTTTCGTCTTTTTGCTGTTCGATGTCACTTCCAAAAGCACCTTCCTCTTGGAAATCCCCGGTTTTTGGCCATCAGTTGAGGCCTCAACCTTCCTTTTGGAAATTCCCACTTTTTTGCCTGCTTGAGCCGCAGGTAGGGCGATATTGCCGGCGTTTTGCGCCGGGACGCGACGAGTCATGTTGAATCAGACAACCTTCTCCAACGAATGCTCGGATAACAATGGGATTCTCGTGTGTGTCACTGTGTGTGCCAACAAAATGATGAGAAGTGGTCTCGCAAAATACAAATTATGATCAAAAGTGCATTAAATGTGATCTTTTTGGCCAGTAAGTGGCATACATTTGCGTGCTTACTCGAGGCGGTGCTGTTGCTGGTAAGTTTATAGCCCAAATAGTATTTTTGGAGCTTTAATCGAGCATCAAACTCTCCATATGACGAAGATAGGTGTTTGATTGGAAAGGGTAGATTTCCCCTAGTTCGCATGAAATGTGGCAACAGTGGTGCAACATTCTCGCGTAACAGTTCCACGTAAACAGGAGAGGAGGCAAAATTTGCACCATGTTGCCACATTTCATGCGAACTATTTAAGCTAACAGATAGCCTCAGAAAAATTCAGTGCCTTACGAGGTTTCGACAAAAGCGGATCCACGGTGGTAATTTTATTGCTCACACACACACACGCACACATTGAAAGACACAGTTTGTGCACTAAATTGGGAGGAATTCTGTTCTTATGAAGATTGTAAGGACCAGAATGATTTGGGGCAATGGGCTTGGGACCACATTTATAGGATATTGGCCACACCCGGAGTGGCCAGTGCCCTCGGGAAGGTTCTACCGTGGGGACATTAATCGAACCTTACGACTTGGGGCAATATGGGTATCAAAATTCATGGTTTTTTAAACTGGTAATTAAAATGGCCATTATGACTGGATTGGCCACACCCGGAGTGGCCAGTGCCCTCGGGAAGGTTCTACCGTGGGGACATTAATCGAACCTTACGACTTGGGGCAATATGGGTATCAAAATTCATGGTTTTTTAAACTGGTAATTAAAATGGCCATTATGACTGGATTGGCCACACCCGGAGTGGCCAGTGCCCTCGGGAAGGTTCTACCGTGGGGACATTAATCGAACCATACGACTTGGGCCAATATGGGTATCAAAATTCATGGTTTTTTAAACTGGTAATGGAAATGGGCATTTTGACTGGATTGGCCACACCCGGAGTGGCCAGTGCCCTCGGGAAGGTTCTACCGTGGGGACATTAATCGAACCATACGACTTGGGGCAATATGGGTATCAAAATTCATGGTTTTTGAAACTGGTAATGAAAATGGCCATTATGACTGGATTGGCCACACCCGGAGTGGCCAGTGCCCTCGGGAAGGTTCTACCGGGGGGACATTAATCGAACCATACGACTTGGGGCAATATGGGTATCAAAATTCATGGTTTTTGAAACTTGTAATGAAAATGGCCATTTTGACCGGATTGGCCACACCCGGAGTGGCCAGTGCCCTCGGGAAGGTTCTACCGTGGGGACATTAATCGAACCTTACGACTTGGGGCAATATGGGTATCAAAATTCATGGTTTTTTAAACTGGTAATTAAAATGGCCATTATGACTGGATTGGCCACACCCGGAGTGGCCAGTGCCCTCGGGAAGGTTCTACCGGGGGGACATTAATCGAACCATACGACTTGGGCCAATATGGGTATCAAAATTCATGGTTTTTGATACTGGTGATGAAAATGGCAATTTTGACAGGATTGGCCACACTCGGAGTGGCCATGGCCCTGAGGGAAGGTACTACCGGGGGACATTTATTGAACTATTCGACTTGGGGCAATATGGGTATCAAAATTCATGGTTTTTGATACTGGTGATGAAAATGGCCATTTTGACAGGATTGGCCACACTCGGAGTGGCCATGGCCCTGAGGGAAGGTACTACCGGGGGACATTTATTGAACCATTCGACTTGGGGCAATATGGGTATCAAAATTCATGGTTTTTTAAACTGGTAATGGAAATGGGCGTTTTGACTGGATTGGCCACACCCGGAGTGGCCAGTGCCCTCGGGAAGGTTCTACCGTGGGGACATTAATCGAACCATACGACTTGGGGCAATATGGGTATCAAAATTCATGGTTTTTGAAACTGGTAATGAAAATGGCCATTATGATTGGATTGGCCACACCCGGAGTGGCCAGTGTCCTCGGGAAGGTTCTACCGGGGGGACATTAATCGAACCATACGACTTGGGGCAATATGGGTATCAAAATTCATGGTTTTTTAAACTGGTAATGGAAATGGGCATTTTGACTGGATTGGCCACACCCGGAGTGGCCAGTGTCCTCGGGAAGGTTCTACCGTGGGGACATTAATCGAACCATACGACTTGGGCCTATATGGGTATCAAAATTCATGGTTTTTGATACTGGTGATGAAAATGGCCATTTTGACAGGATTGGCCACACTCGGAGTGGCCATGGCCCTGAGGGAAGGTACTACCGGGGGACATTTATTGAACCATTCGACTTGGGGCAACATGGGTATCAAAATTCATGGTTTTTGATACTGGTGATGAAAATGGCCATTTTGACAGGATTGGCCACACTCGGAGTGGCCATGGCCCTGAGGGAAGGTTCTACCGGGGGGACATTTATTGAACCATTCGACTTGGGCCAATATGGGTATCAAAATTCATGGTTTTTTAAACTGGTAATGGAAATGGGCATTTTGACTGGATTGGCCACACCCGGAGTGGCCAGTGCCCTCGGGAAGGTTCTACCGTGGGGACATTAATCGAACCATACGACTTGGGGCAATATGAGTATCAAAATTCATGGTTTTTTAAACTGGTAATTAAAATGGCCATTTTGACCGGATTGGCCACACCCGGAGTGGCCAGTGCCCTCGGGAAGGTTCTACCGGGGGACATTAATCGAACCATACGACTTGGGCCAATATGGGTATCAAAATTCATGGTTTTTTAAACTGGTAATGGAAATGGGCATTTTGACTGGATTGGCCACACCCGGAGTGGCCAGTGCCCTCGGGAAGGTTCTACCGTGGGGACATTAATCGAACCATACAACTTGGGGCAATATGGGTATCAAAATTAATGGTTTTTGATACTGGACATGAAAATTACCATTTTGATTGGACATTTGCCGAACCATACTTGTTTTGGCAATTTATTTCCACAGAGGTGCCAAAGATTGAAAACATTTTATAGGAATAAATTATTCAGGATTTAATACATAGGCAATGTTTTAAAAATATAAAATAAAATAGAATATTTTTTAGGAGTTTTGTACAAAGTTCTTTGTCATATTGGTCATGTAGAACATAACCACCTGCACCTTTTTTTTATATGTTTTAGGCAGGGTTGCGAATGAGCGAGCGAGCCAGAAGCCGTGCTCGCTCATTCATGAGCATGAGGACTTAACAGGTAGCTCGTGCTCGCTCATGCTCATCGCATGCGCTCGCGCTCAATGAGCACTCATCAGCAAATCAGGTAGATTTTTAGTATTGTTGATGAATCTGGCACAGGCCAGATTGCCACTTTTGAAGATAATTTCAACGCGAAAAAGGGACATGAACTCATCCAAGTTGTTGATTTGATTTTGGATAACCGCGGTAAATTTTCATGAGATAATTCATTGGCGTCGAACTTTAAAAAATTGCTCGAGGTGGACCACAGTTTTTTGTGTGATCAATGTGGTAATGGTAAATGCTTTGGAGGATTTTTGTTAATTCGAAATATTTCAAGAAAATTTACCGCGGTCAACCAAAATCAAATTAACAATTCGATTTTTTATATTAAAACATGTTTTCACTTTTGAGCTCGCTCATTTCTCATTTATTTATTTGGATCGACTCCAGCATATAAATAAAAAAAAAATATGTGAAAATTATGTAAGACACAGATTTGACATTTATTATGCAAAATTATTAACAAATAATTGATAAAACAAGATGAGGTGCCCAGGAATTAAAACATGATGAAACGTACTCCCAAGAAAACATTTTTGTGTTTCTTAAAAAATACTTTTTAGCTTTGTTAAATAGTTCACTATTATCAACTTAATTTTTTACAAATCGATTTTTTTCTACACAGTTAAAAAAAAGTTTACATTTGAAAGGTGTAATTTTGTAAGGTTGAATATTACCTCTTTAATGTTATAATTTTACCCTTATTTAGACTGAAAAAGTGGCATTACACCAGAAATGTGGTAAAATTACGCATTTTTCTAACATAAAAGATGTACCCCTTCCCAGATGTAATATAACTATTGTTTTTTTTACTTGTGACTCCAAAATAAGCTTCAAAAAAAAATTATGACAAATAACTTCATCCAATATTATTAAGATTAGCCTATTCAAGCCTCCATAAAAAAAAACAACCTTGAAGCTCTGCTAAAAAAAAAATATTATCGTTTACCCGTAAAAAATACCGCTCATTTTGCTCAATGAGCAAAAATGAGCGCGAGCGCGAGCAATGAGCATTTTCGCTCATAAAATAAATGAGCAAACACGAGCACGAGCAAACGTGAGCTAGCTCGTGTCGCGCTCCTCCTCACGAATGAGCGAAAAATGCTCGCTCATGAGCGGATGAGCGCTCAAAATCGCAACACTGGTTTTAGGGGACATCAAATGCCAACTTTTTAGAAATTTCCAGATTGTGCAAAAAATCTTTGACCGAGTTATGAATTTTTGAATCAATACTAATTTAAAAAAAAAATCGAAATATAGGTCGCAAACATTTTTTAACTTTATTTTTCGATGTAAAATCAAATTTGCAATCAAAAAGTACTTTAGAGAAATTTCCATAAAGTGCACCGTTTTCAAGTTAAAGCCATTTTTAAGGTAACTTTTTTGAAAATAGTCGCAGTTTTTCATTTTTTTTTTAAATAAGTGCACACGTATGCCCACTTTTGATTTTTTTTTTTTGAAAAGCTAAGACCATTAGTTGTTGAGATATCGACGTTAGAAAATGGTGGGTTGTTTGGGTGAGACTTAGAAAACATCAATTTTCCTGTTTTTAAATATTTGCATGGCAATATCTCAGCAACTAAGGGTTCTATCAACTAAGTTCAAAAAAGTTAAATATAGAGAATTTTCTCAGCTTTTTTAAAGTATTTTTTTCAATAGTGGGAAAACATGTGCACTTATTTAAAAAAATGAAAAACTGCGACTATTTTCAGAAAAGTTACCTAAAAATGGATTTAACTTGAAAACGGTGCACTTTATCAAAATTTCTCTAAAGTACTTTATGATTGCAAATTTGATTTTACATCGAAAAATGAAGTTGAAAAATGTTTGCGACCAATATTTCGATTTTTTGAAAAAAAAAATCAGTATTGATTCAAACATTCATAACGCGGTCAAAGATTTTTTGCATTATCTGGAAATTTCTGAAACGTTGGCATTTGATGTCCCCTAAAACATATCAAAAAATGAAAAAAAATAAAATAGTGTTTTTTTGCAAATCAAGTTTTAGTGAAAAAAAGTTAAATTAAAAATCATTAAAAAAAATCTACCATGTATCATTTTTTCAGTTTAGTCCATATCCATACCTACAACATTGCCGAAGACACCAAATAGATCAAAAAAATCCTTCGAAAGATACAGATTTTTAAATTTTCACATATCATTTTTGTATGGACAGTTGCCAAATTTGTATGGAAAATTATATGGACAAACTAATGATGCAAAATGGCTTTTTTTGGCATACCGAAGGCACCAAAAAAGTTTCAGCCGGATTAAAAAATACAGAAAAAAATTCCGACCGTGAATCCTGAAAAAAATATTATCGATAGGGAAGTATTTTAAATCACGACATTTAAAAAAATAGATCAAGAGTCAAAAGAAGAATTTTTTTATAGGAAAACTAAATTATGATTTATTTGATACAGTTGAACCGACATATTTATTTTTGTTTAAATAGCAAATATTTCTTTGCAACTAGACAAGGTCAGTTAATTCTAAGTTGATATTTTAAGAAATAGGTAAAATTTTGCAAAATGAGTATATAAATCTCAAAATGCAATCGCAGGGTTAACTCAACAAATCCACTCAAGTTTCGCAAAAACCGCAACCACCCCCAAACACGTTCCGTTCCGAGGTGAAGACGGATGCTGAAAAATCTAACAGCATTTTAATTGCTTAACTAAGTACACGTCATCGTCTCGTCTCGCCTTCACCCACTGCACTGAGTTGGATGGGTAAAATTTTCCGCACTTCCGGACCAGCCAGCCAGCAGAAGCAGCAAGTGAACAAGTCGAGAAGGACCTCAGTGCTGGTCTCTTCCACTCACTTTCGAGTTAAACCATGAGTGAAATAAATGGTTTTTATCGTGCTAATGCAGTGAGGGAGTTGCTGCTGCTGCTGCATACTTTCAGGGGCCTTGCGCCGGAAGTGACGTCGTCGACCGCAAAGCATTCCGGGTAAAGTGGATTTGCACATAATAGCATCAACTACTGGAGGTACCAGGTACAGCTGCTGGTTTTAGTTCTTACGGCTAGTTGGGTGCAGGCTGGGTAGGCAGGTGTATAAATGCAAAAGAAGACACAAGAACGTTTGATGTTTGGTACCTTAAGCTTTGAGGTGTGCTGTGGTCGGCTTTGGATTGGTGATATAACTTTTGAAGTTTATTGGATATGTAGAAAATGATCAAGGCTCAACTTGAATACAGCTAAATCAATTAAAATGAAGTTGAACAACTTATTAATTTTTTTAAATATTAAATGTGAAATCAATAAGGGCGCTTTAGCGTATTTTTTTCTGTATTTTTTTAATAAGAAATGTCATTTTGCCAATATTACCGATACTTATGTCAAGACGATTTAATTTCAAAGTCAATTTACCATCGCGTCTAAACTTGAAGACTGTTTTTACCTGGAAAAGAAAAGAAGAAAACATACCCATTAGTAATTTTAAACCACAAATTCACAATCAGTTCCATCAAACAATGTTCAATGCCAATAAAAGTTTAAAAAACGGAATAAAAAGAAACAAAAGCAATCTGTGCATCGCAATTAAAGCCGCTTAACTAAACGATAAATCTCCCGAAAATTCGATTCGGTTAACCTCAGCAACTTTTCATTGTCGGTTTTACTTCACGTCTGCACCCTCCACAAATGATGATGACTACATGAAAAAAAGTTACCAGATTTTTTGCAGCTGCTGATTCAGATGCACCCCATTGGAGCGAGTTAAACCCCGTGATAAGTACCAAACTGCACAGAGAGAAAAAAAATAACAAACTTTGAATCGCAAACTCACAGCCCATACTGGTAACACATGTTTTACAACCATTTTCACTTAAAACCCTTGTTGCAAAGCAAAAGCCCCCATGAGTTGGAAGCTTGTGTGTGTTTTTTTGTTCCCATCAAGTTGAAAAACGATTGAGAGAAGAGAGAGAGAGCAGGAAAAAAAGCACAACAGTTTTCAAACTTGCACGATGTGTTTTTTTGGGGGGATTTTTTCACTCCTGCACTGACCCTCCCCACAATTTTGTGGAGCTTTTTCGTGGAAAATCCCTTAAAACAACCAACTTTCCCATCGACGCGGCGGCTGCTGCCGGTGAAGGAAATGACGCCCGCTGATGACGATCCAAAGTTTTGTTAACTTAATTCGGGTGGAAAAAAAAAGTTTGCTTGGGAGAGTTTTTTTTTATTATTTTCATGCCCTCGAAGCAGTTGGCTTGTTTTTCCCGGGAATCTGGCGTCCAAAAGCGGAGTTTTGTGGCCATTTTAATGGGCTTTCACGTGGTCTGAGAGGAGTGTGGTGACTTTGGGATGAAGAGCAGGCAAAAGTTACTCGTGTCGCACGTGTACAGTAAATTACATCTGGCACAAATGGGGTGCTGCTATGGGCCACGTGTACGGATGGGGAAGTTATAAAAAGCTTGATCGAGAGAAAAATTATATTTAAATTTTATTTAATGAATTAAATGATAATGTTGATAGTTCTTGTTATGCAAAGGGAAATAAAAATAAAGTTCGATTTTTCATCTTCTGTATAATTTTGTACGATGTAACAAAACTAAATCCCTTTCTAAACAGGTAAATTAACATTATTGAACCCTATATAAGATGCAAAAAAATACTCACAGTTCATTTCTTCACTTCATTAAAGGAGTTTGATCTACTTAGGGAGCGTTCTTTTATTACGTAACGCAAAAAATCGGATTTTTAGACCCCCCCTCGCAACAAAATTTCCATACAAATTTAAAAAATATTGTATGGAGCGTAACACAGCGTAACATTTTCTGATAACTTCGGAAAAAAATTAGGGATGGTCAAGCTTCACCTTCAACTGCCCATTTTT
The DNA here is from genome assembly GCF_016801865.2 of Culex pipiens pallens. Taxonomy (NCBI): domain Eukaryota; kingdom Metazoa; phylum Arthropoda; class Insecta; order Diptera; family Culicidae; genus Culex; species Culex pipiens. Next base: position 105,088,624 of record NC_068938.1, read on the forward strand.
TTGTAAGCTTTTTTGTTCTACTAAAAACTTTACATTTCTTGTTTTAAGGTTTTCTTGTTTTATTTATGGTATTTTTATTTGCATTTATCATGTTTTGTTTAAGTTTCTTTCTGATAGTATATGGCCTTTAGACTATCTAGTTTTTTCATGTTCATGTTTTGCCTTCCTCACTGAGGTAAGGCTATAATCCTGCTCTAAAAATGAACTTTTTATTAAGAGCTCAGAGACACACCTTCATGTATACTTATCGACTCAGAATCGAAAACTGAACAAATGTCTGTGTGTGTGTGTATGTGTGTGTGTGTGTATGTATGTATGTGTTCAAAATTCTTGCCAAGTTTTCTCAGCACTGGCTGGACCGATTTTGATCAAACTGGTTTCATTCGACTTGGTTTAGGGTCCCATACATCGCTATTGAATTGTTTGAAGTTTCGATAAGTAGTTCAAAAGTTATGTATAAAAATGTGTTTTCACATATATCCGGATCTCATTTATATGCATGTAAACGATGTCCGGTTCCATCATCCGACCCATCGTTGGTTAGGTAATCAAGAGACCTTTCCAATGAGTCCAGAACATTCAAGATCTGGCAACCCTGTCTCGAGTTATGACCACTTAAGTGATATTTATGTACTTTTTTGAAGCCGGATCTCATTTATATGCATGTAAACGATGTCCGGATCCATCATCCGACCCATCGTTGGTTAGGTAATCAAGAAACCTTTCCAAAGAGTCCACAACATTCAAAATCTGGCAACCCTGTCTCGAGTTATGACCACTTAAGTGAAATTTATGTACTTTTTTTAATCCGGATCTCACTTAAATGTATGTAAACGATGTCCGGATTCATCATCCGACCCATCGTTGGTTGGGTAATCAAGAGACCTTTCCAAAGAGTCCAGAACATTCAAGATCTGGCAACCCTGTCTCGAGTTATGACCACTTAAGTGATATTTATGTACTTTTTTGAAGCCGGATCTCACTTAAATGTATGTAAACAATGTCCGGATCCATCATCCGACCCATCGTTGGTTAGATAATCAAGAGACCTTTCCAGCGAGTCCTCAACATTGAAGATCTGGCAACCCTGTCTCGAGTTATGACCACTTAAGTGAAATTTATGTACTTTTTTGATGCCGGATCTCATTTATATGCATGTAAACGATGTCCGGTTCCATCATCCGACCCATCAAGAGTCCCTTTCCAAAGAGTCCAGAACATTCAAGATCTGGCAACCCTGTCTCGAGTTATGACCACTTAAGTGAAATTTATGTACTTTTTTGAAGCCGGATCTCATTTATATGCATGTAAACGATGTCCGGATCCATCATCCGACCCATCGTTGGTTAGATAATCAAGAGACCTTTCCGACGAGTCCACAACATTCAAGATCTGGCAACCCTGTCTCGAGTTATGACCACTTAAGTGCTATTTATGTACATATTTTTCTAGATCTAAAAGAAATAGCTGAAATATGTGTCCAAACCACTCATATTACCCATTGTTGATAAAAAGTGAGGAAGGCATCAACCACATAGGTAGATTAAGTTAGTTTTTACAGTCACTTTTTCAATTTTTTGCTTTTTTCTCATTTTCTACTATAGAACGATACCATCACCATTTAATTTGTAAAGAAATGCTTAGAGGCATAGTCTGTAACAAAAATTACAGCATAGTTATTTTCACATTATTGGTAATGGAATTGTTAGTAAGAAAGAAAGTCAAAGTTGACCCCAGAAAAATACATTTTAAAAAACATTGGCAAAGTCACATAAAACAAACAAACTTTCAACCCAAAAATTTTAAAGTTCTTCTTTCCAATGCTAACGAATTTTTAGATCGAAGCCCACCAAGATGCGGGGTTGGGTTGTTGTTGGTTAATCATACCTTTAACCCTCTACTGCCCAAATTTTTTTTTCGAAAATTTTTATTTTTCCCGTGTTCAGGAGGTCATTTTGAGCAACTTTTGTTCTACGAAAAACTTTACTTCTCTTGTTTTATGTTTTTCTTGTTTCATTTTTAGTATTTTAATTTGCATTTATCTTGCTTAGTCAATGTTTGTTTTTGGTAGTATTTGGCCTACTCTACCACCTCCTATCATTACATTTTGCCTATCTAATTTTTTCATGTTTTTACAGTAACTTTTTCATTTTTTTTTGCATGTTTTTCACATTTTCTGCTATAAAATGGAACCATTATCATTTAAATTGTAAATAAATGCGTAAAGACATAGTCTGGGGCACTAGAAAAATTACTGCATACTTCTTTTTACTTAAAATATAGGAAATGTTAGTAAAAAACACAGCCAAAGTTGACCCCTAAAAAAATGACATTTTTTAAAACATTGGCAAAGTCACATAAAACAAGTAAAACTTCCAACCCATAAATTTTCTAAAATTTTAAGAGTTCTTCTTTCCAATGCATTTTGAAGATCAAAAATTGGTTGAAAAATGGATTTTTGGCGATTTTTTAAATCGAAGCCCGTCTATTGGCGGGGTTGGGTTGTAGAGGGTTAACAGATTGAAAAAGTCGTTCGTAGGAATCGTAAATTTAACTCGATATCCAAATTTTTGCAAGTTACTTTTTGATAGTAATTTTAATTTTACATATTTAAATAAAATCAAAATAAATTTCCAATTTTTCGAAAATCACTATTCTAACAAAAAAATGGCAACACTGCCAAATGAACATTGACTAACTTTTGCTCTAGCACAAAAGATGACATTATTTGTGTTCTTAAGCATCTGAAAAAGGTTTTTTTTCTTTATAAAACGGTTATTTGCGCATTTTTAAAGTGCCACTTTTTCTGAGAGGCCTGACGCAATTCCAAAAACTTTGCCGAAGACTCCTAAGTGATCAGAAATTAGTTTTTCGGATACAGATTTTTTAATATTTTATAAGCATTTTTGTATGGACAGCTTCCGAAATTGTTTGAAAACTTGTATGAACGAACTAATAATCGAAATGACTTTTTTTGTTCATAGATAAAGAACTAAAGATTTCATCCAAATTTCAAAATACAAATATATATTTTTTAAACTTTGCTCATTCTTTGCAAAATTGCTCCAAATTGACCAGCTTTTCGACCCGTTTTCGTCACTTTTGCAGTTTGCTGCAATCCAAACATTATTTTCAGATACATCATAATAGAGAGTTGCTTGCACACTTTAATTTGGGCTATTTATAACTTTTAAATTGTCAAAAATACTTTATGGATGCATGATCAAAGTTCTGATAAACCGATAATAGAATTGGACCGAGAAAGTGTTCATTTCTCTTAGTTTAATTACAAGCTTTGAATTAAACATTTGCTTAAGGAATTATTAAACATTTGCTTAAGGAATTATAAAATATACATTTTTCAAAGATTATTCATTGTTATTTTTTAAATTTCATTATGTAGCAGAACTCTTTCAATCCACTCCTATTTGATGCTGCACTCTTTCCAGACAGCAACTTCCGGTCATCTGCACTAACAGGAATTCCCTGTTTTTTATCTTCTTCTGCGCCTTCATTTAAGGGCAATCAATATTCAGTTTTATTATTGGCCGACAGAGATTGCGTCCTCGCAGAAGGGTTGAACCACAGCGGCACGACAGAGGGCGCAAAAAAAATCCAAACAAAATAAATGCATGAAAAATAGGTGTCGATTTGCATACAATTAGTTTGCTTTGTGGCGAAGTGCTTTTCGCTGTAGGACAGACAGTGTTGTGTGTAAATTTATACTGCTACTAGCGGGCCATCGAAGGGCTTGTAGGCCAAAATAGACTTGAAAGGCAGGTGATTGATGCCACATGTGGTATCACACGACGTTGTTTTGTGTGTTATGAAAACTTTATGGAAAATGATCAATCATGTGTTATGTTTGAATATTAATGCTACAAAAAGCCGTAACACAAAGACTCCTCTTCCTGGCTGTTGACATGATTTAAGAGCCAACTTTCACTGTTTTGACGGCATACCTCGATTAACTCATCGCAAGCCAAGCAATCTCAATCCGTTGATACAGTTTGAAAAGCCGAGCGTTGCGCAAAACCCACAAAAGTTCGCCGCAAGATAAGCATTTAAACAGCTCTAATTAGTCACGGTCCGGTGGCCGGTTCCGTCGAAAATATGACGTAAGCTGGAATGCGTGAGCCGAGCAGAAGAATTCGCCAGCAGTCAAGTCAAGAGATAGAGATGTACTGCCCTGCGGGGGGATGACTTTGTGGCACGTGCCGATTTATGTGCATTTACCACCCCCGGCGAGGGGCTAGAAATGCGATCACAACACACCACAATAAGCTGAGGTGCGCGATGTGTTAACTTAAAGGGGGGTGGGTCTTCTCGGCGAGTGGTGTAAGATTTTTGGATTGCAAGAAATGCATTCAAGACGACGTAACTCGGTTCGTTTAGAAAGCGATTCGGAGGTATTTGGAGCGACCGGAGCTGGGCGATTCGGATGGAGTAATTCTGAAGAAATGTACAGATTGAGAATTGATGGGCGAAACTTCACTAATCTTGGTTCAAGTTGGAATTTATTTCAATACAATATGAGTCTATTCGAATGATATCAAGCAAACAATATAAATGGACCAATGTCAAAGTGTAAACAAAGAGGCTATCCTGTTCACGACAGATGTTGTTTACATTAGGGACGAGCAAGATAGACTCTTTGTTTACGCTTCGAAATTGGTCCAATTACATTGTTTTGATAGATATGAGTTCGGCTTATTAAGCAATACCTCAAGTCGGAAGAATACATCGCATGTCTAGAATCTTGGTAGCTTGGACTCTAGAGCATACTTCAGAAGACACCAGTTCGGAACTCTAGCCTGAACTATCATTTTTTTTGCTAATAATGATACTATTCTGGAATCTTATCTCCAGCCTAACCTCCAGAGTATACATCTAGTTATACTGGTTGAAATCATGAAAAAAAAAATATGACTCTAGCGTAAACTCCATATAACAGGGGTCCATAAGAATCTTTGATAGAACTTTCACCTGGACTTTGGCGAATACTTCTAATGATGTTATTCCGGAATGCTTAAACATAATTGAAATCTACGTAATACTTCGAATGATAATTTTCCTGGAATCCAGAAGAATAACATGTATAACTTAAAATTGGAGTCAATGTCATCGAGTCATTGAGTCATCGATACTAGTCCGGAACCCTAACGTTACTCTAGCCTGGATTCTAAAAAAAAAGTGTTTAATGATCCTAGCCAGAATCTTTAAGAGAAATCTCATAAGAACTCCAGATAGTACTTCTGATCATACTAGTATGACATGCTGGTTTAATTCAACCCTGAACTCAATATAATACTTGTTATAGAAAAAGTACAGAATCCTGAGAAATCATTGGTCAAGCACTAGAGCTGGGACTTCGGATCGGATATTTTCGGACTCCGGATATCCGGATATCCAAATCCGGATAATTATCCGGATACTATCCGGAGCTCCGAAAAAACGGATACTATCCGAAATTTACGGATATCCGGATAGTTTTCCATGTAATGCAGCAAGAAGGAAGCATTATTTTCACCATTTTTTGGTACAAGTATTAATGTTTGGAGCATTATCAATAGGGACAGAATAGTTAAGAAAGGGGAGGGGCAGGGGAGATTTGAATCAAATAGATTATTTTACTTCTGATAGCTTCATAAATCACGTATAATGCTGCATTAGTGAACTGTTTGATTATTCTGATAATTATTTGTAAAATAGACGAGAGCCTCGTGGCGCGGTAGTTAGCGGCTTCGGCTGCCGATCCCTAAGTTGCCATGGGGCGCAGGTTTGATTCCCGCCTTATCCTCCTGGCCTTCTATCGGATGGGGAAGTAAAACGTCGGTCCATTTGCGTAAAAAAGGTTTTGGGTGACTCACCATACATAACTTTCAGACGCCTAGAAATGAGCAAAAACTTGCAACACAGACCACAAAAGACCCGGTGGTCGTTAAAGTGGATTGCTTTTTTTGTAAAAAAGTATCTTATTTCAACATAAAGCAATTCCATTTGAAAAAAGCATTAACCGATAAAGAAGTTCCCCAAACGGGCTCAAAATTTTCTGGGGGTTCCTTGATCAAAATAATATAACCTTTATTTTTTTTTGTTCTCCTGCACCGTGCTAGGGTGGTCTGAAAAATTGCAAATTTCGTAAATTCCGCAAAAACCCATAATTAAAAAAAAAATCGTTACTCCACGCCATTTTAACCGATCTTATACGCAAATGAAAGTGATGAGTTGACCTTTCAAGGAAAAATAATTTGAGGACTGAAAAAACAGCCAAACATTTGACAAAGTCGTTGAAAACTGTTTTATCCGAGAGTGGCGGAGGCAAGGCGGGATGGATGTGAAACTAGGCGCAGTAATTAACTATACTAAAAGTACTTGTATTTAACTAATAAGTACACTGCAATAACGAGCACGATCTTTCTCTGTTTACTGTTGTGAGTAGAATGATGTTTGTCAGTAATTGACTAATGGGTTGGTGTCAAATGGACTTTTGTGTAACATTTGACGCTCGATTTGATGATGTACTCAAAATCCCAAAAAACGTATTTTTCAACAAAAAAGTAAAACAAAAAAAAATGCGCTCCCGTTTGTCGTAACTGAACTGTCAAAAATCAAAAGACATGTCGTTTTATGGGGAATTTAATGTAGGTACTTCTCGAATCTTCAATAACCCATGTAGAAAAAAAATCATTTTCAAATTATGTGTTTTATAAATTTGTTGTTAACCCTCAAGGTTATTTTTTAGAGTGTACCAATTTTCTACATAGTCACTAGCTTGCACCGCCCCACCGTCACGAAATATCAAAAAATGGACCTCGGATTCGTGAGAAGGGTCCAAAGTTACCCCATAGAGTAAAATTTCGTGAAGTTAGGAAATCAAAAAGGGGTCAGGTCCACATTTCTAATGATTTTAATAGGGGTTTTGAGAAAAAATATCCGGATACCAACGGATATCGGATAATTATTCGTCTATCCGGAGCTCCGGATTTTGGATATCCGTTCGGATATTCGAACGGATATCCGGATACATTCAAAGTCCCAGCTCTATCAAGCACTCTTAAGTCGTGAAGAATACTAGGTATAACCCATTACAATGTTACTAGTCCGGAACACTCTCCATATGTCTGATACATATCTAGAATCCTTGTATAACTTTTGCTCGGACTCCGGAGCAATGATTTACTTATCTGGACTCCAGAGATAGTAACACTGTTCCTGGATCATTCTATCCTGGCTTATTGAGATTACTTTTATCTAATGATGCGAATCTAATTCTAATGATATTTACTAGTTCGGAAGATTGAAGAACGTTAGGCGAAATACGACCTGGATTCCAGAGAATCCGTAAAAAATAATCTTAAAATAACTCTGGCTGGAACTACATAGAACACATCAAATGAAAATAGTCTGGTGTCATTGTTTCTTTTAGCCAGGATGTCCAAGAATTCATCTTGAGATACAGATATGGAATACTGGAGAACGGATGCTATAACTTTAGATCAGATTTCTAGTGGTACTTTTCCGGAAACTCAGTATAACTGTATTCCACAAAATACAAGTCGAGTATTTTTGTAGTGACTCCAACTTTGACTTCGACTCCGGCTTTGAATAAGGTTGTTTGAAATTGCTAACTCTGTCACCTGCTTTAGAAGATTTGGCAACTTCAATTCCAACTGAATATTAGTCAATATTTGTTGAACTCTGACTTCTCATCAAGGATGCCAGATGCACAGATTTGTCTGTGTTTCACAGACATTTGAGCTTGTGTCAGACATTTTTTGAGGTGCACAGACTTTTAAAAAACTTCATTAAATTATTATTTTGTAAACAATTTTATCGAAACTTGATTGTGTCACGTTCCCCAGAAAACCATTCCCCCGAAAACCATTCCCCAGAAAACCGTTCCCCAGAAAACCATTCCCCAGAATGTACCATTTCCCAGAAAACAATTCCCCAGAATGTACCATTCCCCAGAAAACCATTCCCCAGAAAAGTTTTTTTCTCGAAAAATATTAGGAATTGATGCAAAGTAATTTCAAAGATAAGATTTTTTAGGAAATTCTTAGAAAATATAAAAATTGGACTTTATCCATGCAAAGAAATTTCCTTTCTTTTTTGACAAAAATTCTTGAGAAAATAACAGAAAATGTAAATTCGGCCTATGACTCGTTCTATTATTCTAAGATATTTTCCCTTCTTTTTCAGTCATTTGTATAACACATTTAGTTATACAAATGCCGAATAAATTGCAGTTTCTTTTTATTTTTTGTTTTTCCGTTGATGGTATTTTTATTTTGCAAAGAAGAAAAATGCCATTTTAAAATTAAAATTCAAGAAGATTAAAGAAGAAATTAAAATTAAAGAAGGGAAAACTCTCCTCCTCCCTTTTAAAGGTAGAATTCCACTTATGTCAGTCAGTAGAGTTTTCCCTTCTTTAAAGAAGGGAAAACTTTCTAGCCTTTTAATAACTGCTGACACAAGTTAACGTGATGATTATTGCACCCGGGCGTAATATTTCAATCTTCATTTCTCGCATCACGATCGAGATTTCTCGATCTAAATATTACGATCGTAAATTGTCCCAAAAAAAATGCAAAATTTAAAAAAAAATCTAAAAAATTTAAATTTAAGAATTAAAATCAAAAATGAAAAGAAATTATTAAAATTTTGAAATTTAAAAAAAAACTAAAAAAACTAAACTGGAAATTTTGGAAATTTTAAAAATTTTGGAAATTTTGGAAATATTGGAAATTTTAAAAATTTTGGAAATTTTGGAAATTTTGGAAATTTTAGAAATTTTGGAAATTTTGAAAATTTGGAAAATTTTGGAAATTTTGGAAATTTTGGAAATTTTGGAAATTTTAGAAATTTTGGAAATTTTGGAAATTTTGGAAATTTTGGAAATTTTGGAAATTTTGGAAATTTTGGAAATTTTAAAAATTTTGAAAATTTTGGAAATCTTGGAAATTTTGGAAATTTTGGAAATTTTGGAAATAATAATAACCACGATAAATATTTCTGGGGAACGGTACATTCTGGGGATTAGTTTACTGGGGAATAGTACATTCTGGGGAATGGTTTTCTGGGGAACGGTTCATTCTGGGGAATGGATTTCTGGGGAATGGTATTCGGGGGAATGGTTTTCTGGGGAACGTGACACAATCCGAAACTTATTTAGTTAGTCCTAAAATGCTTGAAAAAACAATTTCTGATGGATTTCAATGACTGTAAATTGATATATTTGAATTTTAGCAAAGTGCACAGACATACACAGACCTTATTACAGACATTTTAAAAAACCATCTGGTATCTCTGCTTCTCATCGTCTTTTATGACGAATCCTGACCATAATCGCTAATCATACTAATCAATTTTCAGGATCCTGAGACGTGTGGGATGACAACACATCGGAAATAGAAGCCCTCAAGCGTTACTAACATGCCTGGTCCATCCTTCCGAGATCTACAAACTGACATGGCGGGCGCCGTTGGTGGCCAACGACTGTTACGGAAGTGGTTGTTAGTAAATCAAGTTATTTTTTTGAATTCTGACTCCAACTCCAAGTCTTAAAGAGGGATTCCATCAAATTTGACTCCGCCTGAAAAGCCCTGTGTACAAGGCTCCGGAATGATGAAGAATACTTGTTAAAATCTGGTTCGGATTTCAGAGGATAACCTACCTGCAAACTAACTCGAGAATTTTAGTGTGATCTCTGCCAGAAGACATTTTCGCAGTCAAACATTTCAACGACTCCGGCTAATCTACCGTCAATTCATAAAACTTGCAACGGAACATCCTTCAAAGGATGACGACTTCCAGAATGAACGACCTTCTCCTCCACAAAATGTGCAGCTCACAAGCATGGATCAACAATAAATCCCACACTTGACTGCCTTTTCCTTGCCGAATCAAGGAGCGACCCATGATGCGTACATCCTGCTACGCTCACGACTCGCAGCCGTTTGATGGAAATAACACACTTTCCCGCCTCTTCTACTACAAACCCAAAACGGCATGACCACCGGACCGAACCGTCCCGAGGTCCTAGGTCCGTGCATTGCGTGAAAAGTATACTTTTGCTAATAAAATATTTAAGTACATTAATAATTCATCACGGATATGCTCTCTACCATACTGAAACAGTCGTGCGAAGAAGGCACTTGAAGGAGGGGGGGCGGACTACGAAACAGCATAAATCATACCCGCCCCATTATAATTGCGTTTGTACCGGCCACCGGGTTCCGAAACTGTGTGTGCTTTTCTGGCCACACACAAACTAACCTCACAGAGTGGAGTTCTGATATCTGATGGTGGTGGTGGTGGTAGATTCACGTTTGGTCACGAACCATCAGGTCTACCCGGGGTAGAACTTTGGATGGTGAATGGATGGTGGGTTATGGTACAATACGCAAGCAAGCAGGTATGGGCAGGTGTACCTTGTATACGATGTGAAAAGCCTCTGTATGGTCGTTTGTTCTGTACTTCACACCTCGTTCAAATTCGCATGTTGTTCCATGAGGGTAGGTGGATTGTGGAAGGAATGAGCAATCCCGAGTAAAAAGTTTGGAGTTACTTGAAGTTTGGAGTTGTGCCGTTACAGGTATCAAAGTATCAAGAGTTTTGAACTAATGTTATCTTGAATACTTTCTAGTATCAAGATTAATGTAAATGACATGGTCTGATGTCCGAACTGTTGCTGTATCAAGAATTCTTTAGAACCATGACATAATTTATACCATATATTCTTCAAAATTCCTAATAAATATTAACTCCTTAGAGATTCTAGATCGGAATACATGCAATATCATAAATAAGCGAAAATGTCTTCACTCATGATAATACTTAGATGTTTTTGTCCAGAAAAATCAAATTCTACTCGGGGTCTTTTTCTGCTACAATCCCCGTCTAAGCTAAGAATGATATACCAACTCTTATACGTTTCATTCTCTCCACTCAATCGCTCAGCCCCAGGCAAGCACCCCCCAAAAAAGCTGCCATTCATCAGTTGGCAGATTCCTGCTGCTGCTGAAACTCCGGTCATGGATTTTCCTTCCCGCTCCCGAAAAATTCTTCCCATCCAAGTTCTGCGAACCAACAGCTTCCAGCTGCTGGTCCAAACTCGATACCGAAATTTGTTGTTGTTGTTGTTTCCGCAGCTCTCGAAGAAACAATGAAGAACGTAAACAAGTCTGAGGCTGATTTTTTGGCTACACGCGCGGACTTTGTTGACTCAGTTGGTAGCATATGGTCAAGAAGAGTGTGTGTTTGGGAGGTGCTCTCTCTTGGCAGTCAAGGGGGTTGGCCGCGCTTTTATGAGATGCTTATTTAATTTGAGTTTTATTGAACTTTGGGTTGTGGGGAGGGAGCGATCTTGAAAGATGAACGATTCAGAGGACAAGAGCGCACAAAAGATGTTTACCAGTGATTGCATGTAAACAATTGACTTTTGTGGGTTAGAACACGTTAAACAAAATCGCGTAAAAGAGTTTGTGCTGTTTTCAGTTTGTTGAGTGTAAATAACAAAATTTGAATATAATTCAACAATTAAATTTCCAAGGAGGCACAAAAATCAGCCTTGAAATAGCACAATAATGAAAACAAATTTATTATCTAAAGTAAGGATAATTGTAAGCTCATCCTTACATTGGATTTTTATTTAATTTATTTTAAAATTGAAAAAAAAAAGGTTCTTCAAACTGTTAGATCAATTTTCTCCAGCTTGTGATGCATTATCCCTTGTACCTAGTCATACGAACTCCTGCCAAAAGAAGTGCACTCATCCTAGAGCCTTCCCAAATTCATCATCCAAATTCATTTTCCGATCGGATGCACTTTCATCATCATAAAATTCGTCTACATTCGGGAAGCATTTCTGTTGGTAGCACCAAACCCCTCGCAAGATTAGGTAAACATGATGCAGCACTTGTGTTTGCCAAAGTGTTTATTTGCTTTGGTTCTGATCCTGTCGGTCGGTCCAGGCCGTCCAGAAACACTTGCAGATTCCAGCCGCCATGGACCCCTCTTTGTGCTGAGTACATGGTGATTGATCCGGGTACGAACCGCCACACGATTGCTAGCTGTTGGTGGCGGTTTTCAATTTCCCCAAAATATCGTACCAACATCGCATCGTCGTTCTCCAGCTCAAACCGGATCAAACCGGGAAGAATTGAATTTTCCCAAGTGTTGAGCCCCAAACCGGCTACTTGCCGAAACAGTCCGCACACATCGCAAATGGATTAATTTCATTTTCTTCACGCTTCGTCCCCCGGCCAGGACCCCTGGCCCTCATCAAAATTCAATATTTCGCCATCACTTTAAGGCCCACACGCGTCATGCCAGAACACGAACCTCCTCCCGGGCTTCACCGAAATTATGCGTCACGTACGAACTCGGAGAAGCCTCTCGACTCAAGATGCTTCTGTATGAAGGAGAAGCAGAAAAAAGACGTGCGGATGGCTAAAATAGATTCATCACATGATTATTGCCCCGCTCCTTCCCCCCTGAGGCAAGTGGCGAAGAGAGTCCTGGAAAGCCCTGGAGAATTCCCGGGCCTTGTGTCTTGCTGTGGGTGCAGGAACATAGTAGATTCCGGGAATTCAACGAGGGGATGCTAAATTTTGGCAAAAAAGTAGACCCAAGAGAAACAAAAACGCACGTTGTGGCGGGGTTTGCACTCAAAAGAAAAGCATTCAATACAATTATTAAACTAAATTTTTAAATACTGTAACATGAAATAACACAAGATTTTTTTAAAATAAATGAGGCTTTTTCGAAAATTATAATTTGATTTCAAAGATCTACCTAGATCAAATATGAGCAAATTCAGTTAACATTAACCCATACTAGAGGGTTAATTTTGACTGGAAAAAACATATCCATAACTTGTTGTTGTTGTTAATTCATTTATTTCTGGCAGCTTTAACCTTCTTGGTCATTCGCTGCCCATCCATAACTTAGTCGTCAGGATCACAAGTAGTTGATAATAGGCAACTTTCCTGAAGTTATTTGTATTTTTCTGAAATATTAGTTTCCTTCTTGTTTATCAAAATTGATAAAGTAGTTTTGTTGCAAAGAACAATAAAAATAAACATTGACCTAGTATGTAAGGTTAGAACCTTAAAAATAAACAGGAATATCTCGACAGCAACATCAAATCGTCGTGCGACAATTTTCCAAAGGGATTGCAGGTCAGGATGCGTTTGACGCACGTACAAGTTAGACTACCGTAAACATTTTGAATTATAACTTGGGACTCCAGCAACCAATTTCAACCAAAATTCGGGACAACGCACTGAATGGTCAATCAAACAAAACGTGTTATTCATTGTTTACATTGCGTGCTCTCGTTTTTGTTTATTGAAGGTCAAACATTAAAACGCGTTTTTCTCGGAACGTCGAAATGGCGGGTGCGACAGCGTCGAAATGTTTGCCTTGAGACTAATAATTGAAACCCAAAATAATTAAACTAAAACTATCGCTCGCAAGAGATTTATGCGGTATGTGTCGGTATTCTATCGATGAAAATAACGTTTTTCAAAATTTTAATGATTTAGATTTTTGGTATGGATTTTTAACTGAACTGGCCTTATAGGTGGATCGATCTTTAAAAAATATTTGTTTCAACAGATTTGTACAGAAATCTCTTACCTTTAACTTCACAATTAAACAGCAAAATGAAGTAGTTAAAACGCATTAAAAAAAAATCAAACCAATAATTTTTAAGCTATTGCCAACTGAAAAAATAAACAAGAAGCCGAAGTTCCCTTCATGATTTTTTTTTAATATTCTAGAAAAAAATTACCGTTAAAAAAAATATGTTTTAGAAATAACACTATTTTACACCTCCTGATGACGCTGAGACTCAAGTAATGGATCGATTTAAGGTGTAATGTGTCAGGAATCTATTTTGGGAACTAAGAATTGATATTTTGGTGAAAATTTACATCTTTGTCCAGAGTTAAACTGAGATTTTAGCGTATTTTTGAGGTTTTAGGTGATATATTAGGTTTTTTAACTTCAAATCGAGATAAAATCAGATTTCACCGACAGCATATTTTGGAAATCGATTTTTCTGACTAAGAATAGTCCCCCAACAATCTCCAGGAGGAATTTCCGAGGTGCATGCAAGTTGCATAATAATCTCCTTCTTACCCACCGTGGAACTTTATCAAAAAGATGTTTTATCAAATCAGTTGCAAATTTGATTTTGCAACTATATATGAACTTTCAAATTTGGAAAAAGGATAAATTTGATAATTACAAAAATCATTGCTCCGATATCAGAATACGCACCATCCTTATCATATGCGTAACAGATGCCTTTTTGGTCCCAGTAAACATAACAAAAAAAATCTTAAAACATATAAATACGTATTTTAAAAATATAACTTTAAGTGAAGAATTTGTTTTTTCGTATAATTATTTCTTTCTGAAAAGTTTCAATCATAGCGAAGGCAAGAAGAACACGGCGTGGCTGGAGCTAAATATTATAAAACAAGGTACCCCATCGAATCGAATAGTGCGAATTTCATATAAGTTTAAAGCGAAACTTTGTACCTAAGTATCAAACGAAACAAAAATTATGTGTTTTTTATTTATTTATGCCAGAGTTTTTTTTTTGTGAAATACTAATATTTTCACAAATTTTTCATAATTTTCGAAAGTATTCAAATTTTCATAATTTACAACATGGATTTTAAACGAAGCGAATTTGTATATATGTATTTTCAATTTGTTAGAGTTTTATTTTTGAAAAATATTCCATATTTCTTAACATAATACCATATTTTTCAAAAACATACGCAAACTTTCATGATTCGTAATAAAGATATAAAACGATGCTAAATTTTATATGCATTTTCACTTTGGAGAATTTTTTTGTTAAACGAAAATTTTCACAAAATACCGTATTTTTCGAAAATATTCATTTATTATTTAATATTTTTTGAAAAATTCAAAAAGTTTCATAAAAAACTTTCTTTTGAAAAGATTTTGTTTGTTTGATTTTGTCCGAAAAATTAGGGCGCAGAAAATATATATTTTCTAAATTTTAATGGAAGTTTAAAAGCAATCAGATTGAATTATTTTAAAATCCATTCTCTTGCGTTTAGGATCACCATGTTAGGGTTTATTCAAAAATATTTTGATTTTTTGAAAATTTTCGATTGTTTGATCATGTTTGATTAGAAGTTAATCAAGTGAAATTTCATACAATATATCACTTTTGGTATTGCAAACTGTTTGAAATTTTTTTTTTTCGTTTTTGAAAATTTTAGATTTTTTTAAAATAACTTAAGCTTAGTGAAAATACATACGAAATTTCGCTTCGTTTGAAATCCATATTGGGAATGAGGATAGTTTGAATATTTTAGGAAAAATACATAATTTTGCGATAAAATGAATATCTCACAAAAAAAAATCTATAACTAAGCGAAAATGTAGACACAATTTCGTTTCGTTTAGAGCATGAGCATGAGCATGAGCATGAGAGACCACCCATGGTTGCCCCTCCGTTGCTGAACAGAACCGTAATATCCTCTCAGCACTACTGATCATAGGCTTCGACGATCTACTGGTGTTTCCCTTATCAACAGCATGTATGAATGCGCCGAAAAGATAAAACACCATGATTGCTAAAACTAGATCAGTTGCGAATAGGTAACAGTCATTGGCCACCAACGGCGCCCGCCATGTCAGTTTGTAGATCTCGATTTTAAGGGACGGGAATGTTAGTTAGCGCAGGTTGCTACTAGGGCAGCTGATTTACTCTGTGCTTACACCCCACAAGCGCCAGGAACCTGAAAATTTGTAAGTAGGATAGGGTGTTTGGTCAGGATTCATCATAGAAGATGATGATGCGACCCAAAATCATAGTGTTTGTTGAAAGGTTTTATATATTATTCTGAAGGCAAACAATCGGATGCTGCGGATGAGACATTTCCCGTTTAACTGTTGTTAAATTTTAAATGAAATGGTTTAATCTTAGACAGCCGGCTGTGGAAAGATAAAGCCAAATAATGTATATTTATAGAGTGAGGTGTTAAACGCCATGCTGCAATGATAGCGTAGTCTGATTTTTAATTATATAATCATTCAATTCATAAATTTGTTACGGAATAGACGCCACGAACTCAACCATCAAATGCCTTCCGATCTTCTTTCTGTTAGCTAGATGAGGTATTGATTTTCGTTACCTCTCGAGCTACGATGCTATGGAGAGGGCTTAACACACAAACAACCGACGTCGAGCCCTCCGAGCTACGGAGCTATGGGAAGGTCTTTTCAACACAAAAAAAGACTCGCGCACCACACAACGTTCTTGATGAAACAAAATATTTTTTACGCTATAAAACTAACGAACTCAACCGTCAAATTGCCTACCAACCAGCGATGATGAAGAAAGGGCTTTAAGCACACAATAACTCACCGATTAATATAAATAAATTCCATGATCGATCTTGTTTTATAGCAACAGCGCAACTCACTCCTGATTTTTACGATCGCGAATACAGCACAAAAAGAACACCACAAAAATCCATCTCACAATCCTGATTTGTTTTTTTTTTTTTCATTTTGCACACACACGCAACCATCCTCTTGCACTGACGGAACATTATTCCCACACAAAAGAGACGAAAATTATCACGAAAAAACAGGACTGCGCGTCCCCAGAATCACTGCACTTATGACGGCATTATTCAATTATACTGACCAATCACCTCATGCACACAAATAGCCACACAAAAGAGACGAAAATTATCACGAAAAAACAGGACTGCGCGTCCCCAGAATCACTGCACTTATCTGTAGACACAATTTCGTTTCGTTTAGAGTACGAAATACGTACTTCCGAAATAATCGCTGAAAATCAAGGTGCTTAGGGAAATCGTTATTATCATTCATTCTTAAATTTTCATAACTATACTGCAATTAAACTTAAGTTCAAAACGAAGTATTTCCTATAATTAGCAATTGAGTGTTTAGATAAACAAAAAACAAAAAAAAAAAGATACGTCAATCTCTTTCTTCCAGGATAATTTGAGATATTTTTTATCATTGTCATCACGCTTGTTTTCATCCTTTCTTTTGTACATGATGTAATTTCAATCTCGATTGTGAAGTGCCAAATATCTCACCATCCTTCAAAAACAAGTAATCCCATCTCTTCCTCGATCCCACATTCCATCAGATCGTCCCAATTTTGGGTGCCAAATCCATCTTCCTCCCACCATCATGACGCTTCCATGTTCATGCGGGCTCAGCTCACACGGAATGCTCTTTTGATCTCACTGCGACAAGTTTTCCCCCAACGCGTGATGTGTTCGGCTGCAGCATCCTCTTTTTATCCTTCCATGTGACACGCTATGCCGCACGCACGGCAAAAGGATTCAACCAGCAGAAGTCGCTCCCGGAACCACTATTAGCAACTTTTTGTGTCTCTGAAAAAAAGACACGAGGCCTTTTCGTGAGGGGCAACCAACCAGTTCAAAGTTCACCTCTGGCAGCAAATTACGCAATCTTCAAAGCATCAAGATAGCATCAAGTTCCAGGATCTGAGCTGGGACAAAAAGGACAACGGCAAGACGGATTGCCGCTGCAGGTCGTTGACGAAAATGAGCTTCTTTTGGTTGAAGAGACAGAAGAGCAACCTACGGGTTGAAACGTGAGTTGAAGCATTGAGTAGTTTTTCTTTTTTCGTGCGTTGTTGACAATCGAGCAGAAGAAAGAGTAGTCTCGGCAAAAGATCTAATGTATCCTGGGAAGATGTCTCGATTGTCCTGAAAGGGAAAGCTGAGACCGGGATTATCGGATGCTAATCTGGTTAGGTGATAATGGCAGACTATTTTCATTGAAAAAAATGAGCTCTTCTTCAATTTCTGTACAGATACTGCATCTCAAAGAAATCTGTAGCAAATTCTTAAGAATGTTGAATTCAATTAGATTGCTAAGCTGCCAAATCTTCTCCAAGACAACATCGAAAATTGCTGCAGTCTAGTTGCATTCCAATCTGGCAAAAATCCTATTCCCGACCTTCACCACGCAAAAGCTTAAACCTCTTCCGGGTTGGAAAAAATTACCGGCCAATATTGAACTTTAAATCCCATTTTCCCGCAGCATTTCTTCACACTAGTCTTCCCGATTCCTACCGGTCCAGGGTTCTGGAATTGAGTTTCAATCCCATTTTCACAGTACAACACCCTCGTTCAGACAGCAGCAGATGGGATTCGCCCCATGGCTTGCAGCCGAGGAAAGGGGGTTTCCTTATCAAATTTTAACCAGCTTTCGACTCCTGGCAGCCTGACCTCGCCCGCCACCACCGCTGAACACACACACATAAGTGGCAGAACGTGCCGATGTCCTCCGGAACCGGCATCCTTTTGGGGAGGTTGACTGGCTGGCGGAGGACAACATCATCATCTTCAGCGTCCAGGCTTTTTTTCGTTCGTTCGTTCTGAAGAGGAGACTCTCAGAACGTCGCCGGATGTGGCGCCACAAACTGAATCAAGTGACACATCCCGTTTCGCGCCGGGGTCCAAAACCAGGACCAACTTTTGACGCCCCCGGGCCAGGAAGTTGGGGTTTGGAGAGTAAATTCAGCGCGACAGCTGCACCTCATCCCCAATCCTCAAAAATTTCCGGGACTTTTTTTTCCGCAGTGTGGCGAGAAGGAATTTGTAACTTTTTTCTGATCCCCAACTCTGGTGGATGAGAACTCACAAACGGACGGTTTTACGATGAAGAGAGACGCAATGCCTTCATCCCATAAAGTGATGTAAAATGTGGCACTCGTTGACACCGGGTGGATGTTCGCGGGACACGTGGGATGTGTTTTTTTTTTGTGGGGAGCAGAAGTTGAGCACGTGGGAGGAAGGATGTTTTACGCGACACAAATTTGTAGCACAAATTTGTTATTCCTTTTGGGATGCGTAAAGAGACAGTGTTGCACGAAAGTAACAGTGACCACAATCAAAAGCTGAGATGTGAGCCGGAAACATGGAGTGAAACTTTCGCAGCTCTCATAGAAAACTTCACAGCAGCTTTACAGAAAGTTTAACTCCATGTTGCACTTTTAATTTCTCGACACAGCATTCAGGCAAATATCTTGAACATTGTTTTGCCTTACTCACCTCAATGAGAAAAGGCTATATAATGACTCAAAAATAAGAACTTCTTAATTTAACGTTTAATTTGAATTCGATCCGTTTTGAAGTCTTATAAGTCTTTATAAAAAAATCAACAAGTTTTTTACTTTAAAAGTTTCGGAAGATTGTAAAAAGGGGTCTTGTTATACATTTTTAGGACCTTTCCAACGCGTCCAAAATATTGAAGATCTGACAACCCTATCGATAGTTATGAGTATATGAAGTTATGTTTAGAGAACATTTGTGTGGATGACATCAATCACCTTACGACCAACTATAAGTAACGGTTTTGTATATAAAACGTTTTAAAAATGGTTCATACTGCAGTGAGTCATCTGCAATTATGCTAAAGGCATCCATGTATAAAACACTAAACCAATCAATTGCAATTGAAGGCTGATTCAATGACTGTAAAATGCAGGGAGCAGGTCTCGCTGAAGGCACTTTTTTAAACAATTGATTGTGTTAAAAGAAGGACGATTTATTCAACATCAAGAGTGTACGGAGGTATGTAGTTGATAAGTTTATTAAATAATTCATGCATAAACCATAATATTTTAAACAAATTTTAATTGTTTTCTATACATATAAAATCGAAAAAAAATATCTCTTGGTAAGTTTTTAAAGTACTTTTTCGAAAAATGTGTGTTACTAAATTCAAACACTTTTGGAAATTTTCTTCGTTTTCTCGTTTTCTCGTTTTTTTTCTGAAAAAACTTTGAAAATATTGGAAATTGCCTTACCGAAATACTTGATTTGGCATAATAGCTGAAGGAGCGCTAGGCCCAGCTCCAGGAGGGCTTTTTGATTGTCCAACCTTTCCACTGTGTTGCGGGGAATTTCGTGGCAGCTATCTTGTGGGCTTTCAACCAGACATGCATTGGCACGCTCTGCACTGGCACTTCAGATTAGCACTTACCTCAAGTTTGACGCATACTGCGCATTGCACAGTGCTAGTGCTATTTTTTAGCACTCCTAAATAGCACGCCCAAGAAATTTCACTAGTCTTCAATAAACTGGGATACTGTTTGCGTCCCCAAAGGCCACAAGCGTTAATCCATTCCCAAGTACTCAAAATCCAACAAATTTGCAGCTTCCCTTGCCATTTTGGAAGACTTTTCTTTTTATTAGGAAGACAATCTAAAAGAAAAAAAATGCGCTTTTATTACACCAAAATGAAAAAAAAAATCACCTTGCAGAGAATTGAACCAAGGACCTTTCACTTCCAAGTCTTGAACGCAAGCACTGCACTAAACTTTCATATAAAAATTGAAGAAAACAATTGCATGACGTTCCACTGGTTGACGTCACTCAATTCAAGATAAACAAATGAAAAAAGCGTCTTAGTTACCAGTGCGAGTGCTATGATTGAAAGCGCAGTGCTATTCGCATAAATAGCACGCGTGCTAGCCGCGCGCGGTGCCAATGCATGTCTGCTTTCAACTTAACTCTTCGTTAATGTCCGAAAAGGACGGATTTGCCACTCAAGCGTTCACCAACGACACAACTTTGACTTGTGCAACACAGCTTCAAGGCGACAATCGGCGAGTGGACTGTATTCACAACGACTTTCTTCCAGTGGACTCCTTTGGCCAGAATGCAAGAAAACAGCTTGTTTCACGATGTTAACTTCTATATTTACAAGCTTAAACTGACTTACTGACTAACAAATTCATTGGGTTTTTAAACTAAAACTTCGGCATTTCTTCCCGAATCTTCTTTGCAAAAACATTTTTATTATTTAATCTCCTCTCGGGTGCGCAATCCTTTTTCCCTAAACCATGTACACGCCACTTCTTCTTTCCATTCATTCATTTCTTTCATTCCTACTCCCTGCTCTCCTATTGGTCTGTTTGCGCAAGCTGCCTACTCAGACGCGCGCTGTGCGTCCTTGAGCCTATTGTGTGCTGTGAAATACATGAATGAAACATGTGTGAAAGGGAAAGGACACGAATGGTGAGTTGGTATGCGGTTATTTACATGTTGCTGTTTCCTTTCTTCTTCAATGTGTGGCGTGTATGTGCGGGTACATTTGTGTTGTGTTATGTGCTTAAACAATAGAAGGATTAACTGACACTGTGGAAATGGATGGATTATTTTTGTAAATTTACTCTACCTGACACTGTTAGAAAAATCATATCGGTTGGAAATTATTTCTTCTGAGATTAAAATCATTTCTTGGGCAAATTAAATCTACTTTGGCGTTGGCGCCAACAATAGCCATTTTTTAAATTTGGGCTATTCTTGAAAAAAAAAGTTTACCATTCTTGAATCACTCTAATGTCAAAAAAACGTGTCTAAATATTTAGTCCAAGGAGTTTTTAAAATCGAATTAAGTATTTAAAACAATTACTTTACAGATATTTGATAAAGTGCACAGTTTTTAAGATGAAGCCACTTAAAGTTTAATTTTACTGAAAAATTGCAGCTTTTAATTTAAAAGTATTCATAATTGTCCATTCCTGAAAATATTTTTTTTCGAAAGGTCGAAAATGGGTGCGTTGGAGATTGTTCACTAGGGTGCCCAGAATATGGGACTTTTTTCAAAACCTCGCTCCACAAGCTGATTATTGTTCCTTGAGCTATTTTAGAACTCTGGGCCAAATATGAGTAAAATCGGTCAACATTTACCCATTGATACTCGAGGGTGAAGTTGTATGGGAAAAATCGGAAAAATGTATTATAAACCCAATTTTCTTACGGCTTTGTATGCAGGGAGCGCTACTTTCATCCAAATATTCTCAAAAGTGAGATTCTTATTGGAAATTTAATGTTCTACAACTTTGTAGAACATGCCAAAGCTGTAAAACTCGGTTCTGACAAGTTATTAGCGTTTTAAAAAAGTAATTTTTGTATGATAAACATTTTTATCACCAAATTTAGGCTCGAGTATCAATGGGTTAATCTTAACCAATTTCACTAAAAATTTACATAGATGCTAAAAATAACCCAAAAAACCATTTTTCCGCTTGTGGAGCAGGGGGTATTTTTTTCTGGACACCCTATTGTTCACGCTTCATGTTTAATTTACTATAAAAAGTAACTAGGTTTAATAGTTACAAAGTTATGAGTAATTTTTTTTAAGGAAATCATCATGGAAGAGGGTGGTATGTAAAACAGAGGGGTAGGCCCTAAAAAAGCAGTGGTATTCGGGGCACTTCTAGAGTTCTAAAAAACAAACATTTCCAGAGTTTTTTTTTGAAAAGGACCAATAAACTATTGTCTTTCATATGTTTATAGGACCTAATCAAAAAAAACTCTAGATTTCGATTTTTGGTCATATTTTGGGTTTAAATGATAATTTTACATGAAAAAAAAAACACCCCTGAGATTTTTTCAGCATTTGTAGTGCTGGATCTCCTCTTTCAAATGCAACCTGGTGCTTATAATTTGGCTTGCGCCTTTTCGAGATATTAGAGTTTAAAATTTGCATCTTTTTTACCTTAAAATCGCTGTAACTTTTCACCCTCAAGTCCAAATTGACTTGTTAAAAAATAAAAATGTTTGTTTTTTAGAGCTCTAAAAGCCCCCAATACCACTTCTCTTTAAAACTTAACTCTGAATTGCCACGTTCAAAAAACTGATTTTTGAAGGTTTGCTCAGATGCTTTCTATAAATTTGGTCGTAGAAGGCGTAGATTACGAGATAAAATGTGTGTGTCTTCGACAATGTTGCTTGGATTGGCAAGCCCAACAACTTTCTAGAAGACAAAAAATATTCCTGGATAGTTAGATTTTCAAAATCACCCTAATAGTGAACCACCTTAATTTCCAACCAAACCAAAAGTTGCCCCTTTCCATATAAAACAACTCTTCTGAAGACACCAAAGCTTCAAAACTTCATCATTTTACGGAAATTCAATTTTCCACTTAATTTTGCGATCTGGACCACTGTGCAGTGTTTGAACTGACGACCTTTGGATTGCGAGCAGCCATGCCAGATATCCAGATAAATCTGTATTTTACAGATTTATCGATCCCGAAAATCCCAAAAATCTGTACATACAGTTTTTAATCTGGCAACGTTGATTGCGAGTCCAACCGCCGCCAGCGATTCCACTGGAGTAGGCTTGGTTTGGTGTGTTGTTTGTACTTATGGCATGGAGACGACTCCTACACCTGGAATGACTTAACGGCCTAACAACCAAGGCCGGGACCGACGTTTTACTTCCCCATCCGATGGAAGGTTGGAGCAGATGGGAATTGAACCCATGATCATCCGCTTACAAAACGGACAGCTTAACCAATCGGCCAAGCCTGCTCCAACCTTCTAAATTTACACCTTCCTAGAAGAAACCAATGATGCAAAGTGGCTTAAGGAATCGATGGACAAAGTTTCATCGAAATCAAAAACTCAAATTAAAATCCACAAAAAAAAAATGCAAAAAGCTTAAAAAGCTCAGTGAAAACGTATTATTACATTTTAAATTGTTTTTTTTTTTTTTTTTGCAAAAAGAAGTGGAAAAGACAGACTTAAAGCTTAAACGTCTGGTCACAACTCCAGCGCTGATTATAACGATGATCACAAAATTATTTCGTTCCATTTTCTGATAAACAACAATAATCGACAATAATTACCACCATTATGCTCTCTCACACTCAAACATACATTAAGCACCGATTTTCGTTTGATGTTGCTCACCTGCAAAGAGAAAAAAAAGAAAAAAAAAATGCCGTTAGTAATTTGCCATAAACCATTCGCGAAACAATGTTGTCCACATCAGTCAGATGTGCAGTGCAATCTCCGCTCTCCGCGCGCACAATAACCCACAAAACATCAAAATTGATTTCACTTTTATCACATTTGTACTTTTTTTTTGTTTGTCAGCCCACGATACCCCTCATTACCCACAAGTGGGGGGAAGACCCCCAACCACCGCGGCGGCATAGCTCATTAAGAAACAATTTCCAACAATTATGAGATCGTTTGTTTGTGCTACAGCCGAACAAGAAGAAGTTGAAACAAAAAAAACCCGTAACATGACTGTTTATTGAATAAACATCACCGTCGTGGGTCGTTGCAACAAATGCAGCAGCCGCCGACGCGATGCACGATGATTCCGAACAGAGCAAACGAGTGAGGAAAACAAACAGTTGCATACAACATGAGTTAAAAAACTGAAACAAAACGGTTCACTCTCACAGCACGGGGTCTGTAGGTTTGTGATGGTCTTCTTACCAAAAGTTGGTGAAAGATTGTTTGGTTAAAACTAAGTTTTGGAACACTTAAGTCACTTTTTAGAATTTGTTCAAGATTTTGAACTGTTGATTTGTTGTTCTTAGGTTCTGCTGCTTTGTTGTTCTGTCATTCTGAAGTTCTGTTGTTCTGTTGTTATGTTGTTCTGTTGTTCTGATGTTCTGTTGATCTGTTGTTCTGTGGTTCTGTTGTTCTGTTGATCTGTTGTTCTGTTGTTCTGTTGTTCTGTTGTTCTGTTGTTCTGTTGTTCTGTTGTTCTGTTGTTCTGTTGTTCTGTTGTTCTGTTGTTCTGTTGTTATGTTGTTCTGTTGTTTTGTTGTTCTGTTGTTCTGTTGTTATGTTGTTCTGTTGTTCTGTTGTTCTGTTGTTCTGTTTTTCTGTTGTTCTGTTGTTCTGTCATTGTGTTGTTCTGTTGTTCTGAAGTTCTGTTGTTCTGTTGTTCTGTTGTTCTGTTGTTCTGTTGTTCTGTTGTTCTGTTGTTCTGTTGTTCTGTTGTTCTGTTGTTCTGTTGTTCTGTTTTTCGGTTGTTCTGTTGTTCTGTTGTTCTGTTGTTCTGTTGTTCTGTTGTTCTGTTGTTCTGTTGTTCTGTTGTTCTGTTGTTCTGTTGTTCTGTTGTTTTTCAGTTGTGATTCTTTTCAATTGTTTTCCAGGTAGTTTTTTTGTTCGGAACAACAGTTTTTCTAACTTTTAAGGAGAAATTTAGGATCTTTACGAGTTCCCAAAGCATCTGCTGGACAGGAAATGCATTCGCCGCAGTCCAACGAATGTTTTCCCCGACAATTTCCAGCTCTAAAATGCACATTTGTTCAGTTACACAGTGTGCTTGTGTGCGTTGTTGTTGTTCAAAGAAATCTGTGTCTTTCTCAGCTCTCAGCAAAACGGGTCTTCCCCCCTTCAGAGGGGGGAGGTCACCCCACGAGAGCAGATGCAGAAGGCGGAAAAATTATGATTCGCTCGGTTGTTTTATGAAACAATAAGCTGTAATGTTTTGCGTAAGTGTGTGTGAGTGTGTCTCTACCTCCGTGATTATGTACAATGAGGGCATAATGTGGACGAAGGAAAATTGTAAAACTGGGTAAAATGGGCTGCCAGCTCTGGAAAACGGGTTGAGGCAGGGCAGGGGGAAGGAGATGTTTCCAGCTTAAAATAATACATAATTTTCTTCTCTGGGGCAACGGGAAAAGCTTGCACATTCAACATGGGAAACGCGCAGAAAGTGGAGGGGAAACATAAAATGCTACGACATGGCCACATCAAGTTGAAAGGTTTACGGCGGAGTTCTAGCCTGGTTTTGGCTCTTCGTGATATTTTAAGAAGAGATGTTGGTTTAAGAATTTTTCATGCTGTTGCTGAAGAGAGTCGAAATCCGTAATCTTTTCGTAACTCATGAAAACGACTTCACAAAGCTGTAATCATATCATTTGCAAAAAAAAATCCCAAAAAGTACGTGCTAATTGGACGCAATCTTCCACAACAAGGTACGGAAAAGCCATCGCACGGGAAAAACTACGATTCCCACCCCTAAACTTGCCCACAAACTGATCATCTAGTGCGGGGCCAACTTTCGTCCAATTTGCGGCAAGAAAGAAAGATATTTGTGACAAACAACGAGCAAAGTTTAATTAAAAATCTGTCCCACCGATGGCTGGATGGTTGGTTGATACATTGAAGATGGGAACACTGCGGGGTAGGCTGGTTCAAATTTAAGTTTGAAGACAAGGCAAAGAGTAAAGAGTAAAGAGTAAAGAGTAAAGAGTAAAGAGTAAAGAGTAAAGAGTAAAGAGTAAAGAGTAAAGAGTAAAGAGTAAAGAGTAAAGAGTAAAGAGTAAAGAGTAAAGAGTAAAGAGTAAAGAGTAAAGAGTAAAGAGTAAAGAGTAAAGAGTAAAGAGTAAAGAGTAAAGAGTAAAGAGTAAAGAGTAAAGAGTAAAGAGTAAAGAGTAAAGAGTAAAGAGTAAAGAGTAAAGAGTAAAGAGTAAAGAGTAAAGAGTAAAGAGTAAAGAGTAAAGAGTAAAGAGTAAAGAGTAAAGAGTAAAGAGTAAAGAGTAAAGAGTAAAGAGTAAAGAGTAAAGAGTAAAGAGTAAAGAGTAAAGAGGAAAGAGGAAAGAGGAAAGAGTAAAGAGTAAAGAGTAAAGAGTAAAGAGTAAAGAGTAAAGAGTAAAGAGTAAAGAGTAAAGAGTAAAGAGTAAAGAGTAAAGAGTAAAGAGTAAAGAGTAAAGAGTAAAGAGTAAAGAGTAAAGAGTAAAGAGTAAAGAGTAAAGAGTAAAGAGTAAAGAGTAAAGAGTAAAGAGTAAAGAGTAAAGAGTAAAGAGTAAAGATTAAAGAGTAAAGAGTAAAGAGTAAAGAGTAAAGAGTAAAGAGTAAAGAGTAAAGAGTAAAGAGTAAAGAGTAAAGAGTAAAGAGTAAAGAGTAAAGAGTAAAGAGTAAAGAGTAAAGAGTAAAGAGTAAAGAGTAAAGAGTAGAGAGTAAAGAGTAAAGAGTAAAGAGTAAAGAGTAAAGAGTAAAGAGTAAAGAGTAAAGAGTAAAGAGTAAAGAGTAAAGAGTAAAGAGGAAAGAGTAAAGATGTTCTGCACGACTCAATTTTCGAAGAACGCCAAACTTGAACCAGTCTACTCGTGAGTCAAACTCCCCAAAGTTGGAGTGCGGGTAGAAAGTTATTTACCTTACCTTCCGTTGTCGTCGTCGTCGTCATCACCACTAACCGTCACGTCACGTCACGTCTCACGTGCGAGCTTTTCCCAAGTGACTTCCACTATCAACCCTAGTCTGGTTCCCCCCATTGCTAGATGAGAAGGGGATGGATGTTGACCGCTGCCTGGGAGGACTAATTATATTCGTGTTTATTTAGGGAGCGCAAACTCTTCTCATTCTAATTTGCGCTTTGTTGCGCAGGAGAGTTTCGTGACAGAAGTCATCGCAAAGAAAGGGTAAGAACGGGGAAGGAGGAGGGGAAGTTCATTTATTATTATTTTCCCAAACCAACCGAGAAAGAACCGGGAACATTTGCACAACATCAGGCCGCGGATCTCGTGCAACGTGGAGTTGACATTTTGCTCTCTAATAGTATTCTGCTTATTCTTCTTCTCCGGGAAGGTCAATGCTATTTATTCATGAACCCGGACTCGGAGAGTCCCGCGTGCGGTAGACTGCGAGACGATGGAGACAAATTCCGTTAGGCATAAAAGTTTTTCGCTGTTCAGGGAAAAGAACTAGATAGGGGAGAAAGGGGATTTTAAGAACTTAAATTTAAAGAATACTTGCAGAAAGTAACTATTTACTCTTCCTCTTCCTCTACCTCCTAACTTTTAATTCCTTACTTCTTATCTTCAACTTCCAATTTCCAATTTCAATTTCCAACTTTCAACATCCCATTTCCAACTTCTAACTTCCAACTTCCAGCTTCCAAATTCCAACTTCCAACTTCCATTTTCCAACTCTCAACTTCCAACTTCTAAGTTCCAACTTCCAAATTCCATCTTGCAAATTCCATCTTCCAACTTCTAACTTTCAACTTCAAACTTCCCACTTCCAGCTTCCAGCTTCCAACTTCCAACTTCCAACTTCCAACTTCCCACTTCCAACTTCCAACTTCCAACTTCCACTTCCAACTTCCAACATCCAACTTCCCATTTTCAACAGCCAACATCCCACTTCCAACATCCAACTTCCAACTTCCAACTTCCGATTTCCAACTTCCAACTTCTAACTTCCAATTTCTAACTTCCAACTTCCCATTTCCAAATTCCAACTTCCAACTTCCCACTTCCAACTTCCAAATCTTCAACTTCCAATTTCCAATTTCAATTTCCAACTTTCAACATCCCATTTCCAACTTCTAACTTCCAATTTCTAACTTCCAACTTCCCATTTCCAAATTCCAACTTCCAACTTCCAACTTCCAACTTCCAACTTCCCACTTCCAACTTCCAACTTCCACTTCCAACTTCCAACATCCAACTTCCCATTTCCAACAGCCAACATCCCACTTCCAACATCCAACTTCCAACTTCCAACTTCCGATTTCCAACTTCCAACTTCTAACTTCCAATTTCTAACTTCCAACTTCCCATTTCCAAATTCCAACTTCCAACTTCCCATTTCCAAATTCCAACTTCCAACTTCCAAATTCCAACTTCCAACTTCCAACTTCTAACTTCCAACTTCCAACTTCCAATATCCAATATCCAACTTCCCATTTCCAACTGCCAACTTCCCACTTCCAACTTCCAACTTCCAACTTCCAACTTCCAACTTCCAACTTCCAATTTCTAACTTCCAACTTCCCATTTCCAAATTCCAGCTTCCAACTTCCCACTTCTAACTTCCCACTTCCAACTTCCCACTTCCAACTTCCAAATTCCAACTTCCAACTTCCCATTTCCAACTGCCAACTTCCAACTTCTCACTTCCAACTTCCCACTTCCAACATCCAACTTCCCATTTCCAACTGCCAACTTCCCACTTCCAACTTCCCATTTCCAACTGCCAACTTCCCACTTCCAACATCCAACTTCCAACTTCCGATTTCCAACTTCCAACTTCCAATTTCTAACTTTCAACTTCCCATTTCCAACTTCCAACTTTCAAATTCCAGCTTCCAACTTCCCACTTCCAACTTCCCGCTTCCAACTTCCCACTTCCAACTTCCCATTTGTAACTGCCAACTTCTAACTTTCCGACTTCCAACTCCAACTTCTAACTTTTTACTAATTACATTTTACTTCTAACTCAAAATAAAAACAACAAAATTTTAATGCAAACTCCACTCTCCCCTATTCAATCTACGATGTGATATCTTCATCAGCTCGATTGTCTTCAAACTTCCATCTGGAGGAAGAGTACCTCCCTCTCCCTCTCCCGCCCTCCAGCGAGCAGCACAAACTTCAATTAAAGTAAACAAACTCAAAGTGACGAAAGCGAGAACAAAGAAAATAGAAAGAAATCTTAGAAAAGAACACGAGTAGCACTTTCCCACCCGGAGAACCGGTACCGGGAACACACAACGACTTTGCATAACTGGAGAGTGGTTTTCAAAACGGGCGTAGCGAAAATCAGTGCGAGTAGCTCAAATTAGATTTGTCACACGACCTTTTCGCCGGTTACATCCCGAGATGTTATGCATTCTAATGGCATCATCACTCATAACAGTAACTTGCGAAGAAGAGAAAAAACGAAGCAAAGTTTTGCATCATTCGAGCGTGGTGACATAGAAAATAGAGAAGGGAAGAAGAACTTAATGTTATATTGTCAGTTTGAGAAAGAAAGAAGAGAAAAAAAATGTGCGAAGAGCAGTGCTCAAGGGACAAGGGACGCAGGCAAATTTGCATTTGAAAAATGCACAACTCTTTGGACGTTCCGATGGAGCGAGACTAATCAAAAGTGGAAGAAGGTTCGATGAAGGTTGGAGGAGCGAGGGGAAGAAGAAGAAGTTGTCTTGCTGTGCGACATTTGCATTGCGTACTATGGTGGGAAGAGAGGTATAAAAAGTAAGCAAGAAAAATGATGAAGACTTGCTGGGTAGAACAGTTTATTATTTATGCTGATAATTTCTAGAAGGACCGAGTCGAGGTCAATGTTCTAGTAATGTTGAACGCTATTTGATTGCAAATTGGCCAACAAAGATCTGTACAAAGAGGAATGAATAAAATTACAGAGAACGAGTCAAACTTTTAACTTCTAACTACTAACTTCCATTTTCCATTTTCCAACTTCCAACTTCCAACTTCCAACTTCCAGCTTCCAACTTCCAGCTTCCAACTTCCAACTTCGGACTTCCAGCTTCCAACTTCCAGCTTCCAACTTCCAACATCCAACTTTCAACTTCCAACTTCCAATTTACAACTTCCAATTTCCAACTTCCAACTTCTAATTTCCAACTTCCAACTTTCAACATCCAACTTTCAACTTCCAACTTCCAGCTTCCAGCTTCCAACTTCCAACTTCCAACTTTCAACTTCCAACATTCTACATCCAACTTCCAACATCCAAATTCCAACTTCCAACTTTCAACTTCCAACTTTCAACTTTCAACTTCCAACATCCTACATCCAACATCCAACATCCAACATCCAACATCCAATTTTCAACTTCCAACATCCAACTTTCAAATTCCAACTTCCAAATTCCAACATCCTACATCCAAATTCCATATTGCAACTTCCAACTTCCAACATCCTACATCCAACTTCCAACATCCAAATTCCAACTTCCATCTCCCAACTTCCAACTTTCAACTTTCAACTTCCAGCTTCCAACATCCAACTTCCAAATTCCATCTTGCAACTTCCAACTTCCATCTTCCAACTTCCAACTTCCAGCTTCTAACTTCCAACTTCAAACTTCTTACTTCTAACTTTTAAGCTCTTACTTCTTATTGCTATGTTGAAGACGCAACAACTTAACCAAAATTGAACAAAATAATCCACAGATTTGAATCAATTACTGTGGCGCCACCTCCATTAGCTCTTAATTTCAAACACTCATTGACAGTGCAAACAATTACGCTTCTCTGCCAACAAATGCATACTAAAAGCATCTTCAGCTGTAAGTCGAAACCGCAAAAGTAGTTGCTGCTACCGAGAAGAGTGCACAAATGCGGGGGCGTGATTAAAGCTAATGAAGTGTGCGCCACGCCGACGACGTGCTAATGAGAGAGTGTACCTTCTACGGCTTACCTAAGTTTGTGTGTTGTTGGCGCTAATTTTGCTGGTATTTAGTTCAAACTTTATGCATACACTGATACGATTCTCGCGGTAGATTAATTCGCTGCGCGAGCAAGTGAATGAGCGATGGAATGTGCAATGTATAAAAATTTATGCAAATTTGGGTGATAATTAGAATAATCAGCCAGCTACTAGTCTAGATGCGCGGGTAGAATCGACGGATGAACGGGGAAATAATAAAAAAAGTAACATTCAAGCTCATTTATTCTGGGGGCAGTTCTGTGGGAAGCTTGTTTTCAACTAGCCCTTCTGGGAAGATCAAATCGTCAATTGTTGAGACCTTTCCCTAGCATCCCTAGTTTTTAATCTGTTTCTGAGTCAACAATCCGTAGAATAACTGCCAAACTACCCTACATTGTTGACTCCGAACTTTTTGCGTTACTTTCGTCCATTCCATTCGAGTGAGGGAGGAAGCACATAAAAATAGAATCACGCCTGACCAAGTGCTTGCTGTACACTGTGAGCTGTTTAGAAGAGGCGGGGGGCGTCGGAGATAGTCATTGTGACTGCCCAGCAGTTAGTAGCGGTATCTGACGTGTGTGCATCACCACACCAGTCATCATCATCCTGCCTCATTGACGATTCCGCTGCACGATTATGACTTTTGCGCTGGTTGATGGCTACCGACGGTCGAGAACAACCGCGCGCCACAGATAATGCATGCAAATTTGGCGCTCGTGGTGTGTTTAAGCGACACATCCGGAATGATGGCCGGAGGA